>NC_090839.1:8945735-9257500 GCF_028021215.1 Eschrichtius robustus | reverse complement strand
GGGTGAGTTGAAATGTATTTAATAGTGTGATGACCCTTGATTCTTTTCTTTCTTCTCTCTCTCTCTGTCTCTTTCTCACACACACACACACACACACATGCATTCAGAATGTTTTCAACCAGTTCAGTTGCCACTTAATTCACTTAAAATCTAATGTTTGGAAGTTTGCCTCAAAAAAAATTTTATAAAATTGTATTAAATCAATTGTGTGAAAATTATATCACTATTGCAATAGTAGTCATTAAACAGTAAAAAAGGGCTTCCCTGGTGGCGCAGTGGTTGAGAATCTGCCTGCCAGTGCAGGGGACACGGGTTCGAGCCCTGGTCTGGGAAGATCCCACATGCCACGAAGCAACTAGGCCCGTGAGCCACAATTGCTGAGCCTGCGCGTCTGGAGCCTGTGCTCCACAACGAGAGGCCGCGATAGTGAGAGGCCCGCGCACCGCGATGAAGAGTGGCCCCCACTTGCCGCAACTAGAGAAAGCCCTCGCACAGAAACGAAGACCCAACACAGCCATAAATAAATAAATAATAATAATAAAAAAAGAGGGGCCCATTTAAAAAAAAAAAAAAAAAAAACAGTAAAAAGAAAAAAAAAAAAAAAGTAAGTTTTCCCCCCAACCTTTAGCATTTATGCCCAAAAAGTCATGGAAAATTAAATACAAATTTTTGTAGCCATTCTGAAAGAGGTCCCCATGTACTTTTGAAGAATTTGCAACAGGAGCACAAGCTCATGTACCCATGTGTGCTAGGCATGGAAGTAAAAGACAGACTGAGCACCAGGCCAATAGGGAGAGGTGGGGACTATGGAACACTACAAGCTCCAGCCCCTTCTAATGTGCAGTGGCTACTCAGCTCCAGCCTGTAGTCACCATGTAGGAGCACATCATCTGGGTTGCCGTGTCTTCCAGTTTTCCAAAGGATTCAGAAATCTAAATTTCAAAGTAAGTGTTTTTAAAGCAGTACAGGTTAAATAAAACACGTACGGTGCATGATTTCAAGTTGGGAACTGCCACTTTGTGACCTCAATTTAGAGATATATGCAGTCCTTTATTCTTCATTCTTTTCATTTTCTCTGGTACAGATCTGTAAATAGCATTGTTCTAATGCTAAGAAGTCATACTGGGTGGCAGAGAAGAGGTGTCATTTTTGTTTGTTTGTTTTGGCTCTAGCACGAACCAAGAAGAAAAATAGGATTTTTCTGAGTTAATTGAGTAGGAGTTAGGATAGTAAGAGGAGAAAATAAAAGAATGGGCACCTATATTTTATACAGAGCTTAAATGTTGTTCATTTATTCATTCAGTAAACACTTGAGCACCTACTAATTGCCAGGTACTAAAAACACATTAGTGAAAAAAGCTGATAGTAACCCTCACAGTGCTCACAAACGCATAATTATTCAGTAATTCTTTAATTGCCATTGTGATTGGTGCTGTAAAGGCTACTCTGAACATAGCTAACAGTCTACTCGGGAGTTGAAAAGGCTTCTCGGAGGAGGTGACATTTAACCTGATGTTTGGAGGCTGAAGAGGAGTTGACCAGACTGAAGAGGCCTGGTGGGAGCAAGGAAATTCCAGCCAAGAGGACCTCAGGTGCAAAGGTCCTGAGGTGGGAGAGCACAGGGTGCTTGTAGGGAGTGGAGGAAGGTTAGCGTGACTGGATCACATAAGAAAGGGAAAGAATTAAGGGGAGGGGGTTGGGAAATCCTATTGGACCTCAAGGACACATAAAGTGTTTGGTCTTTTGTGAAAGAATACTTGCAGTATAGTACCTGAGCTATGGAGAGTTTAAAAAAAGAAAAAAAAAAAAAGAGGAGGGGTATGGCATGGGTATAGGATTTCCAAAATGAAAGACAGGAAGTCATAGAAAATGTGTTAAATTAATTTCTTGGTGACAACATTGTTGTAGAATAATTAGTTACCATCCTGAGGAATGTGCTGGAAGATAGAGAAGAATGATAGAGTAGGAGAATGAAAGGGGGTGTGTGTGTATGTGTGTATGTTTATATTGTCTCTGTGTACGTGTGTATGTGTGCTTACACACGCAAATGGCATATCCACATACCCAGCTGAGTATTTCCAGAGTGTGAGCATGACGTGGTTAATGATTAATATCCAAATTAGGTTTGGAGAGGAAAATTAAAATAATTTAAAAATAATAAAAGAATACAACACAGTAAATTTACTGGCGGTGTTTCTATCTTCCTTGTACTCACAAAACTAATTTATATCGTTATAAATTAAGTGTAAGAGTGTCTACTATATCAAGCCTATTTGTGAAGAGAAAAGCACCTTGTATCTCACACCAAGGAACCAATTCCGTCGAATTTTGTGGCAGTTAATACTGATATTCAAGGCTAAATTTATTTTATTTTATTTTATTTTATCTATTTATTTTTGGCTGTGTTGGGTCTTCGTTGCTGCGCGCGGGCTTTCTCTAGTTACGGTGAGCTGGGGCTACTCTTCGTTGCGGTGCGCGGGCTTCTCACTGCAGTGGTTTCTCTTGTTGCAGAGCACCAGCTCTAGGTGCGCGGGCTTCAGTAGTTGTGGCACATGGGCTCAGTAGTTGTGGCTCGTGGGCTCTAGAACTCAGGCTCAGTAGTTGCGGCTCGTGGGCTCTAGAACTCAGGTTCAGTAGCTGTGGTACACGGGCTTAGTTGCTCCTCAGCATGTGGGATCTTCCCGGACCAGGGCTCAAACCCGTGTCCCCTGCATAGGCAGGCAGATTCTTAATCACTGCGCCACCAGGGAAGTCCCATTCAAGGCTAAATTATTAACTTACATCAATACATAGTTAGCCTTGAATGTAGAATTGAGAATGAAAGCACAGTTTATAGTTTTGAGCGTAGTTTTCTTAAGGATGTACACAGCGTGTTTAGTCTTTATGAAGAAAAAGAGAAAGGGAGAGAGAGAGAGAGAGAGAGAGAAAACACACTAGTTACAGAGAGATGAGAGAAAGTAAAGAAAGGCATCTCAGGGATATAGTTAATTGGGTAATTGGGGATTGGGTGTCACTTGAACTTAAGCCTGTGGTTAATTCATTTCTTATTCTTCAGGAATGACATGGGCAGGGCAGTTATTGGAATAATGAATTGCTCACTTGTCCTGGGCAAATAGAAAATTCTCCTGGCTGAATAAAATGGTGGGAGGAGGCATTTGATAGGCTTATAATAGCTTAAGAGTCTGAGCGAATGCTGTCCCCCTGGCAGTCAGAAGGGAGAATTTTGGGGCACTACGTATTTTCAGCAAAGGGGGGAAATTAAAAAACGATTCTAATGAACAAGTCATGTTTTTAAAGGGAATTGGCACTTGCTACTTAAAGCATTTTCAAAATGAATGTCAAAAACAGAGCTTAGTGTCACAATTTTAATTCAAAGTCAGGGCTGAAATGATAATAAGGAATTTGAAGAGTTTTAGAGAAAAAGTAGTCAATATAAGGGCCACATTAAGCAAGGGTGACAGGGATCAATTATTTGTGTTTTAATAATAAGAAGAGACAAATAGTTGCAAAATTTTTCAATGATATTATTTTTAACTCAAGAGTTTAGGAGACTCTAAGGAGAGAATTTCCCAGCCAAAAAAAGTTTGTTCAAATTCAGACTTTAAGGATATCTTGTGGAAGGCAAATTTCTACATTATTTCAATGACAAATGTCAAGCCTTTGGACCAGTCACCAAAAACACCAGATTATTTCCATCCACGTAGGAATCCTTCTGTACAAAATTTCTGAATCAGGAGCTTTGGGAACTTTTTTTGGTTTGGTTTTGTTTTGGTTTTGGTTTTGCTGTTGTGACTCTGTGGACCTCAGGCCTCTGGGATGTGTGAATGTTATCATCATCACCATCACCATCCTTGTTGATTCTCTTGGTCTTCTAGAGATTTGTACAAAAGGCTCTCACCCAGAAGTCTGCACTCCCCCCTCCCACTCTCGCCTCATGCTTCTAAGCAGATGTTGGTCATCTCCTCCTTCATCAACAAAACAAGTCACTCAACAACTATTACCATAAGCCAGATACCACAGTCCTGTGGGTGGAGGCGGAGAATTCGAATTCCTAACCATCCGCCACGTTGCATCACATGGCAGAATGAGAGAAGACTGATTTTTTAATATTTCCCCATTTTGATTGAATCATCAAACCCCACGATTCTTCGTGTCTAAGCACACATTTCTGAAGGAAGCATAGCAAAGAAAACTCTGCCCGCACACAGCACTAGTAACTGAGAGCGGACAATGTGACGTTGCCGTCCAGTGGTTAGGACCAGCTGGCTGCAAGGTCCTCCGGTTGGATTCCACGTGTGCCCGGCCTCCGACCTTTAGGAGGGAGGTCAGTGGTCTTCTTTTTCTTGGCCAACAGGGTTGGAAACGAAACAAAACAAAATAAAATGCTGACCTGCTGAGTTATGACAGACCAAGACACATGTCACAAGGGGGAAAATGACAGCTTTACTGCTGCAGTGATTATAAAAACAACGCAAATTAACCACCAATATGGTTATGTAAGTAGAATGAAACAATTTTATTGCATTGTAAATTGAAGACCATGAACATATTTTAGAAGTGTCAAACCTGAGAAGCTAAAGATTTCCCCCAAATTGCCACTAATTGATATCCTTCCAATTTTATTAGCCTTATTTTCCAGCCAACTGAAAGCTTAAACTAGAGTTATTTTCCCCTCCAGAAAACTTTTGTTTTGTAGCGTTGGACATTTTCCCTATTCATATTCTCTGTAAGATTTACTTAGCATAATAAAACAGTCACATTTATAACTTAAATCTGGCCATTTAAACAGAAATACTTACAAACAATAATACCAATAAAATCAAAAAGTGAATGTCATGTTTGATAAGTTTTGTTCAGACAGCTTTTTTATTAGTGTGTCTTAAATTCTCAGGGAAGTACACTGATCCAGCTTGGCCTGATTTCGCTGTGTAAACTTCTCTGTCTGCCGTATCTTAAGTTGTTGAGCCAGGCAGAGCCATCATGGGCACTGTGCAGGGCTGCCCTATATCAGAAGCAACAGTTTAAATCCTGTGCATCCTCTTTTGATTTCAGCTTCAAATATTGCAGCATTAGCTGAGAATCTCGCTGCTAACACCAAAGACAAATGATGGAATACTTTTATTTCCAACAAAACAATAGCTAGATAGATAAATTCAGAGTTTTAAATAAAATAGGACCAACACTATTCATTCATCCAATGCAACATGATTATATTGTTGATACACCATATCGTATGCTGTATAATCCCAGTAGTCCCAAACTAGCAGAATAATATAATTTTGCACCGGGGAAAGTGTGTTAACAGAACACATTTCTGAAGACGAACTTCATGAAGATCAGATGGCACTCAGGAGCATGTGAAAAATTAGTGTAGGAGCATAGTAGGATCTCAAATATTTGTTTCATGGTTGATTGAATAAACAGATGGCTGAAAGTCCACATATTGTATTTGAATAAGGAAAATGGATCTGTAAGCTCCCCACGGTCCATGTTAAGAGCAGTTTTCTTTAACCAAACAACCCCACAGCTGCCTCTTGAAGCTGTGTCTTTTGGCCAAAGAGACACATCCTTTTTGCATCACTCTAAAGTCAATTCCCATCTGCTTTCCCGACAGGGTTATTTTATTCCATGCCTGGCATAATCCATACACTTGACAAAACAAAGGTATGAGGCAGGTACAATTATCACCACATAATAGATGAGAAGATAGAGCATAGAGAGGTTGAGAAATAAGGCATCACAGCTAGTAAGTGGTGTGGCAGGGATTCAGCCCAGAAGATCTGGTTCTGAAGCCAGTGTTCTTGACCGCTACACTATGGCCCATGACTGTTCAGAGACCTGCTATACGTAGATTTATACTTTAATGTCAAATATTTGGGGATGAACAGCCCTCTAATGTATCAGTGGTACCCAGGATTGACAGGTAGACCTGCATCCTAATCAGCAGTGGGGTCGCTTTGATATCCAGTAAGCTCCTCAAGGTCAGTTTATCTGACCCTATCACCTCCCATCATTTTCCATGCTTACTTCTCTCTTCCCCTATCTCCAGGTGGCCAATCAGTCACCCTTCTTCAGCTCTTTACTCATAGATGTCTCCTTTCTACTCACAATGTGGTCTGCAAACCAGCATCATTGGTATCATCTGTGTTTGTAAGAAATGCAGACTCTCAGGCCATTCCCAAACCTAACAAATCAGTCTTCCTCTTAACAAGATCCCCGTGTGATTCAAACGCACACTAAATTTTGAGAAGCATGGGTCTGGTACCTGTCTTGCAGACCCCCAAGCAGCTAGCCAGTGTAGAATATTTCCTTGGTTTGGGAGGGGAAGGGGTGCTTTCTCCAATTCCTCCCCTCTCAGTCCTGCCCTGGCCCTTCCCAGCTTTTCTTTCTGCCCTTTCCACCGCCCAGTTCCAGCTGAGATTACTCTTCTCCATAGCAGTGGGTCCCACTCTTTTAGATTTCAAAGAACAGCAAAACGTTGAAATTAGCTCCCGGTTGCTTTCCTTTTTATTTTGCCAAATAAAAACATTAAAATAATATAAGAAAACAAGCCACGATCAACTGAAACTATCCCTTCATAATTTCAGAATAAAGAATGGGGTATTTAATTGAATACTTAAAAAATTCACAATTTTTTTGTTTTTTCTTGTTTCACCTCGGCTTGATTAGAAAAAAAAAAAAGTTATCAAAAAGCCTCTCAGACTAATATTTATGGATCACTTCAGATTTTGTAATCATTGTACTGAAAACGTAGGGGGCAGGGTCCAGACCTGTCTCTCTCTCCTTTGGATCACCTATTCCCAGAAAGCTTTTAATGTCCAAACTGAGACAAGAGAAGTGACTTCCTAACAATTACTTCCCAAAAGGCTGTGCTCATTACTGAAAGTTGGCCATTTCCTGTATGAAAATGTCACGTTCGTGTTTGCCCTTAATAGTTTTTGAGATCAAACCCTTTTATCCCAGCTTTATGAAGAGGAGCTACGTAGAGAAAAAGTACTAAAGTACGAAAAGTACTATGCGAAAGGACACAAGCCTGGGAGTTCAGCTGTTTTCTGTATGAACGGAAAGCAGTTCTTAGTTACGTCAACTTAACAAATATTTATAAGTGTTGACCATGACCTCCAGACTCGATGAAAGCCCTATCATCCACTTATTAATATTTTCCCCCTCACTTATAGTGCAGTAGGACCACATCTGTTTGTTCACCATAAGATTCCCTCCAGAACCTAACACAAAAATGGTGAGGATTAATTGTAAGAGGTCCTAAGCACAGAGTAAGCCTAAAAATAATTAAACTTGTTTAATTATCAATGATAGCTTCCATTGCCTATGTGATTAAAAAAACAACTCCTTGCTTTGCATGCAGGCCCATGTATTCATTCATTCAAGCAATATTTATGACACACCTACTGTGTGCCAAGTAGTGTCAAGGTCACTGGGGATAAAGGAATGAAAACAAAAGGCAACACTTCCTGCTGGCATGGAACTTACTTTCCACTACCTGCCTCAGGGGGTAGGTGAGGATGAAAGAAGGACCTTGCATGTATTAGTCAGCTGGGTGCTATAGCAAAGTGCCACAGACTGGGTGGCTTAAACACAGACAGTTATTTCTCACAGTTCTTGAGGCTGTAAGATCAGAGTGCCAGCATGGTTGGGATTCTGATGAAGGCCTTCTCTTCCTGATTTCCTCAGGTAGTGGAGAGAGAGAGAGAGAGAGAGAGAGAGAGAGAGAGAGAGGAGAATGCAAGCTGTCTCTTTTTAGAAGGGCACTAATCCCATTCATGAGGGTTCCACTCTCAAAACTTAATCATCTCCCAAAGGCTCCACCTCCAAACACTGTGCCACTTGGGTTAGGGCTTCAACATATGAATTTGGGGGGACACAATTCAATTCATAGCAGCATGTGAAGTGATTTGACAAGTACCCTACACATGGAAAAGGCACAAAAATTCATTCTCTTGCCATCTATTTATCAAGTACTATCTACTAACCAGAAAACTGTTGGAATTTGGGGACACAGTGGTGACCTGATGCACCCAGATTCCTGCCAGTCATGGGTTTTTTAGGCAGGGCTCTCTGTCCTGTCTCAAGTTCCATCCTCCCTTCTCCTCCTGATTAAAGCTCCATTTTTCCTTCATCCAAAAGTCTCCCCCTTCTTTTTTCCATTCTAGGAAATGTGCCCACAGCATTTTGTATCTATCTCTGTATTAGCATTTATGACTATCTATCTCTATCTATCTATCTATCTATCTATCTATCTATCTATCTATCATCTATCTATCTATATCTATCTATCTATTTTTTGCCTACAAGTTGCTGTCTTCCGACAGACGCAGAGCCCCTCCAGGTCAGGGACAGGAACTTAATTGTTTCTGTATCTTACCAAATTCTGCACCCCTCCCCCGCCCCTCAAGCCCCACTCCCTAGAACATGGCCTTGCACAGAATAGATCCTCTTTAATACTGTTCATACGTGTGGAATGAATGGATACATATTAGAATGTCACTCCCGTGTTTAAAACCCCCAGTGGCTTCTGGCACTGCACTTAAAGCCTAATTCTTTACCCTGACCTCTCCCCTGCCCACCGCCACACCTCTCCAGCATCAGACAACGCTGTTGCCTCCCTCACCATGCCCCCCTACCCCGGCCCACACAGTGACCTCTGTCTTTCCTTATTTTTCTGAAAACAGCCCATTTGTCTCACCCTCCCAGCCTTTGGACTTGTTTTCACCTTCACTTCTGATGCTTGTTCCCTGGTTCTTTCCCTTGCCTGGCTTCTCCTCAGCATTTTCACTGTTACCTCCTCCAAGAAGCCCTCTCTGACTACTTCACTGAACTGGCCTCCTCTTAGCCATCCTCTTTCAACCTTTTCAGATTGAATTTTCTTCCACCAATCATGTGAAATCCTCTTGGTGTATATATTTCATTTCTTGTTTCTGTAAGGACAGTGGATCTTAAGTGGGGTGTGATTTTCCCTCCCAGGGAAATGGCAATGTCTGGAGATATTTTTGGTTGTCACAACTAAAAAGAGGGTGTTACTGGCTCCTAATAGGTAGAGGCCAGGGATGCTGCTAAACATTCTATTGATACGGTATCTGATCCACAATCAGTACTGCCAAGATGGAGAACCCTTGGGCTAGACTATGTGCTATGAGGACAGGGTGACTTCTGTCTTGTTTTTCTCTATAGTCTCACATCTCAAATAGTGCCTGGCACAGAGTACTCTTTTAACTGTTTGTGACATGGATAAATTAAGTACTGTATTAGAAATATAGGGGGGAAACGTGACATGAGGACCTCTACCTTATTATTTTTTGAATAAAGGGAATCTGAACTCCGTGCCATGCCATTAAACATTCTCTAGTAAAACGATTCTGTTAACTTGCGAGTGATCATGCTACTGGGACAGGGTGAGAGGGTGAGAACTGGGGAGGGGGCTGCTTCTCTCGTCTCTATCCTTAGGATGCTGTGAGCTGCACATGGCCAACCCCCCCGCCCCGATTCAAGGAACTAAAGTAAGGATAGTACCTACCTGTGTCATGACATTTTTCAAAGGTTTTTCCAGGAAAGGAAGAATAATAAAAAGCCTGATTTAATGATAAATAATCATGCTCTGCCTCTGACATTAAAGGGCATCATTGTCTCAGCTCAGCGATGTAAATCATCGTAATGGATGAATCCTTTAAAAGTAACATGGAATTTAAAAATGGAAAATATGAGGACCTCGCAGGATGACTGTGAAAATCATCCGTTTATTATCTAGGGGTGCTTAATAGTCTGCTGCCTGATGAAGAACCATTTGCTAACCCGGAGGAATGGCTTGTTTTCCAATTCAGTCACTCAGAGGAGCACTGCCTAGGACTTCTCTGCCTTCCTCTCACCTCCCACCTCCCCACCCCTCGTGACTTCTTTTGTCACTGTCTAGAGAGAGTCTATCACAGCCATAACTTCCGTTAAAGCATCCACTAAGCAGTTTCAGAGGAACAAGGTAGGTTCACTGTGAGCCGGTGCAGTTAGCAACAAATCAGCCTTTAATTGGCGAGAATGACTCATTTGAAAGGGATTATTAGCCGTATGTTAATTGATTAGTGGAACTAAAGCAATTAAAGTGAACAGAGCCTTACCCTTCCTCCACCCATCCTCAGCCCAGACATCCTTCCACCACGCGGTTCACCCCTGTTCGAGCATTCCTGGTCCACAGAGAAACGGTTTTCCTCTTTACGGTTTCCAAACTTTTGTGAGAGGCTTTGAAATCAAGAAATGGAAATTAAATAAGTGACAGAACGACAACCTACTATTTTATATTGCCTCTATTTGACAGGATCAGCTACGTTGTGCTGCTATAACAAACAACTCCCAAGTCACAGTGACTTAGCGCATCAAAAGTGTCCTTTTTGCTCCTGCTACATATTGAGTTGAGGGTAGTGTGCTGCACAGGCTGAATGCCCATGAAGCTGACCCTGCGTGATAAACAACCCCCCCAAACACAATGACGTACAACAAAAGCTTGCTTTTTACTCGTGCTGTGTATCAAATGCGAGTTGGGGGTAGCGGGCTCTTGCTAAATTCTAATGAGACAAGGAAGTTGTTTCCTACCATGAACTTGGAGGAGAAGAAGAACGGAAGTGATGTGAGCAGCCCTGCTTATTATCCCAGCGTCTATCCCTAGTTATCACCATCGTCACCCCAGTAGCTGATACCATTATTGAGATCTGACTGCCAAGATCTGTGCTTATCACTGTATGTGCATTATCTCATTAAATTTTCACAGCAGCTCTGTAAAGTAGAGGGCATTATAACTCATGGCTGAAACGAGGCACAGAGTTATCAAGCAACTTGCCCAGTGTCCGATTTAGTGTGTTGCAGAGCTGGCTTTGAACTCAACTTTGCTTAACTCAACTCTGCTGCCCAGGCTTCCCCACTACACTCTACCAGCCTTGTTTAGTAAGTTTCCTTCTGTCTTTCCATTCAGGATCTCAGGAAATGGGGTGGATGTAATGCTGGTTGTTCCCAATTCCCAACATTTAGGAAGCACATGAGCCAACATTTTTCTTTAATAGTTACATATTTGTTGTAATGTGTATTTGAAAAAGATATAACTAACATAGCCAAATCATGATCTAATGGATATTATTGCTTAAGTTGAGGCTTAACTAAATTTTTAAGTTTAAAAATAGTCAACTTTTAAAATTAGGTAAATCTAATAAAAATACTACACAAATATGAGAAAAATGTGGAAGTAGTACACAATTAATGGAGGTTTGAACATACTGATTTTTTTCACGTAGTGAGTCAATTAAACAGCCTAATACTTGCTAAGACCGTTCATGGGCTGGAGAATCCTCAGACATGACCTGCCTTGGGAAGTGCCCATCATCTTCCTTCTAACTCATCCCCACCCCGATGGTTAAGAACTTCCTTCTTTGGCTTCAGGAGCATCTTGTAGAGTTTAGGACCAATCATATTGTCTAGTAGTTATATAACATATCTGTCTTCCCCATTAGACTATGTACCTCTCATGAGGTTTTACTGATCTTGATATTTCCAATCCCTGGCCCAGGTAGATATGTTTAAATAAAATCATGGACCTTACTTTTGAGTAATCTGCAATCTAGTGAGAGATAAGCATTGTATCAGTAGTATTCTGCTGTAAGTATAAAGTAAAATGTTCAATTCAAATGTCTTACAGGGAATTTATAAGCTCATTTAACCAAAAAACCCAAAGGGAAGGCTTGATCTAGTAGTTCAGCAGTGTCACCAAGAATGCAACTTCTTTCTGTCTCCTAAAGCTACCTTTGCATGTGGCCCTAAGGCAGTGGCTAGAAAGACCTGGAGTTATAAACTTCCTTACTCATATCAGGAAAGAGAAAGTGTTTTATTTTCCCATCTTTCCCAGAAATCGTGTGGGTAATCACTGTAATTAGAACATCTTCCATCATATGCCAAGTTCCCAAGCCAATCTCAGTTTTCAGGGACATGAAATGGGCTGATGGGCTTAGCCTAGGTCACCTGCTCCCTGGCCAGACCTGGAAGTGGGACCTCGGTTCCCGGAGTCCTGTGGGTCTCTAATGGAAACAAGGGGCTAGTAGGAGGGAGGTGTAGGAAGGGGGTTGGAAGGCAGCCAGCAAATAGTCACTCCAGGCAGATGACGAAAAGCATGAATCTGACTCCAGTGAACGTGAAGCATCTTGTAACTAATAGTTAACACCCCCATGTTACCTTGAAAGCGATTGCTTCAAGGTGATTGTCTTTGTCGCACCACAGGCTACCAGTGCCTTTAAATCAGGTTACCTAAAAGTACAGGATAGAACGTTATGGCACCTTTCCTTATGCTGCATTTCCCTTCTACAAGATTTTATGTTTGTACTACGCTCTCCAGCCCCCTTTCCTGGTTTCACTTTGCTGACAACAAAGATCATGAAAAAGCTTAATTCAGGACGCAATTCTTACGTTCTCAGGTCTGCACTGAATCCTGTTTTGTTTCACCTTGTTAAAAACTTCTTCCCCAATTTATCTTTCAATTTATTTTTCTGGGTGTTCTTCCAATTTAAAAATATGTTGGGATTATTTTTAGATCTTAGTCATTAGTGCTGAGAGACTGTTTTCAAACACATTTATTCTTTTCTCTCATTTGTTCAATATTTGATTCCTTATTTAAAGTGCTTTTCTCCTCTCAGGCTTTCTTTCTACAAATCTAAACATTGGGAGAAAAATGGGGAAAAAGATCATCTCCATACTTGTGGAATTTGGGGCAAAATGTGTCCTACTTTTTTTTGGCCATTCGGCACATAGGTTAGAGGTCACAAACTATGACGGCCTCGCTGTTCAAATAAGATCCACAGATTTGCTTTGTTCAGCCCACGCTGTGTTTAAAATAAATTAGTGTGAGTTGCCTTTTTTTTTTAATGGGAGGCCTCTTTTAAAACTCAGGATATTTCACAGCCAAATCTAGATTTAGGGCCTCTTTAAAAACTTGATTTGAAGACACTGGAGCCACTGTCCTATATGGCAACAATTGGCTGGAGGTTTCATCACTTGTGTTTACAACCCCTACTGTGTCAAGACTCAAACTCAGCAGCGTTCTGGGCTTCTGTGAGACGGGAGAGGGGACTGCTTACAGGTTCTTACTGAGGAAGGGGAGTGCTACCATTGAATGTCCAGATGTGGTGCCTGTGACATTGACCCCCATGCTGTCAGCTCATGTCATGTCACGGTTAGGACTCCGGCTGGATGTGAATCCACATTCCACCATTTGGTAATTATGTCACCGTGGACAACTTACTTGCTTCCTCCAAGTCCCCATCCTTGTTGGTAAAATAAGGATAATATTAGCATCTATCAGTAGGCTTGTTTTGAGGATTGAATGGATGCCTGAGTTGACAAAGCATTTAGCACGTGCTCATCCAGCAGGGAAAGCCTCGTGAAGGTTGGCTATTGATCTGTCCATCATCAGCATCGCTACCGTTGTTATTATTAATACTACTATTTTAGATCCATTTTCATTTTTTATACAAGTCATTTCCTTTCCCTAATCTCCTTTTTTCTTAGTCTCATTTCATTTTATTTAGCACATTTCACAGCATCCTTGCAGACTAGGTGACGGTCAGTATTTGCATGGCCAAAAAAAGCCTCAGAGAGCTGACGTGCTGGGTCCCAGCTCACCCTACAAGCCAGGATTTGGAGTTTGAGATATACCATCTTGATTGCTTCTACCTTAAGAAGACCAGAAGCCACTAGCCTCTTTGACTATTGTTGGTCCCATGAAGAGGTCCTTATTCTTGAAATCCTGGCCATGTTCCAATTGAACAAATTGCCATTTGCCTCTCAGGTCACTGGTGAGCCCCACCATTCACTTCCTGCAGGAAGCCCCTGCAGGGTCTCTCTGCCCATCTAAGTGGAGGGGTCACACCTGCCATGAAGACTGAGGAGCTGAATCCCAAAGACCAAGGGGCAGTTTCAGTTTTCCACTATGATATTGTGTTTCTGGATGAAGAGTCTTACGAAAAGAAAAGAGGCTGCTATGTCTCTGTTCCTACCTCAAGCGAAATCTCCACAGGCTAATAGTTAAGCTCATGGGCTCTGGAAACACAGACGTGAGCTCAAACCCCAGGCACACCACTTAACTTTGGCTATGTGATCTTCAGCAAGTAACTTAACCCCTCAGTTTTCTCATCTGTAAATAGGAGATGAGAAATTATTAATATAAGTTCTACCTCGTGGCATTAGTGTGAGAATTAAATGGAATAATGCTTGTGAAGCACTGAGCCTGGGGCATGGACAGAGTAAGTGCTACAAAATCATCAGTTATTATTGTGACTGGTACAAATGCTGGAATCAACCATCTCTGTTTAACACACATTTATATCTCCCTCCGCTTCCCTTCCCTTTCCTTCTCTTCCCTTTCTTTCTCTCTCTTCCTCTAAGGCTGTGGAATAGCCCTGGGATTGAATAAGGGGCATAAGGAAGATTTTAGGGCAATAACTGAACCATTTTGGATTTTTTCGGGAGCAAGGGTGAAGGTATTTAAGGACATGAGCATCACCAGGAAGTGGGTTAGAAATTCATACTCTCAGGCTCCGCCCCAGACCTACTGACTCAGAAATTATGGAGATGGAGCTGGGCAATCTGGGTTTTAAAGAAGCCCTGCAGATGATTCTGATGTCTGCTAGGCTGAGTACCACCAGTTTAAGTGAAAGTTTTAACTCTTCTGACATTGAATCTGGTTGGGTTTTGCCTTCTTTCTTCCTTTTCCTCCCTTACTTAAGTCCAGGTTAACTTAGTTAGAACCAAATTTCTCCCTCTCACAATGGGGAGAAAAAGCATCTTTTCCAGTAATTCTTCCTCACGATAAAGATGCGTCTCCACTTTCCATTTTTTAAAAGCCCACTAAGGTGTGAAGTGTGGCCGGCCTTTGGCGGCTTCAGCAGGAACTCATCAGGAGTCCAGTAACATTTTGGTAGGCTTGCCTTGAGTTTTGACAGCAGGTTAATCTATCTCGCCAGCTAAACTGGGTGCTAGGTGGCAAGAGAGGACGCCTAGTGACAGTTATGTATACAGATATTTGGTTTGTTTCAGGCAAGTAAAAGTTAGAGACAAAGTTTCATTGAGGTTACTTGAAGGGATCTTAGGACCTGAGTATATTTTCAGCCATTTCTCTTCTTCCTTCTTCCAAAAAGAATGTGATGTGACATTCAATAAAAGACAGAAATAAAATAAAATTATGAAAGTGAGGGGGGGAAAGAATAAGAGGCTCAAGATGAAGGGACACATCAGTTGTACCAGAAAACCTCAGCTAAGCAGAGCTACTTCAGTTGAGCGCAGAGTGAATCTCAGAGGTTCCTGGCTGCAAAGGCAAAAAGAGAAACATGATGAGTCACAGGGCCCCCATTCTCTAATAAGAAAGCAGGCACATTCATCAGGAAAGACAAACTATTTCCTAGGACTAGACTCTAAGAGAAATTTATCGTGGAGGACCTTCCATAAGGTACATGAGTATGTATATTTACACAGATCTCTAGTGTTAGCCATGGGATTTATCTGCCTTTTAGGGAAGTAAATTTCAGAACTCAGCAGGTTGACAGTGTCTCTTCAAATTTACAGTGTCAATGTGCAGTAAAGTAGCTGCTTCCCATACCTCGTTTTACTGGACCGTCTATTAATATTTGATCAAACTGGGCCAAAGTTTCAAACTGCCCTTAAATTATACCCAGAGAAAGTGCTTGTACATGCAGAATGCCTGAGTGGGCTTCAAAACTGAGTCCTTGTGAGTTGGAAGCATCTTTTAAAAACATATCTACACCATTTTCTCCAGTCCCCATCCTTCCTTAGAAAGTTTCTAGTGTAAATCTGTCTGCAAAGTCCGTCGTTGGTCATAAAGATGTCAAGCTCACTGGCTCCTTTCACATACAGGCACCCAGGTTTTTGATGCAAAATTGTGTACCTCGCTGTCCATACATCTAATTGTACACAAATCTAACATGAATAATACAGAATCTAACAGAATATACATGTTTGAGTAAAATAAGAGTTGCTGTGAGTGAGCCTAAAGGATCAACTGAGATGACAAAATGTCATTTTTGCTCTGCCTACATCTTCGATATTTGTGTGGAATAACTACATGAATAGGTCCAATGGTTTTATCACCATAGAGATGCATTGTTTGTTATCACTTGCCTTCTTGTCTAAACTGGGTTTCCAGGGCTCTGTTGGAAAATGTACCTCTGTACTCCTCTGAATGACCCCAGTTACCCCCATTCCATCTAAAAGTGAATTCTTACCACCTGGGAATATTTCTCCTCCATCCTAGAACAGTCTTCCATATTCGTCAAATCTCAGGAGGGAAGCCTTGCTATAATTATAAAAGTCTCGTCAATGGATGCATTACTTTCTGGGTGTGTTATTTTTCCTGCATGTGTAAGAACCTTTGAATGTCCGATGTGAAACACTTAGGGTTGGCGTGCATGACTTTCTGAGGTTCGTTCCTATACACACAGTCACAGATATAAACGATGGCGCCTTTAACCCAATGGGAAATAATAGATACTGCAGTTGGAGGCAGCCTTTCATCCAAATATTTTCCCTCTGAATTAAGTATTATGGTCTCAGTATAAACCTCAGGGTTCACAGCTATTTCCCCCTTTGGTATCCTGAATATTAATCAAATGGTTTTTGTAATTTACATCTTAAGCTTCTACAGAGGTGTGCGTTATATTCAGAAAATTAGATGTTTTAAGTGCTGGAAGATGTGACAGTGACATTAACATAAAGCTATCCTACTTCAAGTTTTAGTTGCAGTATTACACTTTGTCTCTTTTTTTTTTTTTTTTTTTACTCGTTATCAAGTTGTCATGGTTCAAATGTCATTTTTCTTCCTTACAGTTAAAAACAACAATAGCAAAAGCAGGTGAAGTGAATATTTAGTATAGAACCAAACCTGTGGGAAACAGGAATATCACGGAAATTTCCTCTCTCTAGGGTTTGCTGGTACTTTGGAAATTTTCTGCTGTTAATGAAGAGGCAGATTGTTCACTAAAAAATAGCACATCAGTGAGCAATCTGTGGACATTCAATGTGGGGAGTCTGACGAGGGTATTTTCCTGTGTGCCCTCTGTTTGCACCATTAGTGTCAAGTGTCTGTCAGCCTTTCCATTGTAGTCACTGTTTTTCTGGGATTTATTACTCAGCCCTGAAACCTGGCTCTAGGCTACAAATTGCCATAAGGGGGAGACCATTTGTTTTTTTGGTTTTGGGGGGTTTGGTTTTGTTTTGTTTCTTACTGAAGTAAGTGTGGGTGGGAAGGAGAGAGAATTCATTCCCTTCTCTTATTTTTTGAGTGAAAACAATATGGCTTGATGTTTTACCAAAATAAATAAATACATCAAAATTATCTTAGAACTGTTGGATGATGTAGAGGGGTGATTATTATGGGTCAGGCCAAAACGTCATGTTTTTAGGGGAAGCCAAATCATATGCTCACCTTTTAATCTGGCTTTTCCTGATTTGTGTTTTAAGGGAAATTTCCTTCATTGGATAAACTTTTATTTTGTGCCTCAGAAACAGGCATATGTGATAACAGGATACATAAAACGTGGTAATTAGACCCTGACCTCAAAGAGATCGTGGTCTAGGTGGGAAAAGGGCATTAAGCCAGTGGTTTCCTAACGTTTTGTGCCTTGCAGGTAAATGTAAAGCATGCAACTCCAGAATATGTATGTAATACGTTTATCATATGCATGTACCACTGGACAAGCACAAAAAAATGTGCTTCATTAAAATATGAACAAAATGGAAGTTTTAAAAGATTGAGATATAAATAATGTATTTATATTATATATCAGTATGTCTAATATATTCTGTGTTATATATGTATGTGTAAATATATAATTTTTTAATTTTTATATTTATATAATTTTGTACTTATATAAACTTATATATATATGTGTATATATATACTTTTATCCTACTTAAAATATTTTTTAAAACTCTGGCTTTTATTTTAAAAATTTTTATAGTGAAAGAAAACTGATTAAACATGGTTTGTAATTTTTTTTTTCTAAAGCTTGTGATACTAGTTACTTTTTTATTTATTTAGTTATTTATTTTTGACTGTGTTGGGTCTTCGTTTCTGTGGGAGGGCTTTCTCTAGTTGCGGCAAGTGGGGGCCACTCTTCATTGCGGTGCGCGGGTCTCTCACTATCGCGGCCTCTGTTGTTGTGGAGCGCAGGCTCAGTAGTTGTGGCTCACGGGCCTAGTTGCTCCGCGGCATGTGGGATCTTCCCAGACCAGGGCTCGAACTCGTGTCCCCTGCATTGGCAGGCAGATTCTCAACCACTGCGCCACCAGGGAAGCCCATGGTTTGTAATTTTTGAAGGTCTTGTTTATCACTTCATGGTATATTGATTCAGGTGTCTGGTTGTGAATTTTGTTGTTGTTACTTGGTTTAAATGACTGTCCTAGCTGAGATACACAAAAATGCATGGATCCAAATGGGTTAAACTTAAGTGAGAAAATCTGCCTGCACAGGCACACCTGAGCTGCCCTGCCTGGCGATAGGCTAAAATCCAAGGAAGGAGTGAAGGGTCACATCCACTCTGCACCTCAGTGAATCTCCCTCCCCCTTCAGAGTAGCGTCATTCACCTGATAGATGACACCTTCACATCTAGAATGAATCAGGGCACCAATGTCAATGTATGTTTTCTTATTTTAAGATAAAAATTCCTATTTCTTATACACACACAAAAAATAGAAATAAATATAAATTCAAGTCCACATATGTTTTCCTGTATTAAAATGGATCCTCTTTTGCACCCCTGGGGTACATGCCACGTCCCCTCAAAAAAGACTAATTAGATTGATGCCCTTCAGCATGAACGAGGCTGTGATGCGGGAGCTTCTTGCTTATAGGTGTCTTACCTGCCCTGCTCTTTGTCACTTTTTTTCTCTCGAAGCAGGAAATTACTTCCGGCCCTGATTCAGTGAAATCAAAGCTTTCTCTCCCAGCACACACAGAGGTTGCTTGAATACACAGACAGTGTCCCTCACTACAACCATAATTGGAGCCAGCTTGAGATCAGGTCTGAGAGAAGGCAAAGTGGGCTTTCATCGTGCCCACGCTTCCATTACTTGTCTGCATGGTCTCTCTGTAACACCACCTCACTTCCCAACAACTGTGAGCCCTAAGATTCCTGCAGAAATCAGGATCCTTAAGCATCCTCTCGTATTCTTTTTAAAAATCATAATAGTAAAAAGATAAGCCAACGAAACTACTATTGTTATTCTTACATCAAAAAAAGTCATATTGTGGCATACTTAGAAAATTCGGACAAACAAGAAAGTAAAAATTAACTCTCATATCCACACATAATGTGCCGTTGACACTTTGTTGTTTTGCCTTTCTGTACATTTTTAAGCTTTTTTTTTTTAAACCAAAACATTACTATACTTGTTATGTACTATTTTGTAATATTCTCCCCTGGTTAAATATATATCCTTAGGACTTTTTCATATTTCCAAATAGTACTATAGAACCTCATTTTGAATCACAAAATCACATTTCATTGAATAGATATACTCTAATTTATTGAATCCGTCCCCTATTGTTGGATTTTTAGGTTGTTTCCAACTTTTTTGCTATCACGACCACTAATAAAAAATTGTAATTCTAATTTTTAAAATTATAGCTAAGTATTTGAACACATCTAAAATTATTTTCCTAGGATAACTTCTAAAAAGTAGAATTATTGGGCCAAAGGATGTGTTTGTGGGTTGGGATGTACTTTTCATACTTATTTTAAATTGGATGCATGTATGTGTATATGCATTCATGTGTACACACACAGCTATATCTGTATACACACACATATATATTCATATATACATGAAATGAAGTAGCTTCATCTAATACATATTGTTCTTCCATATATGCTATTTTAGCATGTGTACCGTATCTAATCTTGGCAGTTGAGAAGAAAAATTGTTTCTCAACAAAATTGATGGCTACACTTGTGAAGCCTGAGTAACCGCCAGTGGGAGGAGGGATGGTGAAAAAGGACAGAACTTCCCAGGTAGAAGGAACAACACGTGTGAAGGTTTAGAAGGGGTAAAGTGTGTGGGGTTCAAGGGACCTGCAAATAGTTGGAATTGACTGGAGTGCAGATAGTAAAGGAAGATTTGGGCAGGAAATAAAGAGTATAGACCATGAAGGGGCTTGAAACTCATGCTTGATACATGACTTGATACTTTGCAAACAGCACAGTGGGGACCATTGAAGATTTTATTTAAGTAGAGGAGATCACAACGGCCACAAGACAGAAACTTGATTGGGGTGACACAAGGCTGTAGCTGGGAGAAAAGTGAGGAAGCTGCTGAGTCATCCAGGTGAGAGGGGATGTGGCTGAGGCGGAGGGAGGGCAGGAGATGGGGACCGGGAAGCGGTTCTGCAGGCCATCTGTGAGCTCTATACCTTGGCTCAATTTAAGGATTCGACTGGGAAATGTTGATGGTAGATAACAGATATGGGGCAATTGCTCACCTGTAAGGTAAATCCTGGGAGGACGGAGATGATCATATCCATGAAAGCCAAGCTCATTGAACTTATCACCACATCTTCCTTCACCTGGACAGCGCAAGTGGCTTTTCTAGGCAACACTGAGAATAATGTAGGTTCCTCCTTAGAATGAACTCTTGTGAGAAACACATCTTACCTGTCGCCATCTTTAAACCGTCTCCTTGTTTCAGTGAAGAGATCGCAGTGTGGGCAACAGAGCCCTGTGGTGGGAATCCTGTTAGAAATGTTTGATGCTCGCTGAAGCTGCATGTTGGGAATGTGTTTCCTTGACCTGAACATTATGACTTCTAGACAGGAGGTGAAAGATGAGCTCGTTTGCTTTGTTTTGATTTTCCTTTTTGCTTAGTTGCTTTAATTCGGTGTCACATTTTTGGGCTGAGATGGTGCATGGAGATCTTGGACCTACTGTGGATGCTGGGCCAGGTGTCTCAGTGGCTACCACGTGGCCTTTCCGAGCGTGAGAAGTGCTGGATGCATGTTTCACATGTTACGTGTTCCAGGAAGGACTCTGTGGGGAGTGAAATGGGTTCCTCCAGCCTGGACTCTACAGGTTATATAATCTTCTAGGCCTGGGATCATTAACTCCAGTGCCTAAAGGGCCCAGGCAAGGAACACAAATGAATAAACAGACAGATATAATATAATAGTGACATGGTAAGACTGTCTTGAACTGAACAGTTCTTGACTTCTTACAGAGGCAGCTGTGAAAGTGTGGGTCCAGTGTCACTAGATTTCTCAGTTTTTTTAGTTCATGCAAAAATATTATTTTTAATTGGAATCTTACAAAAGAATATATATAAAATATATGTGTGAATTATCAAGCATACTAATAAAGTGAATACCTCGGAGCCTACCACTGAATCGAATAGACTATTACGAATGCTCTAGGCAAGTACAAAAATATTCATAGAAACATTATTTACATTAGCCAAAAATACTAGGAACAACCAAATATCTATTAATAGGAGAAGTAAAAATAAATTTTGTCCTATTCATACAATAGGATACCATACACACATGAAGCTGAATAAACCATAGCTCTGTGAATCATATGAGTGTATCTTAGTAACAAAAGTAAGTTATAGACTATAGTATGATAATATTTTCTTATAAAGTTCAAAGGGAGAGAAGCTTTCATTTTTCTTAAGGAATTCTGGAGAGTAAGAGTTACTGTGATACATGCCAATTTTTTAAATGCTGGAAACTAATTTATTGCATTTAAAAACTACTGTGTATGCCAAACAAAATGTGTCTTTGGATGAAGTTCTTCCTGGGAGCTCTTTGCTGCCGACCTTTGCTCTGAGGCCTTAGATCAACTCTTGTTTTGTCATCCTTATGGGGTAAGAGGTCAGAACTGTCTTGCTTTGCTATCTTTTCAGACCTATGGATCTGGAGGGGATTTAAACGAAAGGCTGCAGAATATAATAATAAGGATGAGATAACTGTGTGAGCTGGGCCATTCAAAGTGAGGATTCTAACTCAGGAGGCGAACAAATCGAGATTAAACACGTCAGGATTCAAGAATCAGGCAACAGCAGGGCACACAACAGGTGAGCTGCAAGTCAGGTTGGCGACGCCAACAATATGAGTTAGGGATTTTGCCCAGCACCTCCGCACGCTGCTCTCAGGAGAGAGCTGAATTGACGTGATGTTAGCAATTAACATCTGTAAAGCACACATCATGCTCCAGTTACCTGGAGCACCTCATAGAAATCTCATGACCACTCTATAAGGCAGATAGCATTATCGATATTGATATTAGTCCCATCTTATCAGTGAGGACATGAAGGCACAGAGAGAGCAAATGGTTTCCCAAAGCCACACCACCAGTTAGTGGTACATGGAAGACTTGGACTTCAGCAGTCTGCCTCCAAGTTCTTAACCACGATGCTAACCCACCTCTTTATCCTCCCCCCTGGACGGTTGGGTTTTGGTGAAGATGCATCCACAGTAAATTTACAGATGACATCATTCTTAAGGTTTTCAGTTTCACTAAAAGTAGACATTGACTTAAGAAATAATCACCCCGGGCCTTGTCTAACAGGAAGTTCACAGTTTCATCTTTCAAAGAGAAAATTCTAACTCAGCCGGCCAAGAAGCTGAGATCAAACACAGTAGTGGTCAGCAAGAGTCGACAGAAGGTTTTCTGGGCTTCTGGTCAATTTTTTTATTCTGGTGGCCCTTTACAATCAACTCTATCAACAATAATTTGATAAAGATATTTTTAAATGGGTCACAGTATATGAAAGATTTCTCTCTTAAGTCAATGGACATTGCTTTTCTAAAATAAAAATCCTTTTGTTTCTTCTGGCTGTAAAAAGGAATACACATACATTGTGAAGCATAAGAAAGAGATTAAAAATCACCCACAGACATAACCACTGTTAATGTTTGGACTATGCGTTTTCAAAAGCTTTTTCTAAATAGACACGAATAATACAGACAGTACGGTTGCATAGAGGATGGTATAATACAATAGAGTTTTATAATCTAGTTTTCCCTTGATGTTTATGGTGAATATCTTTTTCTATCAATAAGTAAAGATGCACATAAGAAATTTTAATGATTATAAACATTCCGTTGTATGGATGTACCATATTTACTTAACCTATTTACTTAACCCTATTGCTGGACATGTAGTTTTTTAAAAACTTTTTCCTACTCTAAATAACACTGAGATGAACATCCTTGTATTCATACCCTTGCACACTTGTCTACTTATCTCCCTGGGATAGAATTCCAGAAGTGGAATTGTGAGAGATCATGCCTATTTTAAAGCTTCTAATACTTAGTGCCAAATTGCCCTAGAAGGGCACATTTATTAACTAGCACATAAAGGGCTTGCTTACTGGGATTTAACATTCACTAGCTTTGAATGAGCTATCGTGCAGGCTGTCACGTCTGGGGCCTAGAGGTCCCCTCTGATGTAAATCAAAACATTTGAGTTAACAACGTTCAGCCTTGTCAGTCACCCACAAATTATAGGAGGCCTCCTCTGTCTTTGTCAATAACAAAAAAAGGAAAAATTACCCCAAAATGGCATAAAAATTAGGAACCAGACAAGTAGTCACCGAAAGCAGACAAGTGAGACAACAGTGAAAGAATTTCTGATCGGAGTGGAGTGCATCAGGTGAACTTGAATTGTTTGGGTTTAGAGAGAAAGGCTTATAGCATCCAACTCCTGAATGCCTGGGCGAGCGCCCAGAGCTAGGCACAGAGAAGGTGCTCACTGCATACAAGGGAACTGAAAAGCGTGTAAGGTTGAGATGATCAGGTTTGTAAAGGGGAATCGTGATCTTCAACGGTGGCTAGCTGGTAATTAATCTTAAATCTTTCCCTGACACTGTGTATATTTTTCTCTGTGAAAACTTAGAATCTCCAGATTTTGCATTCCGTGGCACCCCATGGGAGCAGGGGCAAGAGAATGTGTTATGCAAATAAGCAAAGGTTTTGAACGGTATATGCATCATCTTCATTTCTTTTTTTTTTTTTTTAATTTATTTGTTTTATTTATTTATTTTTGGCTGCAATGGATCTTCGTTGCGGTGCGCGGGCTTCTCGTCGCGGTGGCTTCTCTTGTTGCAGAGCACGGGCTGTAGGCACACGGGCTTCAGTAGTTGTGGCTCGCGGGCTCCAGAGCGCAGGCTCGGCAGTTGTGGCGCACGGGCTTAGTTGCTCCGCGGCATGTGGGATCTTCCCGGACCAGGGCTCGAACCCGTGTCTCCTGCATTGGCAGGTGGATTCTCAACCACTGCGCCACCAGGGAAGCCCCCATCTTCATTTCTGAGAAGAGTCTCAGTTGTAGAAATGCAAATGATCCGTATGCAGTGTGATCAGTGAAACACACAGACACACACGCAAATTCAAAACGTGTGACTTTAACCTCTATAGGTCTCTCAAAGAAAAGGATAAAGTTCCAGGTCTGATTATACAAGCTGGTATTTCTAGAAACTCGTATGGGTTCCTTTTTTCTGCTCTGATCCATCCACTTCGTGCATCTTTTGATAAATTCCTCCAAGAGGAAACAAAGCATCCCTAGCAGGCTGAAGTCCAACAAATGTCAAATTCTGAACAACATTACTTTGTGTCTCTATTTAACATTAGAGTGGATGGCTTTTTGACAGGTTTATAGCTGACGAGTTCTATAGTCAGTCATGCAGGACAATTATGTTTGAGCTAATTTGATGAATCAACTTGATGTTCTCCCATGGTCCCCGTGGCCTTCGTGAGCGTATGTGCTCAATTTTCTGCTGGAGGTCAAAAAAAGCTTTGAAATTTGGCTAATCCCATCACATCCGCAGGATCCGTCTGGTGGAATAATCTTTGGACATAAACTCTTGACGGATGCCAAAAATAGGAAGAACCACTTGGTAATATCATTAGGACCATCCTTGAGGCCCTCCGTAGGTTCTGAGATTGGGTTCCAGAGGCCAGCTATTGTCTTGTGAGCACTTGAATAATTTTGTGGTGAGGGAAGCAACGAGTTCATTCTGGAAGCATTTGGGGGTCAGACCCTGGGGAAAAATTATTTCTCATTGTTGGATTCGGTTTGATAGGGATTTGTGAGAACTGATGAGGAGGCGTAAAGATTTCCTGAGTTACTTTCCGCACGTCCTATGTATTTTTTCCAACTCCCCTGCTTCCCGGAGGCCTGCTAGCAGGGTCGTTCAGTGCCGGGCTTGGGGAGAATGCCTGGATATAAATCCTGACTCCGCCACTGTCTCATCATTGAGCAACACTGAGCCAGTCACTCAATTCCTCTGTGACTTGCCTTGCTCCGGGAAACGCACATCATAATTCATATTTCACAAGGTTGTACTGGAGTTACATATAACAGTACCTACAAAGGGCCATAAACAGTGCCTGGTGTATGGTAAATTTTCAGATATTGAAAACTATTGACTGTAGACTAGTAAACTTTGAGAGCTTCCCATGCCCAGAAAGTTATAGAACTTCATTAATCCAAGCAAATGAAGTAAATACTATGATCTGCATTGACAGCTGGTATTATTTCTTCCAAAATTATTAGCAGAAAGGATAGCTTGTCATCAGACAGTAAAACTGATCTCCCAAATCAAGAATAGTCATTTTGGTAGCTGGGAGTTACTTATACGTGGGATGGGCAAAACGCAGATGGCTTACCGCGTCATAAACTGGATTTGCTGGGACTTCATTTATTCCTTCCACACACATTTATGGAGGGCCTCCTTTTGCAGTCAAGTGTCAATGTGTGATGTGGAAGGAGGAGGACAATTTGAAGACAGACAAGCTCTATCTTCTGCTGCCTATGTGAGCAAGTCACCACACCTCTCTGAGCCTCGATATTGTCATCATTAAACTGAGATTAGTGTAACCTGCCTTATAACACTGCCTGTGAGGATTAAGTGAGCCAGTACCTAGAAAGAGCCTAGGACAGCACCTGATGCAGAGAAGGTGCTCAACAAATACTATTTTTATTCCAAGAATTTCCTTTAATTTCCCTGCCTAGGGATCAAAACCCACTTTTTTTTTTTTTTAACATCTTTATTGGAGTATAATTGCTTTACAGTGTTGTGTTAGCTTCTGCTGTATAACAAAGTGAATCAGCTATATGCATACTTATATCCCCATATCCCCTCCCTCTCGCATCTCCCTCCCACCCTCCCTATCCCACCCCTCTAGGTGGTCGCAAAGCACCGAGCTGATCTCCCTGTGCTCTGCGGCTGCTTCCCACTGGCTAGCTATTTTACATTTGGTAGTGTATATATGTCCGTGCTACTCTCTCACTTCATCCCAGCTTACCCTTCCCCCTCCCCATGTCCTCAAGTCCATTCTCTACGTCTGTGTCTTTATTCCTGTCCTGCCCCTAGGTTCATCAGAACCTTTTTTTTTTTTTTAAGATTCCATGTATATGTGTTAGCATATGGTGTTTGTTTTTCTGACTTAGTTCACTCTGTAGGACAGACTCTAGATCCGTCCACTTCACTACAAATAACTCAATATCGTTTCTTTTTATGGCTGAGTAATATATTCCATTGTATATATGTGCCACATCTTCTTTATCCATTCATCTGTTGATGGACACTTAGGTTGCTTCCGTGTCCTGGCTATTGTAAATAGAGCTTCAATGAACATTGTGGTACGTGACTCTTTTTGAATTATGGTTTTCTTAGGGTATATGCCCAGTACTGGGATTGCTGGGTCGTATGGTAGTTCTGTTTTTAGTTTTTTAAGGAACCTCCATACTGTTCTCCATTGTGGCTGTATCAATTTACATTCCCACCAGCAGTGCAAGAGGGTTCCCTTTTCTCCACACCCTCTCCAGCCTTTATTGTTTGTAGATTTTTTGGTGATGGCCATTCTGACCAGTGTGAGGTGATACCTCATTGTAGTTTTGATACACATTTCTCTAATGATTAGTGATGTTGAGCATCTTTTCATGTGTTTGTTGGCAAACTAGAACAAAAAATTGAACAATTTGTATGGAAACACAAAAGGCCCCGAATAGCCAAAACAATCTTGAGAAAGAAAAACGGAGCTGGAGAAATCAGGCTCCTGGACTTCAGACTATACTACAAAGCTACAGTAATCAAGACAGTATGGTACTGGCATAAAACCAGAAATATAGATCAATGGAACAGGATAGAAAGCCCAGAGATAAACCCATGCACATATGGTCACCTTATATTTGATAAAGGAGGCAAGAGTATACAATGGAGAAAAGACAGCCTCTTCAATAAGTGGTGCTGGGAAAACTGGACAGCTACATGTAAAAGAATGAAATTAGAACACTTCCTAACACCATACACAAAAATAAACTCAAAATGGATTAAAGACCTAAATGTAAGGCCAGACACTATAAAACTCTTAGAGGAAAACATAGGCAGAACACTCTATGATATAAATCACAGCAAGATCCTTTTTGACCCACCTCCTAGAGAAATGGAAATAATAACAAAAATAAACAAATGGGACCTAATGAAACTTAAACGCTTTTGCACAGCAAAGGAGACCATAAACAAGACGAAAAGACAACCCTCAGCATGGGAGAAAATATTTGCAAACGAAGCAACTGACAAAGGATTAATCTCCAAAATATACAAGCAGCTCATGCAGCTCAATATCAGAAAAACAAACAACCCAATCCGAAAATGGGCAGAAGACCTAAATAGACATCTCTCCAAAGAAAAAAACCCACTTTTTTCAATGGTGAAAGTATGACCGCAGTAGCCTTGGGGACAAAGAGATCTGGAGCACCTAGCACAGAATGTAAGACACGTGACATTCTCGATAAGTACTTCTTGAATGAACTAATGTATAAACAACTTGCTCAAGTTCAGTTCACAGTAATAACGTGCTGAACCAGCACATGGGAGACAGTGGATAGAGATGGCTAAGAACATGGGCTTTGAAGCCAGATAGAGCGAGATTCACATCCAGGCTTGCCAAGCAAGGCTAGCTAAGGGTCCTTGGGCAGCTTACTTAATGTCTCTAAGGTGCAGTTTCCTTATTTGCAAATTATGTGTAAGAATAGCTATGTTAAAGGGTCATCAGCTTATAAGTTGTTGACAGATATTAGTTTTTATTATAATTATTGCAAAATAGAGTGTTTACACTATATCAACACTGAAAATCTATTTATTGGGCATCTTTTCCATGTCAGGCACTGTGCTGAGTGCTAGACACTGGGGATAAAAATGAATAAGATAGACAAGGCTCTGGGCCTCACGTTGCTGGCATGCTAGTGAGTGAGACAGACAATACCACAGACAAACATGATAATTTTAGACAGGGTGGAATTTCTGGGAACATAATAAAAGAGAAGGCTGTGGTTGGGAGTGGGTAGGTTATGTTAGAGGAGGTGGTCAGGAAAGGTTCCTTTGAGGAGGGACTTGTAAGCAGAGTCCCCAGTGAGAAGAAGGAGCCAAGCATGTCAAAGTTTGAGTGTGGAGACTTCTAGGCTGAGGGGACAGCAAGTGCAAAGGCCCTGCGCTGGGAATGTTGGCACCAGAGTTCTTGGTACATCGTGAACAGGGATGAGTAAGAAAGAGGATGGCCCAAGTTACTCAGAAACCCGCTCCTATAGGACTCTATATGCGAGGATAAAATATTTGGATTTTATTCCAAGAGTGATGCCAAGCCACTGGCAGGTTTTCCAAATTGGGGACATAGGCTGATTTCTTTCTCAAGGTCATTAGTCTGGCAGGTGTGACAATTATAGGTTTCAGAAGGGGTTGCAGGAAGATGAGTTAGGAGGCTCCTGCGCAGAGAGAGATGCTCGTCATTGGGACGAAGGGGTGGCAATGGAGAGGAAGATGGGAAGGATGCTGGACGTGGTAGTATCGGAACCACAGGATGGAGGAGTGAGACAGGAGAGCAGCACACTTGGCTTCTGTAAGCCCGCTCCTCACAGCCTGCGGGCTCACGGTGGCGTTTCTTATTCTCCCGTTGCTCCTCCCTCTCCCCCGTGGTTTCCCACAGTCTGCCCTGTTCTCTGTAGAGGCGAGTCCTCTATTCCCTTGTGAGACTGAGCTAGGATATCAGGGGCTTTGGCTCTGGCTCCTGGGAGATGTGAAATCAGCAGTGGTTCAAGCAAAGAAGGAAAAAAGGCAACACCAGCAGAGACAGCTTTCTGGTATGAGTTGCTGTTTGCTTTTTGTTCTTGCTTTTGTTTTTAATTCAGTATTTACACTGGCCCCACTTAGTGTCATAAAAGCTTTTAAGGAAACTTGCTATAAAAACTCAAGGGACAACAAAATGCAAACCAATGAACAAAAGATACAAGGCAAGAACCAAGAAATATAGTATTTCTAGTGGTGTATTAATTGAAATATTATTTCCTTATAGGAGTATCATCTGATGACAAGATCCATTGATTGATTTATTCAACATATATCTGCTGTTCATGTTGCTTTGTGTTGGGATATGAGGTTTGCAAGGCAGACAGTTGTCCTGGCTCTCGTAGAGCTTATAGTTTAATGAGGGAAGACAAGTATCAAAGAAACTCAATAAAATAAAGCAGAATCCATTGGTTTCATAGCACAAAAGTGGCTATTTGTGGACTGGCAAAGTATTACTGACAGACACATCAGGATCATTTTTGTTTTTATTATTTTTTTTAGTATCATTTTTAGACTACAAAGATTAGAGAGTGTGGATCAAATCATTAGCATCAGATGGCTATTCCTGACCTTAAGGCTGATTCGTAAGTATAAGTTTTATACTTACAGTAAGTATACTTTTAGTAAGTTATGCAAATTACTAAAAATACTGGTGACTAATACGCATATACATAGTATTCACTTAAACATAAAATATGTTTATTGGTTGTTAGGAAAGATATTTCCCAGGTGGTCCTTCAGTGCCATATTCCCAAGTAAAATTTTCCTCCAAGAATTCCACTTCTAGAGCAGAGGAAAAGATTGAATTTCCTGCTTTGCCCAGAACAACAAATGAAGTAAAAAATTCATGGCATTATATTTAATTAACTTGACCCATGTATACCCAGGATTTCACATGAGGTTTGGGGGTTGTTTCTTCTTCACTGAAGTGATTCTCTTCCCTTATCTTGCTTTTTCTTTTCTCAGTATAATGAACATCAATTAAGCATCTGCTTTGCTCGAGATATTATGATGGGAATAAGCAAGCCATGTTCTGTGACTCTATCAGAGATCTTTAAAAGTCATTTTAAAATAACTTTTACTTTTCATATTATGAAAGTAATATGTATCTGGAAATCTACATTTCAAGTGTACTTTTAATAATACGAATGCGTATGTACATGTGGGAATGCGTGTGTATGTACTCTTTCTCTCTAAAATATATATGCATATGTATATAGTTTTAAATATATGTGTATATATATATGTTAGAAATAGAGAATATATGTAAGATTTAAAATAAGTAAAAATTCATTCTAATTTATGCGTTATGCATATCATATAATATAGAGAGGTTATGTTATTGTATTATATGTTGTATATAACATTAATATTATATGACATGTGTTATAACATGCATATTATATAAGTATATATGTTACATAGTGTAATATATATTATATGATCTGTATGTATACCAAAGTAACAATACATATTCATATACACTATATATATATTATTATATCACATACACTTTATATATGTGTGTGTAGATAAATAGACATCTTTCTAAGGGAATCAACTTGCTTATATTTGTTCTAGTTTTGCTTTCTCACTTAAAGTTTCATAACTATTATTTTAGTCATTAAATTATCTTTTACATTTTAACAGCTGCTGAGCATGCTACCGTTTGACTACATAGCACTATAATGTATTTTTTTTAATAAATTTATTTATTTTATTTATTTTGTTTTTGGCTGTGTTGGGTCCTCGTTGCTGCACGCAGGCTTTCTCTAGTTGCAGCGAGCGGGGGCTACTCTTTGTTGCGGTGCGCGGGCTTCTCATTGCGGTGGCTTCTCTTGTTGTGGAGCACGGACTCTACGCACGCGGGCTTCAGTAGTTGAGGCATGCGGGCTCGGTAGTTGTGGCTCGCGGGCTCTAGAGTGCAGGCTCAGTAGTTGTGGCGCACGGGCTCAGTTGCTCCGCAGCATGTGGGATCTTCCTGGACCAGGGCTTGAACGCGTGTCCCCTGCATTGGCGGATGGATTCTTAACCACTGCTCTACCCGGGAAGCCTGCTATCGTGTATTTTATTAGACTATTAGTGTACGACAATTCTCCTAATGTTGGACATGTGAATTGCATCTGTTTTTTCCTCTGAAACGTCCTGCTGTGAGGGGCATCCCATTTATAGCTAAATAAGGATTATTTCCTGATGATAACTTCCCAGACACGGCCTCCCAGGTTAAGCCTTCCCCGACTGTTGTCATCGTCACTCTTGTGGTCACTCATGATGTCCTAAGGTGGGCCCATGAGAACTCAGTAAGCAGAGGCAGAAGTGGGTTTGCATTTTCTATCATTAAGTCAGATTCATCTGCAAAAAAAAAGCATTCCTTTGTCAGAAGGTGAAATCTCCAAGTCAGATTGGTGCTTAAGAGCAGAAAGACTGGTTAGTGCTTCAGAAGTGCCCTCAGCATTTTCTCCTGTTATAAGACAGTCGCATGGACTTAAGACTCCAAAGAAAAGTAAATTTCCCTTGAAACTAAATAGCCCTTAGATCAGGGAAATTTCTTTAGATATTTAAATCATCTCCCAAGCAAACTTCTTCCTAATTAAGTGTTTTTATGTTATCTATTTTCTTCAAAACTTGGGGCTGTTGATCAGACCTATTTTTACGGGCGTGTTCCTATGGGTCTGAGAGGATACAGATTTTGATTTGCTTAATGGCAGGGGGTGGCGTCGCTGATGTGTCTGGTTGTGCACTCTGTGAGCGAGGCTTTTTGCTTGAGTACGATGAAATTCCCTTCTCACCCCTGTGTGTACAAATAGACTTATTATGGGCGTAGCTGGTGCTGGGGCAGTGCCCGGGTCCCGGGGCGGTCAGCTGCCCACAGGGCTTGCCTGTGTGCTTTTGGCCCTCCCTCCTCCCCACATAACTCCCTAAGATCCAGCAAGTGCCCTCATGCAGAGCAGGGACATCCGTCAGGGCAGAATGCCTGGCACTGCTTCACTGGGTCTCCATACACACTCTGCTAAACTCACTTTGCCACTAATACTTTCACTGTGCTGACGACTCACTTGCTGTCAGCTCAGGCAGCATATTTGTAAAATGCAGGATCACATTTGGGGAGAGAGTGACAGTCTGCCCGGCACCAAAAAGGAACTGGTGAGAATTCTAAAGCGGTATTGAAACCTACTTGCTCCTTCAAGTTCATTTCTGGGCGTTCCCACCAAGAGGGCTTTGGGTTTGAGAAGCAGAAACTGAATATCCCGGCCAACTTCTATCTTATATCAAGTTTGGTTTTCTCTCCAGGGACGAGTATCACTGACATTTATTAAGTACCTACCACCTACCAAGCACTTTGCTAGGCATTGTATGTGCCTTTTCTTGTTGAATCTTCTTTCCATCATGGGCATTTGTCATCTCCATTTCATAAGAGATGAAATTGAGTCTGAAAATGGTGAGACAGTTTCTCAGAAGAAAATACAAAATGCTTGCCTCTGTTTTAGGGGCCTCCCTAGGCCTACTTCTCTGACTTTGTCCTTTATCCATCTCTTTCTTAGTCTAGCCACACTGAATGCTTTTAGGTATGTAAGTTCTTTCCTGCCCCAGAACCTTTGCACTTGCTATTCCTTCTCCCTGGAACCTTTCTGCTCCTTCCTGGCCTATACCTAGTGGGATGTGGTTTTCACACCACTTCAGCAACTTCATCTCTACCTTGGGACCTACCTTGACCACCTGGTTAAAAATATTTCCTGTTCTTCAGTCACCCTTTGTCATCCGAGAGAACTTCCCACACTCTGAAATTAGCCTGTTCCTCTTGTTCTTGCATTTCTCTGCAGGAATATTTCTCAACATTCCTTTATCCTTATCTCTCTCAGTTCTGTTTTGTCAACACCTGATACTGGTAGGTGCTCAGTAAACGTGTGTTAAACAACTAAAAAAAAAAAAAGAACAAATATTTACAAAGCACCTGCTATGTGTCTGGCACTGTTCTAGGCACTGGTGATACAGCAGTGAACTGAGCAAATAAAAAGCCCCACTCTAGGAGGGAAAGACAGATATTAACAAGAGAATCAATAACATCTGAGACAGTGATGCACACAAGATGGGCAATGGTGTGGAGTTAAGGTGAGCTCCTCTCAGATAAGGCCTGTGTGACAAAGTGACATTTCCAGGGAGACCTGAATGAAGTAAAGGAGCAAGTCATGCAGATGTCCAGGGGGAAAGTATTTCAGGAAGAAGAAACAGTCAGTGCAAATGTCCTGGGGTAGAGGCATATCAGTGAGTTTGAAACAGTGCAGAGACAGCATGGCTGGTGTGGAAGCAGTAAAGGGCTGAGTGGTAGGAGAATAGAGTCGGAGGGTGTGGCAGGGGGTGGTACATGCCAAGGCTTGTGGACCTTGATAAAAATTTCAGCCTTTACTGTGAATGCAGTAGGAAGCCACTTTGAGCCAAGGGGAGACATGGGTCAATGAATAAAATGACACGGCTTGAACTCGGTGAAGCCAAGAGAGAAACTGGGCTCTCTGAGTCCACAGCTCACTCCCCCCATGCCGTATCTCTCCTCACCCATGTGTTCTCCTTGTGCATTTTGTCATCAAAGCAAGGCCCACCCCTCTTTTTTTTTTTTTTAATTGAATGCAAACTAAGACCACTTGACTGTTACTGAAATGAATAGCCCAATTTGCTTTTTTTTTTTTTTAAGAAATTCACGTTCTTTTATTTATTTATTTATTTATTTATTTTTTTATTTATTTATGACTGTGTTGAGTCTTCGTTCTTGCGCGAGGGCTTTCTCTAGTTGCGGCAAGTGGGGACCACTCTTCATCGCGGTGCGCGGGCCTCTCACCATCGCAGCCTCTCTTGTTGCGGAGCACAGGCTCCAGACGCGCAGGCTCAGTAGTTGTGGCTCACGGGCCCAGTTGCTCCGTGGCATGTGGGATCTTCCCAGACCAGGGCTCGAACCCGTGTCCCCTGCATTGGCAGGCAGATTCTCAACCACTGCGCCACCAGGGAAGCCCCCACCCCTCTTTTTGAAGCCTGGCTTCGACAGCTCAGCCCTGCGCTGGTGGCAGGGTTTGTTCTGTTTTGTTTCCTGTTTGTGGGGCATCGGTGTCCACCTTTGGAGCCAGTGACCCTCTATCCAGGTGACTCGGGCCATCTCCTGGCTGATCACGGAGTGGGGCCTGGGTTGCATCAGCTGCACAGCCTTCCTGAAGCGGCAGCGGTAGCGTCTACTCCCTCTCGGAGTTTGATACCCTGCAGCCTGGCAAGGTGCCAGGTGTGAGTAAATGGGCCCAGGGCCCCTGTTGTTGTTTTCTATTCACACAGCAGCTGCTTTCATTACTGTGCCATGAACCCGATCTCCCAGTGTTGTCAGCCAGCCCTCTCTTCTCAGGTGCCGAGGGGAAACGAAATTGGCTTGTCTCTGCGATAAATAGATCTACCTCCTAAGTACCCACCCAGCTCCTTGTGAACTAATTACCAGACAGTGGACTAAAAATGTTGCACGGTGTATTAGTGAGAACTCTCAGTTCTCACTAATACAATACAATTAAAGCCAATTGGTTTAAATCAAAAAGATTAGTTTTGGTTCCATATCTCCAAAAGGCCAGGGATATCTCAGCTTTGGCCAAGTTGGATGTAAGGGTTCAAATAGTGTCATCAGAATTAGGTCTTATTCTCCCTTTTTGATTTCTTCTGGACTCCTCTCGTCTCAGGATGTAGCAAGATGCCAATAGAAGTTTCCATCTTAACACCTCAGTGATGCCAGAGTTGCTTTTTCCCATTTCTCGTAGACATTTGAAACTGAGTCTCCTTGGTACAGATTGGTTCGCACACCCAGACCTGAAACAATCATTTTTTTCCAGAGCAATACAATACTGCTTGGACACTTTTGGGTCATGTGTTCAACCTGGTACCAGCCTAAGAGTTAGTCCATGTAACCCTCGAGAACCAACAACAGAAAAAGGGCAGTTTCTCAAAGAAGACTGGGGTCAAATTTCCAGATGCTGGGTAGGCAAAACCAGTAGATGCTAATGTTCACACTCTCTTAGTTAGTCCTCAGAGAGCTCTGTGGCAGAGTTATTATCCCATTTTGCAGATGAAGAAGGTGAGGTTCAGTCAGCCAAAAATACATAGCTGCTGAGTGGTAGAGACAGGATCTGAATATTGACTTGTCTCTCTCCAAAGTTCCTGCTCAAGGGTCTCCTTGTATTTGAGAGAGGAGGTAGAGTGTGAAAACAGGATCAAGATTATCCTTGAAACCCACTGCCCTAAAGCAGCCCTGCTGGCATTTGCTCATTTTTTAAAATTTCAATTTCTTTCATGCACTTTGGAGGAAGTTGGAAACCAGTTTTCCGGGTAATCTGATTATCATGGTGACTCACTCTTAACGAGTACAGAGAGGAATGTTCTGAAATTATCCTGGAAGGAAATATGCCTCTCCTGCATCATACCATATTACCCATGTGTACGGAAAATCCATATGCCCACAGCATTCTCTTATATAAATGCGTGGAGGCGTGCTTTTAAAAGCGTGTATATTCATATCCTCTGTGTGTATGTATATAAATATAGGTATTTATCCCTCTGCTAGGTTCATATGTATCCAGTGACTCAACCATTAATTACAATCTCTTTAGTGAGGAAATACACTTTCCCTTCTGTCACGTTCATTTTATGATCATCTGAAAGTCATCTTTGTAGTGGTCACTAAATTATCTGGCAGCATAACGTTCTTTAATTGTTAGACTGTGTACACATTTTGGCTTTACTTTTCTGAACCTCCTACTCCCTTGCTTTATATTGTTAGCAACAGTAATTAATTGCATTGTGCTAGGAGTATACATATAATCTCAATAAATTCCAACAACAATGCTTTTAAGGAGGCACTACTATTATCATTACTATTAGAGACGAGGAAAGTGAGGTTTAAACAGTTTGCCTGCTGAAACTTGGCAGAAACTTGGGTTTCTTTTACTTTAAAGCAAAGTTTCTCAAGCTTGGAACTATTGACTTGTAGCTAAGCTAGTAACTACTATACTATTGTGGAAGTTAAGAAGGAAAAAAAAATTGGAACTCGAAGTCTCCAAGACTACCTAGGGGGCTAAAGCATCTATTGGGGGGTTGGTGGAGAATCTGCAGAAATCTATCAGTACTATAGATACATACCTTTTGATCCAACAATTCCAGTAGAAATGCTGGTCAAAATGTGTCAGGGTATAAGTATAAAAATATTCAATACAGTATTGTTTATAGCTGGAAAATCCGGGGCTACCTAAATGTCCATGAGCAAGAAATCAGTTAAGTAAATTAGAGTACACGAATCCCGTGGACTACGGTGTCAATATTTCTTTAAAAGGATGCAGAAGCTCTACATGTAGACACGTGGAAAGGAAGATATATTTTAAATGAAAATAATACAAAGAATAGCATAATCCCAATTCAGGGGGAAAAATTCAGTCTGTGTGTCTGCATGGAGGTGGAGTAAAGGTGAGTGTATATATATTGGATTATACATAGAAAATTGCTGGAAAAATATAAACCAAACTGATAACAGTGATTACCTCTGAGAAATTTGTATTCTAGGGGAGGTTTGTTCAATTATACTTTACCCTATATACTTTATACTGTGGCTCTCAACAGGGGGTAGTTTTGCCCCTTGGGGTATATATGGGAATGTCTAGATATATTTTTGGCAATGTCCGGACCCACTTGGTGGTGGCGGCCACGGGAGTGGGGAGCGTTGTGCTGGCATCTAGTGGGTAGAGACCAGCGATGACGCTAAACATCCTCTAAGGCACAGGACAGCCCTCATACAAAAGATTATCCTGCCCCAAATGTCAACAGAGCCAAGATTGAAAATCCCTACTTTGTATCCCAATTTAGTGTTTCAGTCTGTTACTATAAGCATTCATTAATCTTATACTTTAAAAAAAAATCTGCAAAACAGTCTCAATTCTGATACTTGAATAGAAGCATAGTTGCTCATGTCTTTAAAGATAAATCAAAGAAACAATTTTAATATCAATAGTTTTATCATATGAACATAATATACTTTTTCTTCCAATAGCAGAACAAGTTTTCTTTATTTAAATGTAGCATTTCTTTGTATCTGTTTTTCAAGAGTTTATAATCATCTTTAAGCAAGGCAATCCAATAATATTTATCCCATTTCACAGATTAAAAAACTGAGACCTGAGGAAGACTCTGTTTATGTAGCAACTGATACCAGTGAGAACCTTGGTACACAATTTTAATAGTTTCTGGGAATATTAAATTGCTTAATCTCAAACATCTGTGTTTTGCTTGAAACTAAAGATAAAAATCACTACATTGTATTTCTTTAATTGTGAAACGAAGCAAGTTTTCTAAAGTAATCCTTCATTCTCTATGAACAGAGTAAGTGCCCCATCATTTCCTCCTCCAAACAGAAACACTCCTTTCTCATAGGGCATTAACATTTCAACTTGGAAATAAAACATCTCTTCTCTCATATCTGCTCTGTAGTGTAGCCACGGTGGGTTGTCTTTTTACACATTAAATTTCTGAGTGCAGAAATGATACTGAGTGTGACTTGCGGGGAGAGGGTGAGCTTTGAGTGAGGTTTCCAATAAGGACAGATTTGCTGCAAAATCTTCCACGGTCCTCATGAAACTGATAGCTCTCGCTTAATAAGACGCTAGCTCTGACTGTCACCAGTGGCTCCAGGACAGAAGGTTGCTGCTGACCGAAGGGCCAAGCCCTTGACATTGGCTGTCTTAAGCTACCCCCGCCCAACTCTGAAGTATAAGACCCGGCGTTCTTAGAACCACACAACCTTTAGGAATGCATACTGGCCTGCTGACTTTACTTTTTGAAAATTAATTCCCATACTTGTCAGACTGGGGTAGGTTTTGCTGCAGTAAAGGACAACCCCCAAATTTCAATATCTTAAAACAACAAGGGTAAATTTCTCATGCTACTTACGCTTGTGCATCAGTTGAGGAATCAGCTTTGTCCTCACCTGGGACTCAAACTGACCAGAGCAGCCACTGTCTGGAAAAGACATCACCTGCCCTTGTGACGAAGAGGAGAGAGCACAGTGAATCACACCCTGACTCTCAAGGTAGCACACGCCACTTCCGATCACATTTCTTGTGGCCTTGGCTAGCTCCACCGGGGTGGGGAAGTACAAGCATCAAAAGGAGAAGAGACACGGAATACATGTGAATGGTTCTAATGATTTCCAGTCACCAAGGTGTAAAAATCATGTACAAATCTGAATTCCTGGGTTCTTTTGAGAAACTGCAGGATCTTGCAGTATTGGAGGTGCACAGTCAAATGGCAGTAGTCGGGGGGAATGGGAGACACTTATTAGCAGCTACTCTATTTTGAGGGGGCATTTGTTTACCAGCTGACAGACCCTACCTCACGTGTTTCACTCACCTAAGGAGTCAGCTCGATGCCTGTAGGAATTTGAGTTGGCAACTCTTGAACTAAAGTCCAGCCTAGTGGAAACAGTTCAGCGATGGAGTTAGACAACCTAGCTTCCAATCTGGGAGAAGCCCCTTTATGGCTGTGCGATCAGGGCTGAGTGATTTGACTCTCTGTGCCTCAGGTCACATGGGAATGAGTAGTAAAGGTAAATGGGAATAAGAGTAGTAACCTCAGAGGGCTGTGACGAGGAGTGAATGTGAAAATCCACGTAAAGCACTTTATTTCGTGCCTAGGGCAGAAATAACACAGCTGCTGTATCATCATCATCACCACCATCATCATCGTCATCATCTTTCCAAAGTGCAACGCTGCCTTCACCTTTAACTTCCACAAAAATAAGGTCACAAGGTAAATGCTGTTGGTGGACAAATATTGACCAGCCCTCCTCCTTTCTCTGTATCTGTTTCCTATCTTACAAATCAAAAGAGTCGGACCAGAAGCTTTCTGAGGTCCCTTCCAAATCTGACATTCTGTGATTCCAAGACACAAGGAGGGCCCCCAGATTCCTTCCCGAGCTTTCAAAGCATTCCCAGTGTAAGCTTTAGTGTGGGTCTGGAGAGTGTATCTGTCAAGGGGGCTGCAGGCAGGGGGGAGACATGAAGCCAAACTATGAGGCAAGCATGGGAACAGCCTTAACCACAAACTCTGGCCTTGAACCCATCCAGGGAACACTGACGTGAGCCAACTGTGCATTATCTGTTGATGAACCTTCCCAGGAAATGCTGTTCTGGAACCTTCCACAGCCTTGTGACCTCAGCCACCAACTTCAGTCACCATCTGAACTGGTCTTTTCTTTCATGGCACTTGGTGGGCAGCAAAAGGACCCCCAGGGCTTTATTTTTGTGCTGCAGGCTGCCTCCTCGCCTTTGAACAATGCAGTGTGATGACGGAGATATTATCACCCTGAGCTAAAATATGCGCCAATAACGAGACCACGAAAACAGTTGCTACAAGTATGTGAGGCAAGTGCAGAGGAAGCAAACTCTGCTAATTATCCAGGAAATCTTAAATCCATTTAGATTTCTGCAAATGAATCAGTACTTGATTCAAAAAATCTGGGAGCTCAGCTCAAGCAATCAAGTAGGTATTGCTAGGAATTCAAGCTCTGGATACAGACAGCCTCTGCCCCTGGGACCTGAAGTAATTTCCGTGTCCTCTTAGAACTTCGGCTCCTTCGTCTGCAAAGGGAGCGTGGGAATACTGACCTCGTGCAGTTGGGGAGGTTGACTAACAGAACGTACCTTCTGTATTTAATGGAGGGTCTGGCATCTGAGCCCTTGATACATGTCAAGAACAGGGTAGCTCAGTCGTGGCTCTCCTGTAAGTCATCTCCATGGAGTCATACTGAGGAGAGGACAATCTCAAGACTAAGTGTGTATGAAAGAAGATGCTGGAAGGGGGCTGTGGCATATAGGACACTGCATGCCCCACATAAAGACTCATGTGGGCATAAGAAAGCATCAACCCATTGTTCCAAGAGCTGCTTATTCTGCAGGAAGTATGTTAAAAGTCTAAAGTTACATGTGAAATCTCCTGATTTTTTAATGGACTAGTTTATTAAACTGGGTGCCTGTTCGGCTCCAGTAAAAATAGACTCCCTCCAACACTTCATACCCTCCAAAATAACAGTGGCTTTATTAAGGTAGACTTTTGTCTCATAGAAAAGTGCAGGCGGGTGGTTAAGAGCTAACAGGGCACTTCGTGTGGACAGGGACCCAGACACCCTCTGTCCAGTTGCTCTACCACCTTCACATGAAGCTTCCTTCTTGTGGTCCAAGATGGCTGCTCTAGCTGCTACCATCACATGCATATTCCAGGCAGCAGGGGAAGGGGAAGTGGAGGGATGTCCCTCTCTTTAAAGGTATAACCTGGAAATTACACATATCACTTTCACTCACTTCCATGGCTAGTACCTTGTCACAGGGCCACATCTATCTGACAGAAAGGCTAGGAAGTGTAGTCTTTATTCTGGGTGGTCAAATACTCAACCAAGAATCAGGGGATCTATGACTGAAAGAAACAAAGCCACAAGTAATTTGAATTTTTTTTTAAACATGAGGTCAACCAAGCAAAACACATCAATGGGCTATTTTGGAACACAGGAAGAGCCATTCTATATTGAGGATGTTATAAGAGCATTTCACTTTAATAAATAGTTCTTTATATTAAGATGATTGTCGGCATCAACGTCAACATAGGTTCCCTGCATTGAGTGCCTACAACGAGCTAGATGCAGTGTTAGGTGCTAAACACATATGAGTTCTCTGACCCTCAAAACAACCCTGCAAAGTGGATGTTGTCATCACCCTTCATCAAACGCAGGAACAGAGGTCAGCAACATGAAGTGATGTGACCAAGTACACTCGGTCTGTAAGTGGCAGAGCGGGGGTTTCATCTCAGGCCCATCTGACACCAGATCTTTGCTTGCTCTGTGCCAAGTACAGCTGTCACTTACTTTCCTCCCACCTCCCAGCTCTGCGTTGTTCTCCGTCTTGTTCAAGGAGGAACCTTGTCACAGCGATGTCACAGTCTGGAACCCAGGTTACAGGAGCTCACAGACAGCCCAGGACCCACACGTTCCGACTTTCGGCCCTTCCCACTGTTCTTTGATCTTTGTTTTCATAAGTTACAAATTCCTCCACCTACTTATACTTTAAAAAGAGGAGAGAGAAAGAGTGAAAGAATGACTCTTAGCTGAACTGCTTTTCTTCAAAATCACGAGTAATTGTTTTCCTGGGGTGCCTAGGAAGACGTTCCCCTCTCATCTTTTGCCCAGGACTTGGCAATCAACTTCAGATTGCCCCTTGCTTTTTTTCAGCACACGCGTTCCGTGCAATCCATCACCATAGCCATTATCCTGCTTGTGATCAAGGGCAGGATGGAAAAACTCCCTCTCCCTTCAACACCCACCACCAGCTCTTTGATTTGCCAGGCGTGGGCAGAAGGGAAGTTTCCGGTGGATGACCTCAGACCCGCTCCATACGGAGCCCCACGCAGCACATCACCATCATCATCAGTCTGGGAAGAGAAAACCCAAGTCAAGCTTTTTGTAAACAGTCAGCAAATGGCTTCTAGTTCACTTATTTCCCTTGTTGCAAAAAGGCGTTTCTTCGTCCCTCTTTTGTACGTCCTCTGTGCGAGGGGGTTTCGCGGAGCTGCTCACCGCGTGCACTTCCAAGCACCTGCCGAGCTTGAAGTCTTCGGGTGCAGCCCAGCCCTGCATTATCAGGTGATTAAACGATGAACTCTGCACCCTTTTTCATCAAAATAAGTAGGTCAGCGATTCATTCAGCTGGCCAGGAAACTAGGGCAGGGTTTCTCTCATCCTCCCCATAGATCGACATGTGGGGCCAGATCATTCTCTGCTGTGGGGGGCCGTCCTGTGCAGTGTAGGATGTTCAGCGGCATCCCTGGCCTCCACCCACTAGGTGCCAGCAGCAACCCCCTCCCCAGCTGTGACAACCAAAAAGGTCTCCAGATATTGTCATGTGGCCCCTGGGGGCAAAATCACTCCAGGCGGAGAACCACTGCCTTAGGGACATTAATACAAGTTCATGGAGTGGTTAGAACTGTCCGCACTGTTTGTTGGCCCTGGGGGTACCTCCTGGTCCTGTGACTTGGAAAGTGTCTGTCACCGCTCCTCTGAGCTCAGTTTCCATGTCTGTAAAATGGGCAGAATAACTGGATCTTCTTCATGAGGCTATTGGTGGTCTCCACTGACATAATGGTTGTAAAATGCTTAGCACAGATCCCTGGTAAATGAGGGGAAAAAGCCAGCTTTTATGAACATTGGCTCTTGGTAACAAGCTGAGACAGTAGCTGTGAGAATGGGAGAGTTTGGGCCCTTGCCGCCTTCAGCCTGCATTCTCAGCATTCCCTGACTTAGATTTTGTGCTCTGTTTATGTCACACTCTTTCTAGTTCCCTTCATGCGGCACGTTCTCTATTCAGGCCCCCATTTTCTGGCTCAGGTGCTTCCTCCAGTTCCTCCCTCCTTCTCTTCATGGTTAACACCTGCCTACTCACCTTGAAAGCTCAGCTTAGAGGTCACCTCTTCCAGGAAGCCATTCATGCTTGCCTCCTCCCTCCCCCCAAGCTGGGGTATGTCCCATCTTCAGGGACCGAGGAAGTCCCAGTTTACCTCTATTTGCATTTCTCAGTCATTTTAAATATTTTGCGGTCTTCTCCATTAGGTAGTGCCCTCCATAAAGGCAGGGATTGTATCTTATGCACCTGTGAATACCTGGGCCCCCGCTTGGGACCATATGTTGACACTGTTAGAACATCTATCAGAGTGCACAAGGAGGGAAGAGGGACTGAGTGAGGGAAGCACACAGCACAGTGCTTTGCAGCAAAAAAAAAAAACAAGAAGAAGAAGTATTTGGATCAATGAGTAGCTACTTTTGGGGGTATATTTTTGGTATACTTTCTTGCTCTTCCTGTAGTTGTCTTCACTGTCACTCTCACTAACCAATGAGCAGACCTAAGTCTGCAAAGAATGATGCCTTTCTTTCTCAAGGGCACTCTCCATGTCTTACTTCACAAATAAAGCATCTGATACATTAGATAAAAAATTTGACTGGTAGTTTGCCCCTTTTTACCAACCTTTCTCTTGACTGTGTTCATTCACTCAACAAATATTTACTGAGCTCCTGATTCAGGGGAGAAACGACCAAGGTCCTTGCTCTCAGGGATCTCTTATGTATTACATAAATTATGATGTAATAATAATACATAATATATTAGACATATTTATTACATAAATCATATGTAATATTTACTTATTACATAAATATGTACATGTGCAGTACCAGCAGAGATATGTAACATGCAGAACTATAAAGCAGGGGTTAGAGAGGGTTGGCTGAGTGGGTTGTTATTTAAAATGGGTTGTCAAAGAAGGATCTTTGATAAAGTAACATTTGAAAAGACCTGAAGGGAGTGAAGATGAGGATCTTCCTAGCTGATCCTTACACATCCCTTTAAATGTTAGTTCTTGGTATGCCACATGCGAGCCTCAGAATACAGTTGGCCCTCTGTATCCATGGTTTTGCATCCAGGGGTTCAATCAACTGAGGATCAAAAATATTTGAAAAAACTTTCAGAAAATTCCAAAAAGCAAAACTTGAATTTGTGTGCACCAGGAACTATTTACATTTTATTTACCACTATTTGCATAGTACTTACATTGTATCTACAACTGTTTACATAGCATTTACATTGTATCAGGTATTATGAGTACTCTAGAGATGACAAAGTATATAGGAGGATGTACGTAGGTTATACATAAAGACTACACAGTTTCACACCATTTTACATAAGGTACATGAGCAGCCGTGCATTTTGGTATCCTTGGGGGTCCTGCAACCAATCCCCCCTGAGGATACCTAGGGGAAAACTGTATTTGCAGAAAAGAGTTAATTATTTGGGAACTGCCCATATCCGCATGTTCCAGAATATTTCCAGAATTCACGCTTCTTGCGATGTTAACAGTGGAAGTCACCCAAAAAAAAAAACAAAAAAACGAAGTCTGTAGAATTTGGAGAAACAGATAAACAGTACTTACCATCTTCCTTTATTTCAAGACTCTTCAGAGCCTTTAACAGGTCAGTGTACATTGTGAATGTCCAAGTGGGAACTAGAGAACTCAGTTCCCTAACTTGTTTTGGACTCAGAAGGCCTTATTCAAGAAGCATATTGTAGGACTTGTGTTCAGAGGAATGTATTTTGGTAAAAACTCTTTTGGACTGGGTACCAAACTTAAAGAAATATTTTTATCATATTACTATATCTCAAAAAATATCCAGGTGTTTCTGATGGATTTGCATTGGAGTCCTATGCTTATTCAGGGTCTTTCACTGTTGAGAACTAAAGGAAACACCAAGTGGCCAAGAAGTTTTATTCCTTTATTCCACAATTATTTTGTGGGCATCAAGATTGCACACCTGTTTGTTTGACTGGCTTGGAAACATGTTGGTCTAGCTGCATGGCAAAATATTGAGGTACAAAAAGCTACTCATTGCTGAGCCCGATTTTACTTTCGCTGCCCATGTAGCAGTCCCTGAGGTTTGAAAATTCGAAGTTTAGCTCAAAGAAGATCTAAAAATCATTCTGGACCATTTGAAAAAGAGCCACAAAAGTGGATCGTCAAGAACGTGGGCTCTGACTATACAAGGTTGGACATGCACGAAAGTCCTACCAAGTTCTTGCTGAGTCTCAGTTTAAATTACCTCTAAAATGGGATTCTACTGAGACAGCAAATTTTTGTTTTTATCCAAAGAAAGGTGGGAAGGCATAGAAGGGCCCTTTGTAGAGGAATGTGAAAACTGAAATTGTTGGTTTGAATAATATGCCCATTATGTATACATTTTTAAGTTTATTACAGTAAAATACACATAACCTAAAATTACTGTCTTAGCCGTTTTTAAGTGTACAGTTCAGTAATGTTAAGTGTATTCACATTATTGTACAACCAATCTCCAGAACTTTCTCCCAGGTCCCCATTCTCCCCAACCCCCCAACCCCTGGCAACCATTCTACTCTCTACCTCTCTGAGTTTGACTGCTCCAGGTACCTCATATAAGTGGATTCATGTAGTATTTGTCTTTTTGTGACCTGGTTTATTTAACTTAGCAGAATGTCCTTAAGGTTCATCCATGTTTAGCATATGCCAAGATTTCCTTCTTTTTTAAGGCTAAGCAAGAGTCCATTGTATGGATATACCGTATTTTGTTTATCCACCCATTTGTTCTTGCTTCCGCCTCTTGGCTATTGTGGATAATGCTGCTGTGGACATGAATACACTATCTCTTTGAGAACCTGATTTCACTTCTTCTGGATAAATATGTAGACGTGGGATTGCACCCATTACATTTTTAAAACAGCTCTATTGAGATATAATTCACATACCATAAAATTACCTTTTAAATTATAAAATCCAGTGGATTTTAGTACAGCTGACCCTTGAACAACATGGGTTTGAACTGCCTGGGCCTACTTATATGCAGATTTTTTTTTTCAATAAATATATGCTGCAGAACTACATGAACCAGGGTTGGTTGAATCATCGAATGTGGAACCATGAACGGGAACGCTGACTGTAAATTTATAGGCGGATTTTTGACTACGTGGAAAGTTGGTGCCTTAACCCCGGAGCTGTTCAAGGGTCAGCTGTATATTCACAGGTTCGTGCAACCATCACCACAGTCAATTTTATAACATTTCCATCACCCCAGAAAGAACCCTTATACCCGTTATCAGTTACTCCCTATTCCTCCCTTGCCCCAGCCCTAGGCAACCACTAATTTACTTTCTGTCTCTATAGATTTGCCTATTTTGGACATTCACATAAATAGAATCATACTATATGTGGCCTTTTGTGTCTGGCTTCGTTCACTTAACATAAGGTTTGTAAGGATCATCCATGCTGTAACATGAATCAGCACTTTGTTCCTTTTTATAGACAAAGAGTATTCCATTGTATGGATATGCCGATTTTGTTTATTCATCTGTCCATTAGTTAATGGATGTTTGTGTTGTATCCATCGTACCACGTTACCATCACCGTATTTCTTGCCTTGTGACTCTGCAGATATCTAGCCTTGTGGCATTCAGAATTTTCCTTTATTCTACTGGAGCAAACAAGTCCCTCTGTGAAAATGTAGACCAGAGAACTTGTCTAGGTGGTAAATTGCAGATTCTCCACCCCCGCCCCTCCTCCCCGCACAATCTTATTGCCTCCAAATAAAAAAGGAAGAAAAGAAAACTACATCCACTCAGCCTAAAAGCAATATATATATATACACACACACACGTATATATACACATATGTGTATATATACGTGTGTGTGTATATATATGTATTTTTTTTTCCTTCTCTATTTCTAATGGAATAGACTTGTGCTCTTTAGGGAAATCAATAGGAAGGGTAACAACCGATTATACTATGAGAAAGGAAATTTTAAAAGACTCTTTGGAAATAGTGCATACACAGAACATTTCTGAACTATCTGCAAATGCAGGAATTATCCCTCGATGCAAAGGATCTGTGCCAAAGTAAAAGTTAGCTCAGGCTTCTGTGAATTTCCGTGTTAGTGGCAACCTTCTCACTCCAGTGTATGTGAAAGCTGCTGCATTTATCCTGCGTTGCCCAGCGGCCAGGACTCAAACGCCATTTGAGGACGAGGCTGTCCTAATTAATGATTGAGCCTTAACTGAACCCAGAGTGTTTAATGCATCACAGTTCTTGGCCATGTGTCCAACAGCACTTTGATTTTATTAAATGCCAGGACAAAAGATCCTTAGGGGTTCGGACAACACATCTCCTTGCTCTGGACATTGAAAAGAGTGGAAGTCAGATTTGGAATGAACCGAGGGAAGACTTACCATGAGCTGGACTGCCCCTGTTTGAAAACTCAGCCATGGGGGCAGTCATCTCATTATTTAAGCAACCTGACAAACTTCCCCCTTCTCACTCGTATTTCACATATACGCAGCCGCCGTCCAACTTTGTTACAAAGAAGGTAGAGAAACTTGTCATTTGTTTGATCATCAGTGTGGTGTAAGAATTTGCCTGTCACTTGTTTAGCGTAATGACTGAATTCTTTCTTTTTCAACTGATGCTTGGCAGTTCGGATGTGTTAGATTGCTCGCAAACAACTGAAAGTAATCCACACATCCTATCCATTGTCAAGCTCATTTAGCAGATTATTCTAAGACTAAAGTAACAGAAGATAGCTCGGGCTATGACTCTTTTAAGAAAACATTACAGAGTGTGAGCAAAAGCAAATCCACAGAACTTTAAAATGTCAGAGAACTTAGAAATCCTTCAGTTTGAAGGGTTTGAAAACTCATAGGCCCACAGAGTCCAGGCAGGTAGTAAAACAATTTAAAAAGGAAAAGCAGCCGAGAGAGGTGGATTGCCCCTTGCAAGGTTCTAGGAGGAGTTCCAGCCTTTGCTTGATAATCGTGTGTTTTCATGAAATTTGCAAAAGTAAGATATTGAACTTTAATTTGCTAATTGGGCAGCAGCTTCCCTCCCTGACATGCCCCCTCCTTCACACTTTCCCTTATGGTGTTAAATGGCCTTGGAGTCATCCCAGGGCTTTGGTACTCATGGGCCACAGGCAATTTTTATTTCTAATTTTTCCTGCAGTATCACAGATGCTGCAAACATGTTATATTCATCATTTTGTATTAATTTTCTACAAGAAGAGCTCTTGCCAGGTTTTAAAAGCTTCAGACTTCACAAAACCAGCCGTCAAGGTAGGCATTATGGCAATATGGACGGTTCATACCTGTCTAGTAGAGGCTGTTTTACTGGGCTCAAGACAGTTGCCAGGTGGGGATGGAAAGGCCTGGCGTGACCACTTCCCTCCAGTGAAGCCAGAAATCCAGATTTTCATGTCAAATCTTCTAATTTCCAAATGTTTATAACTAACCAAACAAAACTAATTGGAAGGTTAAGTTTGATCTGTGGGCTTTCAGTTTTCAACCCCTGCTATTTATGATGAAAAAGCTGATGAACAGGTCTAAAAATATTGAGCCATCCATCCACACCATTATCTTCCAAAGCTTTTACATTGAAATTATCAACCTAGGTTTCTTTTCTACTTTTAAATCATTAACTGGTATTCACTGAGTGCTTATAACTGCGTATTTTATATAGATCTGAATTCCTCCCAAGTTCAGCTCTTGATTAATTGTGTCCCAAGTAGCCCACATCCAGGTTTAGAGTCGGGAGACAGGGCCTGATATGAAATTACATCTCACTGTGCCAGGATGCTGAAGACAACTAACTGAAATTTGCATAATTCAGACAAAGTGTTCCAGATCCTTATTAAAAGACAGCTTCAAAAAATGGTGTGAGGTTTTATATTTATGGGCACGTTATTATAGTCCTGGTGTTAGAGTGTTTTTGGGGGGTTTTTTTGCATGAACTTTGGGTGATTAAAGTACTTGGAGATAACAAAACTGTCCCTGTTTTCAGTCCTCCTCACCTTGAACCTTTACATCCATTTTCTCTACCGCCTCCAAAGCTTTTTCTCTAGAAATTTCCATGTCTGGACCTTTCTCAGCATTGAGATCTCAACTGGCATGTTACCTCCTTAGAAAACCTTCCCAGAACATCTTAGCTAAATTAACCAACGCCCAGCTCTCTTCCTCAGGGGCTGACAAATGACAGCCTGTGGCTGAATCCAGCCTGCACCTGTTTTGTAAATAAAGTTTTATTGGCACACAGCCACTCTCATTGCATATTGTTACATATTTGTGTTACAACCTGAGACTTGGGTAGTTGCAACAGAGATCGTTTGGCCCACAAATCCCAAAATATTTACTATCTGACCTTTTATAGAAAATGTTTGCTGATCCTTGAGACTCCCATTGCCCTTCTTTATTTCTTTTACAGTATTATTATCTGAAATTACCTTTTTTTGTTGTTTGTTTGCTTGTTTGTTTCTGATTTCTACTATTAGAATATAAGCTTCTCAAGGATTATTTTTCCCTTTACCTAGAATATGGTAAGCATATTATATTCTGATTGAGTGAATTTAATAAATTCCATGCTTTAGCCTTTCCATTAATGCAGAGAGGCTCCCAAGCTTTGATACACAGGGGAGCACTGTTGCTTTACATTTCAAGCAGGGAAAAACATGTAAATTTTTTTGGTGTTGGTTGAGTAAACTGGACCAACCAAATACACTGAGAGAGATGAGGCCTAAGTACTATATTCTACAATGTCATCTCTTGAACTTGATGAGAAAAAGCCAAGATGTGAAGCCAGTGGAAATCATCATGGTGATTGTGTGTCATTTCCTCCAGTGCCATTGTCATTAACAAGAGCTAACTCGTATTTCTCAATCAAAGCAACGCTCTTCACTCAACTTACTTCCAAGTTACCAAACATTTTGGTTTAACCCTGTCCAACCAAATAAATGCGTTTCTTTAAAAAGTCTCGACCCATGTAAGGAAAGATGTCTTTGTCCTTCTCTGCTTAATTACATCACCTTGTCCCATACCATGTATGCAAACCCCAACAGGTATCCAGCCATTGGTTACCATACCATATCCTTGTCACCTCATGCATTTTTCTTGCTGGAAATAAATGTCCACACTCCACTTAATCCCATCTCTCTCTAGCCTTGACATACTTTAGAACTTCTTTTGTCTGTTCTACTCTCTCATGTGCCTGACATCCTCTCCTACTCAGGCTCTCTCTAGCCTGCAGGTCAGCACTTGAGGATTTATTTACTGATTCCTTGTCTATTAGCCTCTTCTGTCTTCCTACTGCCATCTTGAAAGCAGGCACCGTTTCATACGCATCTTTATATTTCCCTATTACCTAGTTTGTGTTTGGCCTGAATTGAGTCTTGAGTCAGTACCAGGTCCCTGGCACTGTGCTAGGAGTTATGTCAGACAAGACCATTAAAGTTTCCCAAGAGCCCTAGAATCTTACTTTGGGAAGCCTCACACCAAATGAAGAGGAAATAGGCAGTCTACCTGAAAAAGAATTTGGAGTAATGATAGTAAAGATGATCCAAAATCTTGGAAATAGAATGGAGTAAATATAAGAAACGTTTAACAAGGACCTAGAAGAACTAAAGAGCAAACAAACAGTGATGAACAACACAGTAAAAGAAATTAAAAATTCTCTAGAAGGAATCAATAGCAGAATAACTGAGGCAGAAGAACGGATAAGTGACCTGGAAGATAAAATAGTGGAAATAACTACCACAGAGCAGAATAAAGAAAAAAGAATGAAAAGAATTGAGGACAGTCTCAGAGACCTCTGGGACAACATTAAACACACCAACATTTGAATTATAGGGGTCCCAGAAGAAGAAGAGAAAAAGAAAGGGACTGAGAAAATATTTGAAGAGATTATAGTTGAAAACTTCCCTAACATGGGAAAGGAAAGAGTCAATCAAGTCCAGGAAGCGTAGAGAGTCCCATACAGGATAAATTCAAGGAGAAACACGCCAAGACACATATTAATCAAACTATCAAAAATTAAATGCAAAGAAAAAATATTAAAGGCAGCAAGGGAAAAACAACAATTAACATACAAGGGAATCCCCAAAAGGTTAACATCTAATCTTTCAGCAGAAACTCTGCAAACCATAAGGGAGCGGCAGGACATATTTAAAGCGATGAAAGGGAAAAACCTACAATCAAGATTACTCTACCCAGCAAGGATCTCATTCAGATTTGACAGAGAAATTAAAACCTTTAAAGACAAGCAGAAGCTAAGAGAATTCAACACCACCAAACCAGCTTTACAAGAAATGCTAAATGAACTTCTCTAGGTAGAAAACACAAGAGACCTACAATAGACCTACAATAACAAACCCAAAACAATTAAGAAAATGGTAATAGGAACATACATATCGATAATTACCTTAAATGTAAATGGATTAAATGCTCCAACCAAAAGACATAGACTGGCTGAATGGATACAAAAACAAGACCCGTACATATGCTGTCTACAGGAGACCCACTTCAAAACTACGGACACAGGCTGAAAGTGAGGGGATAGAAAAAGATATTCCATGCAAATGGAAATCAAAAGAAAGCCGGAGTAGCAATTCTCATATCAGACAAAATAGACTTTAAAATAAAGACTATTACAAGAGACAAAGAAGGACAGTACATAATGATCAAGGGATCAATCCAAGAAGAAGATATAACAATTGTGAATATTTATGCACCCAACATAGGAGCACTTCAATACATAAGGCAATTGCCAACAGCCATAAAAGGGGAAATCGACAGTAACACAATCATAGTAGGGGACTTTAACACCCCACTTTCACCAATGGACAGATCAACCAAAATGAAGATAAATAAGGAAACACAAGCTTTAAATGATACATTAAACAAAATGGACTTAATTGATATTTATAGGACATTCCATCCAAAAACAACAGAATACACTTTCTTCTCAAGTACTCATGCAGCATTCTCAAGGATAGATCATACCTTGGGTCACAAATCAAGCCTTGGTAAATTTAAGAAAATTGAAATCATATCAAGTACTTTTCCGACCACAACGCTATGAGACTAGATATCAATTACAGGGAAAAAAAAACAGTAAAAAATACAAACACATGGAGGCTAAACAATACGCTACTAAATAATCAAGAGATCACTGAAGGAATCAAAGAGGAAATCAAAAAATACCTAGAAACAAATGACAATTAAAACACGACAACCCAAAACCTATAGGATGCAGCAAAAGCAGTTCTAAGAGTTCTTAGCAGTTCTAAGTTTACAGCAATACTATCCTACCTCAAGAAACAAGAAAAATCTCAAATAAACAACTTAAACTTACACCTACAGCAATTAGAGAAAGAACAAAAACCCCCAAACTCAGCAGAAGGAAAGAAATCATAAAGATCAGAGCAGAAATAAATGAAAAAGAAATGAAGGAAATGATAGCAACGATCAATAAAACTAAAAGCTGGTTCTTTGAGAAGATAAACAAAATTGATAAACCATTAGCCAGACTCATCAAGAAAAAAAGGGAGAAGACTCAAGTCAACGGAATTAGAAATGAAAAAGAAGTAACAACCGACACTGCGGAAATACAAAGGATCATGAGAGATTACTACAAGCAACTATATGCCAATAAAATGGACAACCTGGAAGAAAAGGACAAATTCTTAGAAAAGCACAACCTTCTGAGATTGAACCAGGAAGAAACAGAAAATATAAACAGACCAATCACAAGCACTGAAATTGAAACTGTGATTAAAAATTTTCCAACAAACAAAAGCCCAGGACTAGATGGCTTCACAGGAGAATTCTATGAAACGTTTAGTGAAGAGCTAACACCTGTTCTTCTCAAACTCTTCCAAAATATAGCAGAGGGAGGAACACTCCCAAAATCACTCTATGAGGCCACCATCACCCTGATGCCCAAACCAGACAAAGATGTCACAAATAAAGAAAACTTCAGGCCCACCTCACTGATGAACCTAGATGCAAAAATCCTCAACAAGATACTAGCAAACAGAATCCAGCAGCACATTAAAAGGATCATACACCATGATCAAGTGGGGTTTATCCCAGGAATGCAAGGATTCTTCAATATACGCAAATCAATCAATGTGATACACCATGTTAACAAAATGAAGAATAAAAACTATATGATAATCTCAATAGATGCAGAAAAAGCTTTTGAAAAAATTCAACACCCACTTATGAAAAAAACTCTCCAGAAAGTGGGCATAGTGAGAACCTACCTCAACCTAATAAAGGGCATATATGACAAACCCACAGCCAACATCATTCTCAATGGTGAAAAACTGAAACCATTTCCTCTAAGATCAGGAACAAAACAAGGGTGCCCACTCTCACCACTATTATTCAACATAGTTTGGAAGTTTTACTCACGTCAATCAGAGATGAAAAAGAAATAAAAGGAATCCAAATCGGAAAAGAAGAAGTACAACTGTCACTCTTTGCAGATACATGACACTATGCATAGAGAATCCTAAAGATGCTACCAGAAAACTAAGAGAGCTAATCAATGAATTTGGTAAAGTAGCAGGATACAAAATTAATGCACAGAAATCTCTTGCATTCCTGTACACTAATAATGAAAACTCTGAAAGAGAAATTAAGGAAACACTCCCATTTACCGTTGCAACAAAAAGAATAAAATACCTTGGAATAAACCTACCTAAGGAGAAAAAAGACCTGTATGCAGAAAACTATAAGACACTGATGAAAGAAATTAAAGATGATACAAACAGATGGAGAGATATATCATGTTCTTGGATTGGAAGAATCAACATTGTGAAAATGACCATACTACCCAAAGCAATCTACAGATTCAACGCAATCCCTATCAAACTACCAATGGCATTTTTCACAGAACTAGAACAAAAAAATTTCACAATTTGTATGGAAACACAAAAGATCCCGAATAGCCAAAGCAATCTTGAGAAATAAAAACGGAGCTGGAGGAATCAGGCTCCCAGACTTCAGACTATACTACAAAGCTACAGTAATCAAGATAGTATGGTACTGGCACAAAAACAGAAATATAGATCAATGGAACAGGATAGAGAGCCCAGAGATAAACCCACACACCTATGGTCACCTTATCTTTGACAAAGGAGACAAGAATATACAATGGAGAAAAGACTGCCTCTTCAATAAGTGGTGCTGGGAAAACTGGACAGCTACATGTAAAAGAATGAAATTAGAACACTTCCTAACACCATACACAAAAATAAACTCAAAATGGATTAAAGACCTAAATGTAAGGCCAGACACTATAAAACTCTTAGAGGAAAACATAGGCAGAACACTCTATGATATAAATCACAGCAAGATCCTTTTTGACCCACCTCCTAGAGAAATGGAAATAAAAACAAAAATAAATGGGACCTAATGAAACTTAAAAGCTTTTGCACAGCAAAGGAAACCATAAACAAGATGAAAAGACAACCCTCAGAATGGGAGAAAATATTTGCAAACAAAGCAACTGACAAAGGATTAATCTCCAAAATATACAAGCAGCTCATGCAGCTCAATATCAAAAACACAAACAACCCAATCCAAAAATGGGCAGAAGACCTAAATAGATATTTCTCCAAAGAAGATATACAGATTGCCAACAAACACATGAAAGGATGCTCAACATCACTAATCATTAGAGAAATGCAAATCAAAACTACAATGAGGTATCACCTCAGACCAGTCAGAATGGCCATCATCAAAAAATCTACAAACAATAAAGGCTGGAGAGGGTGTGGAGAAAAGGGAATCCTCTTGCACTGTTGGTGGGAATGTAAATTGATACAGCCACTATGGAGAACAGTATGGAGTTTCCTTAAAAAACTAAAAATAGAACTACCATACGACCCAGCAATCCCACTACTGGGCATATACCCTGAGAAAACCATAATTCAAAGAGTCATGTACCACAATGTTCATTGCAGCTCTATTTACAATAGCCAGGACATGGAAGCAACCTAAGTGTCCATCGACAGATGAATGGATAAAGAAGATGTGGCACATATATACAATGGAATATTACTCAGCCATAAAAAGAAACGAAATTGAGTTATTTGTAGTGAAGTGGATGGACCTAGAGTCTGTCATACAGAGTGAAGTAAGTCAGAAAGAGAAAAACAAATACCGTATGCTAACACATATATATGGAATCTAAAAAAAAAAAAAAAAAAAAAGGTCATGAAGAACCTAGGGGCAGGACGGGAATAAAGACTCAGACCTACTAGAGAATGGACTTGAGGACACGGGGAGGGGGAAGGGTAAGCTGGGACAAAGTGAGAGAGTGGCATGGACATATCTACACTACCAAATGTAAAACAGATAGCTAGTGGGAAGCAGCCGCATAGCACAGGGAGATCAGCTCGGTCTTTGTGACCACCTAGAGGGGTGGGATAGGGAGGGTGGGAGGGAGGGAGACGCAAGAGGGAGGGGATATGAGGATATATGTATACGTAAAGCTTATTCACTTTGTTATACAGCAGCAACTAACACAACAATGTAAAGCAATTATACTCCAATAAAGATGTTAAAAAAAAAAAAGAGATAAGGAGAATCACACTTAGCACAGCGCCTATCACATTGTAGGTGCTCAACAAAGGTTGTTGAATGAAGATGAATTTCTTTAGTTTATTTTTCTTTTCATGGAAATAGACCAGACCAGGTAGCAAAAGTCTATAAGCAAACAGTTACTTTGGCATTTTCCCTTCTAGAAGCTCAGTACAGACCCAAAGTTTCCTATCTGGCCTGGGGAAATATGACCAGTATGGCTGCCTTTTGTCTTTGAGGTGGCTTAGGTGTTATTACTAGTTTATTTGAAAAAAATACATATATATGACCTTTTGGAAGAGACCTTTCCCCACGTCTTATCCTGACACTATATGATGATAGACTGATGCTAAACAAAAAGTGATTTTTATTAAGGTTCACTGAGCACATTTTCAGAAGCTGGCACACAATGAAATGTATACATTTTTTTCCCCTGTCTATAAATCTGAGTAGTCCAGAATTGCCAAGTCAGGTAAAGTTAAGTCTATGGGTAGCTCTTAAATGCATTAAACCCTTGGAAATATTAGATCTTTCTACCAGATGAGGTTTGGTGGTGCAGCTCATTAGCATTTGAACAAATTTGTGAGACTTTTAAGGCATGTTGTTGGATTGAGCTAAGTAGACTAATGCAGTGAATTCCAGACCCTAATGGCTCCATTTATCAAGGGGGCAGGTTTTAACATAATGCATAAACCTTTCTCACATGGCCATTTTACTATGCATTTAATTCTATTGCAACATGGTGCTTCAGGCAGAGGAAATGAAGAACTTAAACAAGGTTAACATTCCGAGAAAAGACTAAGAAAAAATCAATACCTCCCTCCTTCCCCAAATAAAAGATAATTTACAAAAATAGAAATCTATATTGATGACAGGGTCTTACAGATGACAGAGTGTACCCATGATGTTTTGTAACTGGGACATGAGCTGTCATTGCCTCTGAATTCATGTCAAGTTGCAGGGATAATGTTATAAAATTGTTTTAGTGTGATTAATTAAAGATTCTTAATTGAAAGGCCTTCCTGTAGCTTTGAGATTTACTTTAAGGCCAGACAAGACTAGCTTGTCTTTATTCTCAGTTTCACATTCTTATTGACTTCAAAATATCTTTCTTCCTGTTTACGTGCACTTGAGAAGCGCTGAAGTAACTGTTTTTCCTCCCACTCGGGAAGATTTCAGAGCATAACACTGAAACTGCATCCCTTTGGAATACCCAAAAGTTCAAGACTTTTGTTTTGTCTATTAGCGATTTAACAATACCATAACTTCATGACATTTGCAGATGTCGCATTATGGTTTTGTCTATCAGGGAGATAATCGAGGGCTCATGACATGCAACATTTTGGCCATTTGCTGTGATAGGAATTTGTATTGTGCAGAGTGACACTTAGATGTAGGAAGATGTAATTTTACTGGTGAGTGGCCCAGAGCTATAGTACAATGTGAATTTCCAGTATCTGTTGAACTACATCCTTTCTGCCTGCCAGTGTTGTTATAAAAGCAATGCACACCAAACAGGTGACTATAAATGACTTTGGATTCTGTATTTATACAGCCATTAGGAACCTTAAAGAAGTCACTTAAATTTTTCAGATATACCTCACTGCATTTTATGAGGGAAAATATATGTTCTGGTGACTTCATAAATTTAGGGAGTTTTGAAGGCTGCAGAATACACCCCTTACAAATGTCAAGGGTCTATGGTATATAACTTTTATTTTTCAGGAGATGTTACCCTGCTACTTAGATTGGAAACGCTTTGCTACTAATACATAAAACAGCCCCACGGTTGCTCATTCTATCCAAACTACCATCCAAAGTTACTTCTTTAAAAAGTCAAGTCTTCCAAATTTCCCCATTTTCTTCCTGAAAATGGTTTTCTATACGATGCTTGGCAAGATTTGAGTATTAGCAGCGAGAGTTATTCAGCTAAGCCAAATAACTGAAAGTACACTGAATTTCCATCACTCAAAAAATGTAAAGTTGGAGCTTAAGCCGGGAGTTTGGCAATTAATCTTCCACCCTTTGGAAAATTCAAAATTGTACTCTATGTATAGTAAAAACAAAATCATATCTTGAATAGAGGGATGAAAGTGCTTAAAGGTTTTGTTTCATAAGAGTAAGGAATATTCAAATACCCTTCATATACACAGAAGTGTCCTGTATAGGTAATAAAATTTCTATCAAAACCCCAAAGATAGGGAACTCAATAAGCAGGGTTTTTCCATGCCCAAGCAGCACTCACAACTCAGGGCAGATCACTCTTCTGAGGCCTTTCCTGGTCCTCCTAGTCAAGGTTGGGTGTTGTTCCCCCAAAGTCAGCCTGCATTTCCATCCATGGTTGTATGTATACTTTGGTTGCTTGTTTTCTTATCTATCTCCCCAGCTCAACTGTCTGGACCTTACTGGCAAGCCACGGTCTTCCTTTCGTTCCTTAATGCTAAATTATCACTGCAGAAACTCCAAGAACATTTGTGAATGAATTAATAAATGATTGACTAAATGCAGTCATGAACCTTTTTTGGAGCTTCAGACCTTTTAATGAAAACCAGAAATCGAAAACAAAAACAGTGAAACAGTCGGAGACCTTAAATCCGTACTCCTTCTTCAAGCACATGGACGAAGCCTCCCTCTCCTTCCAAGGCAGAGAGGGACAGCACACACATCAAAGAGAAGGAGCCCTTAGTGTGGGCTCCAAATATGTTCACTGAAATGAACCAACCTCTGTTTGAGCTCCTGCCTGGTGGCTTTTCAAAGGACACCCTGAATCACTCTAGCTGAGGGGCCTAAGAGATGTGAGGGAAAAGATATAGGATTGTGACTACAACATGCACATCTAGTCTGAGCTTCTCTAATCTTCCAAATGGTGAGTCCAGGCAGCAGGTCATGGGATGCCTGGGAGATCTCCTTTGCAGAATTGTCAAGCAGGATTAGTGTTGTTGACTGTTTTTGTTAATGTGTCACCAATCATAGACCTTCTTCTGCTGATAGATTGTACTTACTTTTCTGTGCTTTTTTGTGGATTCAATTTAAAACATCATCTTAGAAGGTTCTAGAAAGACTCTAGGCGTCTAGTGAGATGTTCTCCAAATGGCTTAATTCTCTGGATTTAGCAATAAAAAGAGACACTTTTTTTGAGTTAAGCTCAAATTCCATTTTGAAATCAACAAATGTGCTTCATTCATTTGCCTCAAACGTCGGAGAGATGGTCTACTTGAAATAAAGGTTAACAGTCTTCAAGTTCAATTCCCAACTTTTGCTGAGATCATTCTCCTAATTATAGGTCACATCATTTTTTTTTTTTTTTTTTTTGCTACTTAAGTATGTTATTTTGGGCTAAAATTAAAAACATATAAGCAAAAATTAGCAAAGATTTTTTTTTTAATGGGACCATATATCTTCTAAGAGATCTTTAAGGAGAGATGTGTTTTTAAGCTGCACCAGGAATCAGCTGTGATTCAAGGGAGAGAGTGAGAACGTGGGCTCTTATAAGCTGTTTTCATTTCTCAACTAAGCCACATTGTCAGTTAACCTCTCTGATTTTGTCAGCTCACCTGTAAAATGGAAATTAATAATGTCTTCCCCACAGGGCTTTTATGAGGATAAAATAAGATATCTACAGGAAATTGCTTGGCAAATCATAAAATGCCTTATAAACATAGGAGATAATCACCCAAAACTGTAGTGTGTAAGGTTCTTGAGCACAAAACAGTAAGCTAGAGAAAATTCTGGGATAACACAAATTCAGAAAGGAAAAAATATAACCATCCAAATAATTATTTGGTGGCAATACTATTTCAGAATATTGGGGAATTACAACATACACACCTTTAACTTAGATGTTTACAATTATATGCACTTGGCAAAACATTTGAAATACTGTAAAAAACTCTAAAATTCTGTTCTTCATACATATTATATATACACATTACTGTAGATATTATACATTTTAACAAAAGTATCATTGCATAGGGATATATACATAAAACCAAGTTATAATTTATGAACAATGTAAAGATTTTAAGGGTAGATTTTTAACTCTAAATGTTTTACTACTTTTCAAACTCAACCTTGTGGAAGATAAAACCTACAGTGTAGTTCTAATTACTGATACAGGGGTGCTCTACACTGGCGTGTTATTTCAAGGCATACTTCTCATCTTTTCTAAAACTCCTGACAGCAATTGTAGATGAATGGAAATTGTGTGTGTGTGTGTGTGTGTGTGTGTGTGTGTGAGTGAGCATGCACATGAATGGATGTGTGTATGCAAACATCAAAACTGATTTGCCCAGGAACTCAATTTGAGCGCAAAATCACAGGCATGAATGTGCAAGGAAATTTGAATGTGTGTTTGTCAGCAACCGAATATTTGGCAAGGGGGAAAATTAAAATAGATTGCACTTAGAGCTTAGGAAGGAAGAATAAACACAAATTTACAGGTGAGTGTTAGCAAACAGCATATATATTGAATACTAGTCTGAAATAGACCCATCTGAACTCGGTAGGAAATTGACATTCTGTTTGTGCTACTGCGTATTAGAACTGGAAGCCTCAAGTTATGTTTCTCAATAGGGATACAGCAAATTACTATATCTGCATGGCAGGCACTTGGCTCTTAAGAGCTGGCAAGATTGAGGGTTATTTAAGGCATTTAAACTAAAAACTTCAGAGAGGATCGAATCAGTGTTATTTTTGGTCAATCAGATACTCTACAGGTATTTATGACACAGCCAGTTATCTATTTACTTTTTAACTCTATGCTGGGCTGGCTTAGAATGGGGGAAAAACCTACAACGTTAGAAGAGGGAACAGTAGATCTTTGACCCCGGCTTGGAAGGAAAAATGGTGATAAACGGGGGCTTTGGAGTCAGACGCACGTGTCTCCAAGTCTCAACACCTTTTATTCTCTAAAGTAGCTCAACATTTTATGTGAGGCTTAGGTTCTGAAGTCAGCCCATTAGAAAAGAGTCATGAAGAGTCAAGATCATCTTTGGAATTTCCTTAAATCTTCTACACTTATACCTTCTTTTTATTTTTTCTATTGCTGAATTAAACATTTTTTGAGCCCCTAAGCCATATAGGAGATTGAAATTCATTATCAAGTCGCACACGTACAGAAAGACACACACAGAATCGTGTGCAGCCTTCTCTCATCATTTTTATGCCTACTCAAGTTTGAGAACTACTGTGCCAAAGGAAGAACTAAAAAGAAAGTCTGTATGCAGATGTGTGGACTGTTGAATCATCCTGCCTTTCAGATACTATCAAATCCCTGGTGTGAAGGGCGGATGGTGAGAGTTCTCAAGTGTTCCTGCTTGCCTGCAGGGTTTACTCTATTTGGTTGTAATAATAAGCCTCTCTAACCTTAATACATGCTAATAGATTTATGTGATGTCTGGAGGAGTAAATGAAACAGTGGATGGCATCTTTCTTGAGGGTTAGTTTCGAAAAAGAGTACGTAAGTTGCATGTACTGTATGACACAGCTTCATTTATGTGACCTTGTCAGGGCAGTTAACCTAATTATGCCTCAGTCATCTTATCTGCAGTATGATGTTCGGAATAAAACCTACTTAAGGGAGCTGTTGACACATATTGATAATGCAGGAAGAGCTGTTAGCAGACAGGTAGCAAAATTTAAAAGGCGGTAACTCTTATTAGTTATGACCACAAAGTGTTGTTGTTGCGATGATTATTATTTTATGCTCTGTGACTTCGGACATGTTACCAAATCTTTCTGTGCTTTAGTCATCTCATTTGTCAAAAGGGAGCAAGATATCTTTTCCTACTACTTCGAACAGCAGCAGAAGGGACAAATAGAGATAAGGAGTTTGAAAAGCATCAAAGACGGTACATGTAGAAGGTGAAAACAGAGTAATAAAGCGTAATATTCAAATCCCAAGGAATCCCAATTTCAGAGATGTTGCAAAGCAATGTGTTCTTAAGAACAAGACGTGTGGCTGGACAGAGATATTGTCGGGACCCCAGTGACATCGGAGATGGTTGATTGAACATGGCCCATCCCCAGACCTGGAGAAACAGCTTAAAGTGCCTGCTCTCTGGAAGGGGGTATGGAAGCCTCGCCATTGAATGCATGGGCATGTACGTCATTCCTGACAAATGCTGCCATTATGAAATAGACATAAATGTAGAGGCCTTACACTAAAGTGGCAAGAAAACTATTTTTTACTACAACTGCGTTAAATTCTTATTATAAGCACCTGTGCCATTGGATGACAGAACTTAACTGGAGTCAAATCAGGGAATCTGGGTCAATTCAGCCTCCTGGGATTGTGTCCAAGGATTTGGAGGTCATATGTGGTCCTTATGACCTTGTGTCTATACTGACGCCTGCAGGGATGTGCAGTTTCCCTTCTGATCTCTGATTGAAGGCTATTTTGGAACTATTAGTACTTCGCTAGTGATGTTTCCGACCCCTTTGCTTAGTTATAGCACGTAAGTATTTCTAGTCTTCTGCTCCTGCAACATGGGCTGGAAGAAGGGGAGTTTTTCCACAAGGCACTGGAACAGAAGATTCCTCTGCTCTCAAACTCTCCTGAAGAATTAATTTACATGTTGCCTCCTGCTTCACCCTACCAGCGGCCAAGGACGCAGCCCAGCAAGTATCAGCTGGGAAGCAGAACACAGAGCTGCGCAAACACGCCGATGCCAAAGTATCTAGGATGGCTCCTTCTTTCACTGTCCCACAACACGCACCACCCCCCCCCCAACACACACACACACAAGCCTCTCAACCCCCAGGGATCCTTATCTTTTGGGTAAAGGGAAGTGGAGAGCAGAGGTGAAATGTCTCTGGCCTATCACACTCAGAAGAACTGAAGCTACTTCTTAAATGCTAGGGTGTCTGCTTTTGAAATCCCCAAAGCAAGACTTCGATTCCTTGGTCTGCTTTCTACTCCAGGCAGGACAAGGAATGCCTCTTACAGAATGGGGCTGCGGGGAGACACAGCAAAAGAAGATCCCCCGAAAGGAGTGAGGGACCCACTGCTCATATTTCAAAGACTGTTTAAAAACATCACCCACCATCGATGGGTGAGCCACGATACTTTGCCACAATCTGTACGGCTGGACGAGGACCGGTGAGTTGCTTTGGTCCCTTTATGACCATGTCAATAGTTTGCCTCACGGGGACTGAGAACTGGTGAGTCCAGGTTCGACTGTCTCTTGAATCGTTGACTATTCCCAACTGAACTAACTGATTTTTTTTTTCAATCACCTCCTATTCTGCTACAGTCTTAAAGGAGGTGAAAAATAGTTCTTTATGCTTTGCCATTCTTGAGCAGGTTTTTCATTAGGTAAAAGGCAATATAATTCAGAGAAAAACAACTCAATGTGTGAAATGGTAAAATACGTAATTCTAAAGTCCCTCGAAGGCTCCGGTTGGGGTCTGCAGGTTACATCTTTGTGCAGAATATAAGTACGTGTGCCCAGGTTAGAGGAGGGCTGCCGAAAAGCAGGCTCTCTCTTTCTCACCCTCCATGTCATCTGCCCTGCCAAGAATACACATTTGGCAAATGTCCATGCGAGCTCCCCACTCCCAGACGCCATAGCTCTCCCTGGGCTGCTTTCAGATCCTCTGGTGCATGACCCCACTCCATCTCTGACCCTCTCCAAGGGTGATGTTCATTCTGTAGCCAAGAGGATATTTCGAAAATGCGACACGTCACTCGCCTCCTTTAGAACTCCTACCTTGACGTAAAATTCTTCAGCGGCTTCCTGGGTGTCTTATAGGACTTACCAACCACACCATAATCTCATTTTCTGTTTCTGAACTCTTTTATTTATTCATTCAGTAATTATTTATTAAATACATACTCTGGCCAGAGATCCTTTGCTTCTACCTTATGTAAATGGGATCGATATGATTTAAATACTTGCACAGATAAATTGCCAGCTGTGGTAAATATTATGGAAGGAAGACTCTCAGGGTGACAGAGGAGGTAGACCTCATCTGGACGTTCAAGGCAGGCTTCGCTGTGACTTTTAATACTTGGGAAAATTGTCGTCAGCTTTTAGTACCTTGCTACTTAATTTTGACTTTTCAAAGGAGTCTATTTAAGAATTCCTGATGTTCCTCTTCCCACAAAGATCTGAGAGGCATTGACTATATCAGCTGGATTTACAGGAAGAACACCTAAGAGCCCTCAAAAAAAAAAAAAAAAAAAAAGCAGAGGAATGAAAAAGAGAAAGGGAAGGAAAGGAAAAGCGAAGTAAGTGTGTGGAGTGTCAGATTTACTGCTCAGGGAAGCATCAGGAGCCATTTTATTATTATAATTATTATTATTATAGTCTCATTTTGTTATTATTTAACTACTACACAAAAGAGAAGAACCTCTAATCCTCTGTGGAATAATGCATTAATCCTCATTAGTCATCATTCAGCTGGGTATGCTTTCTCTGCGCCACAAGAAACATGAAGGGATACCTTCCCAAGAAGGATAAATGCGTTATCTCATAGTTCACCTACTCTGGGATACCGAATGGGCTGTACTGGGAGTATGTGTTGTTTATCATCCCTGGAAGGGGCAAGAGGGTTCCTATTGAAGGCTGCTAGACCATGAGTGATTGATGGTGCATTTTGCCCCTCAATTGATGGGGGAGGCAGCCCCGTGGGTAGAATTCCATCTGTCCCATATGCAGCCCTTTAATTAATGATTTATCTTATTATCTTCCTTCCTGAAAGAAAAAAAAAAAAAGATTTTACTTCTATCAGTAAAACTATCATCCGCTGAATAGGATCATTATCTAAATCCCAGTGACAAGTTGATGGGGGAGCATTTTGGGGAAGGGAAACCCAAGGGGAAAACAGGCTAGCAAAATCCCTTGCTTCCTGAAGGAAACATTAGTAGGTGTTTCCTAATCCTGCCTAGCAAAGGTCAGTTTCCATACACACACACACACACACACACACACACACGTGTCCATATAGTAAGAGAGGAAATGTAAAGAGACTCCACTGGATGGATGAGGGAAGTCATTAATCCAGTGGCTTGGCAGTTAGACGATTGAAAAAAGATGACTTCTTATTAACATGCAATTGTCACCATGTTAATAATGAAATATTGATCTGTTCCTGCTTAATGAAAATCAACTTATCCTAATTTACCCCTGGAAAGAAGACCACTTGGGGCCTCATTCCAACATCTTTGCGTTGTCCGTCTGTGTATTTTTCAGTTGTATTTATTTGTTTTAGTCCTTACAGCTGAGAACCAGGGAGGGAGAAGAGAACAATTAATACCAGGTCAACCAAATTTATTTTCCTTTTCATCCTTCTTTGAAATTCAGTTATCTGATTTAGCAAGAAAAACCTTCCTGGAGACCTTATAACATAATAGGTTTTGGTGATTTTATGATTAAATGATTACAATCTTTGTCAATAAAAATACTGTTATATTAGAAATGCAAAATCTTAGAAAATCACTAAGAGTCCTAATCTATAGCTCGATTTATAGCTATTTACAACCACATACACATTGCAGTAAGGACTGGATTCTCTTCACAAGATTTATCAGTCTGAATTGTGGAGAACAGTTTTACACAGAGAAGCTCTGTCTAATAGCCTATCTTAATTAGCTGCCAATTTTGTGAATTATTTCTGTTTTATAGCCACAGTTTTTCTACTCATTTATTTACCTGTGATTTTGAAATTATCTGTGAAGCAATCTCTTTTGGATAATATGGAAACCAGCCAGTGACTATTACCTTTTCAAAATGTAGATCATTTTCATTTACAATTTAAAATGTAAATACTTTAAGGTCAGGCCTCTGTGAAAAGAATAATTCACAAGTTGCTACATTGTTCATTCACACTTGTACATTTATTACCCAAAGGCACACACAGAGTTGTGTGTATGTGTGTGTGTGTATATGTGTGTGTGTTTACCAACATGGTGGCTTTTATTACTTCTGTTAGGTGATGTTGCAAGGAGGCTCACGTAAACATTTATATAGGTTTTAGAAAACAGTTGTTACTGAGGAAGAACCTTTTTCTGTTTACACAAATTCAGAACAAAGAAACATTGCTACAGCTTCCGGTAATTGACATGTGGGCGTGTTTTTCAAGTCACTGACTGGAAGAAGTGAGTGTCTGAGATTTATTTTTGACAGGACTTAAATTACTGGTAGCCAGACACATTTTTGAACAATTACTAGACACTGAGGTGTTTAAAGTAACGGGTACTGTTTGTTTGAGGGATGGGGATGTTTCGAAACCATTAGAACAAAACAATTTTCCATTTGATTAGTAAGATGCTAACACATTTATATTACTAAAGAGCACATACATACTTGGCTCCTCAAATGATAGTTTTTTCTCGGAATAAAAGTCGTACTTAAAGAGAAAACTCCCTCCATTTGATGAGTTGGTGAATCCTGGGAATTCAAGAGAGGAACGGGCCTCTCTGCTCACTGTCAGTTTTCTTCCCCTCTCCTGCTTTCAGGTCAGTCCCCGAAGTACACAGAGCAGAGAGCGTTGTCCTGCTTTGTTTCAAATGTCTCAAAAACTAGGGCTTCATGTTCATTCATTAGTGACTATCTTTCAGGAGCTTCTAGACATTGTTTAAGCAGCCATCTGAACTCCGACTGGAAAATTAAAATTCACAATTCGGGACCTGCTCGTGTCCCCAAAAGATAAAGCATCTACGGCTGCCTTAATTGGCAGTGCATCAGTGTTTCAGGTTATCCAAAAAGTCAAAGCTGTCGTTTCCTCCCCCTTCTTCCTGTTAGTGCATCTGACGAAAATAAAGGATTGTAGGGTTTCCAGTCCTTTTGTTGTTACTGTGTCTTGAAAAGAAGGGCAGGCCTTGGGGGCGGGGTCTGTCTCGTGGACTTAACCTGTTCTTGTAATTCTTAAAGGTGCAGGTCAGGAAAACCTAGAGCTTGCTTCTTGATCCAACACCGGCGGTGTGGGTTTTATCACCTCTCCAAGATCTTTTTCCTCTCCCGTGGGTCCAAAGGCATCCATGAAGTCATGTCCTCTAACAACTCCTAAAGAATTATTCAGTACTGAATGTATCTCTCTTTCAAAACCAAACCAAAACAAACAAATCAAAACAAAACAAAACAAAACACAAAAAATCCCTTTTACCTTTTTTTTATTGGAGACACACAGAACCTTGCATTTACCAGGGTCTAGAGCATTTGTTCTCAACCTGGGGTGATTTAGCCCACTCTCCCTAGGGACACTTGGCAATTCCTGAAGATATTTTCAGTTTTCACAATTGGGGTGTTGCTACTGGCTTCTAGTGGGAAGAGGCCAGGGATGCTGCTAAACGTCCTACAATACACAGGACGGCCCCCATGACAAAGAATTATCTGTCCCCAAATGTCCACGGTGCTGAGGCTGAGCAGCTCTGGTGGAGAGTAATGAGGTAATAATGCCGGTTCACGAATGTTCTGTGCTTCCATGGTGCTGTGGTTGCTGGGGATTTTTTTCCCCTGACCTACACGTCCAAATCAAGAAGTATCAAGAATGCTAAGCTGCTTTGAAACAGAGGTAGTTCAGGAAGTCATTTTCCTTCTAGCAGATTGAGGACATATTTTTAAAGTTACACAGCCCATGTTCCCAGCTTTTTTAAAAGAACATGATGTGCAAATAAATATGGGTAAAAGAGCATCTTCAGTGCAGACAACAACATAATAATGATGTAGCAGTATTAATTACCACATTGGGGGAGGGGTGGGTGGGGTAGTACTATGTTCCAGTCTTAGAAATAAGCCCTTTATCAGTGTTATTTTATAGATGCACACAGGAACTCTGTGAGGTGCTATTACTAGGAGTAGACCTGAGTTCTATAGGAGTTATTTCTAGATGCTGGAATATTAGATGATTTTTAAACTTTCTTCTTTATAATGTTCTTTATTCTTAAATACAGTTAGTATGAGTCATTTTTAACAATGAGATTATTATTTTTTGAAAGGAAGAGGGTGATATGGGATGAGCTAATGGATGCTTTTCAACAGTCCAGGAAAACAGTTTTGATAGTTAAAAAGAGTGCTTCCCATCTTCTATTAACTCTGTTCTGCCAAGTTAAAAAAAAAATTGGTCTATTTTCAGTTTGGGGTATAGGTTGATTGATGTAACTTTTCATTCTGAAATATGTATGTTTAATTATAGTTTTCCACTGACCTCAGTGTTTGTTACTTTTACTATACATTAGCTAAAAGTAGAGGCCATTTATCATAAGGATTGGTTACAGGATTTCTCTGGGCCATGATTTTGCTACAGACAATGGGATTTCCAATGAAATGTGAGACGCTTTTCCAAATTTTAAGGAATCTGCACGCAGTCTGGCTGCAGAGACAAGAAATGAAGGGGTGATCTCTGCCTTACCAATCTTGGTTCATAAGTAACATGTGCATAACTTTTCTTACCTTCATAATGGTCTTGGTAAATTCTTATGCATCTTTTTAAACCCCTGGTCAAATGTCACCTCCTCAACGGAGCTCTCCTTGACTACTCCTTGTGAAGTTAGGTGCTTCCTCCTTTGATTGAAAAGTTAAATGTTTCCTTTTTTTTTCAGTGTCTCAACGTACTCAGATATAAAAGTTATCACATTGCTGAAATTATGTCCTTCCTACTGCACTTTGACTTTCCATAGGGCAGGGGACAGGATTTATTGGTCTGTGGGTCCCCGAGGCTTCTCATAGTGCCTCAATCACTCACCAGGAAATGATCTGGCCAGAAAACAAGTCAGAAGGAGATGGGTGTGGTGTGAAATGTAAAAATCAGACAAACGTGTAAAAGGTATAGGCAAGAGTGAGTTTGACAAAGCTTAGGTTTTTTTGGAAAGTTCAAATATACACTGACTAAACAGCCAGACAAAACTCGCAAGACGATGAAGAAAGAAAAGAAAATAGCGATTGTTGTGTCTGAGTTTCAGGGACTTATAATAAAAGGAATATTCCATTTCAGAAAAGGCTTCATGGAAAATATAGATATTAGTAATTTTTGTAACCAACAAATTAGGGCACACGTACTCTATGCCAGAGAGGGTGCTGAAGGTATAAGCACGTGCGTTACTCCTTTATCGACAGAGGTAGGTGTTATTAGTCCCATTGTACAGATGAAGCAACCAAGGTTTAGGGAAGCAAACGACTGGTCTGAAGTCACACAGCTCGTTGGTCAGAGCCCCAGTCTCTCCCAAGGTATTTGGCCTTGAAGGTCAATGTTCCTCCCACTCAACCCCAGCTGGTTCATGTCTTCTTTTGTCACTGGCGTTTCCTCCATGTGGAAAGCTTTGAAAAGGCTCCAGTCACATTTTGAAATTCCTTGACAAAAAACTGAATGTCGTCCAAAGAATAGTTTAGGATTTAAACATCTCTGTCAATCCTGGCTGTCATCACCAGGAGATTTTTATCCCAACAATAGATCACACTGTGATGTGCTTGGCCTGAAGGGCCCTGGGCTGTTGTAATGAGTAAGATTGGAATCTACTGAGTAATGCAAATAAATTAAAAAAAAAGACAGGTAGTCTCAGACTTTCATGATTGCCTTCTTTGCAGTCAGGCTTACAGACTGCTCCAACCAAAACATGTCCCTTTTTACCATTTTAATCGTCTGTGCAATGGGGATGAGAGAGTTGGGGTCCTCATCCAGATGATCTTCTAATCATTTCAATGATTAATGTAATTTTTGAGCACATAAGTGACTGGAGTTGAAGTAGTAAAATAAGGATACCAAGGAGATTTGCAGTCAGATTATGGAAGCGTCATCTGCCGAGCTAACAAAAGAGGTCTAATGACAAGTCCGGGTACTAGTTTCTGATATAAATAACTGTGGGTAGACAGGGAGAGGGGGCATAGCAAGTGCAAAGGCCCTAGGTGGGAATGGGTTTGGACAGGGTGTTCTAGAAACAGAAAGCAAGCCTAATGTGTCTGGGGAGAACAAAGCAAGTCAACGCATGATAAGATATGAGACTGAGGGTGAAGGCAGGAGAAGGGTGGCCAACTGTCCCAGATTGCCAGGGCACTGAGAGGGTTCTTGGGATGTGGGGCTTTCGGTTTTAAGACTGGGAGCGTCCTGAGCAAACTGGGACACGGTGGTCATCCTGTGCAGGAGTCAGGTTACACCAGCCTAGGCAGACCGTGGGGAGGAGCTTGGGCTGTCCTTTTTGTGCAGTGAGAGAGCGTGGATGTGTTTCAAGCAGGTAAGTCCTCAAGGCCCTTTTGCACGGAGTCGGAAACACCGGTGCTGTGTTTTTTGGCATGTCACCCAACACCCTCTTGACCTTAGTTTCCTCATTTGTAGCAAGAGGTGGTTATACCAGATGATACTCAAGATCCCTTTCGACTCTGAGACCCTATGATGTTTTCCACTTTGTTCTGTGGACAGGAAAGGGCTATCAGGGGGTTCTGAGCAAAGGAATAACACGATGAATTTTTTTAAGAACGATTAATCAGGCAGTAGTCTAGAAAATCAATTGCAGAAAAGAAAGATCCAAAGAAGACCACTGAGCTATTACAACAATCTAGTCAAGAGATGAGGAGAGTATAGACCAGGGCAGGGGCAGAAAGGATGGTGGAGACAGGAAGGAAGGATGGAGTGATAGTAACAAGAAAAACTGCAGGACTTGGTGGCTAATTGCATATGGCTGGTAATGGAGTTGATGAAGTATGATTTCATTCAGTTATCCTTTTATTCAACCTACTGGGTGCATGTCCACGTGCCGGACACTGAGGATGTGGAGATGAGTGAGTCCTTGACTTCATGGAGCTCACAGTCTAGTGGAGAAAACCAGTATCAGGCTGCACGTTCCAGGTGTGCTGAGTGCTGTGAAATGAATGTGCGGATGCTATACAAGCAATGGATGAAGGGGGAGAGGGCAGGGAGAACGCAGACTAGAAATCGAGAAGGCTCATTGAGATGAGCAATATTAAAGCTCACAACTAAAAAATTAGCAGTGAATTAGGTTGATGGTGGGAGTGGGGGAGACCAGGATAGAGCAAAAGCCATGGAGAGGAACATCTTAGACACCAGTATTTGCCAAGGACATGATGCAGAAAAAAGTTGGCACATTTGATGGACTTAGAAAAGCCCAGTGTGGTTGAGGACGAGACAGAGGATCCTAAAAGGTTGGAAAGGGTCAAATTATAAGAGACAAACCCAAAAGACAAACAGACACAAACCCATTTTGGACACAATTCTGAGAGCAACGGGAAGTCATTAAAGCAAATGTTATAAACAGTACCCCCTGTACTACTTCTGAGTTTTGAATATTTGTATCAAGGAGAGTAGTGGTACTCCTGAGAGATCTGGGGCTTAGAGGTGAGTGGACAGGCAAATTTTGGTGGAAAGGCAGGAGAGGACAAAAGGAATAACGTGACCAGATGGAAATAATCCCTAGGGTACTGAAGATATGGAACCATGAGCTTGGCAGAAGGATCAGTGGTAAAAAGAGTGCCATGAGGGTCGTCTATCCATTGAACATATGAGAATGAAAGAGCCCTGTGAGAAGGAGGAATTAGAGAAGAAAGATCGACAAGGGCAGAGCCTTGGGACCTGTCCGCATTTGAGGACTGATCTAGGATGATCCAGAGATGGAAAAGCCAATCAGAATGGAAGAAAACTCAGCAGGTTTGGAGACATGGAAGCCAAGAATGAGTCGCTAAAAAGGGGCAGTGGAGGCATCAAATGCTAAACAAACGTCAAAGAAAAACAAAGCCTGACTAAAGGTCAGTACATGTGGCAATTAATAGATCATTTGTTATCTCTGAAAAAGGAGGTTAGTGACTAATGTTTGGATTACACCACTCTGGACAAAATTCATAACGAATTTCCTGATATTCACTTGCAAAAATGCAATGGAAATTGGCTGCTTGCTCTCCCTGTCTTTTCTGAAATTTCTCAAATTTGCAAACACTCTAATCTCCTCTGAGTACTGCAGCAGAAAATTGAAATGCGCTCTGTGTACAATGCGAGTGCGTTTTTGTTACCCAGCCCTCACCTTTCAGATGTTTGGAATGTCACCGTCTCTGACTTCCTGAATGCCTAGGCTTAGAGTTCACATGACTGTTTCAGGGGGTCCAGCCATGGGGAGGCAGGGAGAACGAAGTGAGAAGGGCTTATATCAATCACTAATCCAGCTTTATACTGCACAATCCAAGTGCTCGTACTTACAAAGAGGCGTTTCTATAAACCAAAGATCTAAACCCCAGATCTAGAAACGTGCGGAAAGAGCTTTGCTATTAGGGAGATTACTCAAAAGAAGGAATATAATGTGGATTTAAGCACTTCATTTCAGTGGCATCAATTCCTAGGCATTTTTTAAACTTACAATTTCAAGTAATACTTGTTCGTTGTAAGGAAGTTTGCCAAGTCCAGGAAACTATAATATGCCTGACACATAACTAAGTACACATTAAATATTTCATGAATGAATGAATGAATGAAAAGAAATGGTATAAAATAACAGTGGATTAGAGGGAATCTGTCATATTCAGGATTTTGTAGGCCACGTTAACAACATTATATCTGGTCTTTGAGCGTTGGGAAGTGATAGGTTTTTAATCAGGGGATTATATAAACAAATTATCTTAAAAAAATATTACTCTGGCTACATTGTGCTGGATGCATTGCAGTATAATGTGGTTGAATACAGATATGCTAGTGAGGAAGCCAGTGCAGTAAGAAGGTGGGGAAATGGATGATAGTTTGGACTAGGCTATTGGCGATAGAGATAGAGAGCAGTGAGTGGATGGAAATACATTTTAGGGGGTAAACTCAATAGCACTTGGGTATTTTTTCAACGAATGGGATACTGGGAATGATAGAGGGGGAACTGGCAAGTGTGAGATAATTGTGAGAAGCTCAAGAGATATGGAGTGCGCCACTGAGTGCTCACCAAGATCTCAGTTTGGTACCTGGATGTATCAACGTGAATGTCCTAGCAAATAGGATGTGATGGATGCCATTGCAGTGGGCAAGCTTATCTAGAGAGAGAGTATAAAAGCCCTGAGGAAGGCCAATCTTTAAAGTGGTAAGGAGAAAGAACCCACCAAAAGACACAGAATGAGCTTTCAGAGAGCTTGGAAGAAAATCAAGATAGGCTGATTTTGCAGGTAGGAGACAAAGAGAAGAGAGTGTTTCAAGAGGGAAGAAGTGGTAAATTCTGCCAGGAGCTCAGAAGGTGCAGGCTGCAAAGGTACCCACTGGACTTGGCAACGTGGAGCTCTGAGGTGAACTTAGCCGAAGCATTCTCAGCAGACCAATGGGAGGAGAAGTCCGACTGGGTGGGTAGATAAATAAACGGGAAGTGAGACCTAAGGACAGCAGTGTGGGCATCTCCCATGGGGTGCCAGACAGCAGTGCATCTTAGTGTCACAGTGACAGAACAGTATTGTCTATCCAGGACTTCAAAAAAGAAATGTCAGGGATGCAGGGTCTCCAAGTGTTCAGCTGCCAAGTTTGGTCAGTGCCAGGCACTACTGCAAACAGCTGGGTCACGTGCCGTATGCCTAACAATGCGAGTATCCACCGGGCCCATACTGGTAAGAAAGTGAAGATAATGATATAAACAGAAAGTACAACTTGCTGAGTGCTGACTCTGTGCCCTGTACCCTGCTAATCACCTACCAGCTATCTCTCATTGAATTCTCGCAACAGCGCCCAGAAAGAGTTTTATTAACCCCTTGTTACAGAAGGGAGAACTGAGGCCTGCAGAGGTTGAATCACGTGCCCAAGAACACACAGCTGGAAGGGGGATCATGATTCTGATTGGTCTGGTTCCAAAGCCCCGGTCAACCCTTAGATTATACGGTCTCTTCTAGTCGGGGCTGCCCAGTGAAAATGTATTGCCTGCTTAACTGGAAATCTGACTGCATTTCCAAACTTGTTCTGCTTACCTAACTTGATAAGAAACATCAAGACTTGAAAAGCAATTACATAGAATAATTTTAATCTTAAGTGAGTTAATATATCCAGAGCTCTTATAGTGCCAGACATAGAGAGCCTTGTGTAGGTGTTACCTATTATTCCTGAAAGGCTCTGGAGATAAATCGGTCGGTCCTTCTCCAGGGCTAATCAAACATTATGAGTAGCAACACCATTTTTTCCCCCAAGGGCAGCTAAATTCTTGCTTCTTGCAGAGTAGTTTTCAACTTCTACTGAAGGAAGAGGATGGTGTTTCCTGGCTTTGTTCTTAACCTCTTTACAGGAAACACTATTGTTGTAGGCAAGGACAAAGGTACAATGTGAAAACATTTAACAAACGCATCTATTAACATTGTAGGAGAGCCCTTTAGAGTCATATCATGTTTGCTGATCTCGAGCAGCAAAGAGATTGGCCACCTGGCTAAGTATGCCCACTATGAGTTTGGGATTGAGTTTGACCCCAGTTTAATTGAGGTAGCCGTGGCAATCAAAGCATAATGACACTTCTTGAGTACCTACTATGTGTTTACCAACATTAGCTTGTGTAATCCTTATAATACAGTTCATTCTGCTCTAATGCTGCTTCTGAAAATAAGAATTTGTTCCAACATGACTGATACATTTTGAGCATTATATGGATTTTGCATTTGTGTATGTTTGACTTCATCTGTGAGAAACGCTAGGTGAACACAGAAAACTACACACCTCTGAATCAAGCCAGGTAGAGATACACAAAAGGCAAACATGCACCCACCTCAGACACCTACCTCCTACCAGCTAACCAGGTGTGTTACAAGCTACGCCCATCAATATCTGGTGTTACAACTTTCTACTGGATTTCAGATAACCCACCACCTGCCACTTCACAATAACTCACGGCTGCAGCCCTGCTAGCATCCACTTCTATAAATCTTTTTCAAGGTAAAATGCCATATGTATTGTAATATTTATGTATTTTTTAACTACTTAATGTGTAAAGAAGTGCTATCATTTTTATTAGGTGCCTGTCTTTTCTTATTATTTGTTACTGACGTTAAGTGTTGTGCTCCAAAGTCCATTTTTTCCCCCATAAGCTCTGTGGCTTTTATTGTGCGATTTGGAATAGCACGGTCCCTTTTAGAAACACACATATGCCATAAAGCAGAACTGACTTTAAGTAAGAATGGAGCAAATATGATTGTGCTTATTCCTTATTCCACAAATAATAAGAAACAGAGAAGATGAATAACTTACCCAAGGTCACCCATTACTGACTCCACGTTTGTCTAATTCCATCACCCCCTTATCTACCACCGTCTTCTCTCACCTCCCCTAACACCTCTAAACAATCTCCAAGCACACTGAAGTGGACAATCGTTGCAAACCAGTTTCAACGTTATGAAAATAAAACTTTTCCAGAAAGACCTTATTTCAAGATGATCCACACAGGTATTTGAATCCTTTATGTATTTTTTAAATCAAGTAGGTAATCTCCTTTGTACATACTAAATATGTCCCATTCTGTTCACACGTTAATAAATTGTTCTCATTTGTGAGAGTTGCTGAATAGAACAAGCGAATTGTTTTACCCAGTAGGTGGTAGAGCAATAATGAAGCAGCCTAGTGATTAAGTAGCGTTGGAGCCTCTTATCTTTCTCACTGAGTGGGAGGCACCATTAGTAGTAAAAGTAATTACCTGTGTAGAACACGCTGATTGCATCAAGTACCTACTATATGCCACTAAGATAGTCATCTCAATTTTAGAGCTTCTTAAGAGATCTTCATTTGATGTTAATTTTACATTTTTAGCAAAAGTACATTAGTTTTGGAAAACACTGTGTTAGCTGGACTAACTCATTTTTTTAAACCTCTTAAAGGACTTCTTGTGCCGGGGTTATTCCTTCATATATGGCCTTTCCTCAAAATAGCAGCTCCAAAGAGTACACTGAACAAATTTGAAATGATAAGCTATCTAAATGTTAAAGAATCTATTTGGCAAGAGTTGATTTTACCTGAGGTTGAAAAACCTGTGCTTTCATCCAGGAAGTCACCAAGTCCATTATGTAAACCTGGTGGGTACTTAAGGCAGTAATTCTTAAGAAATTGCCCATGCCAAATCTTGTTAAATGTTGTATTGGATAGTTTCATTAAACTTCAAATTCTTCTCTGATAGAAATATTAGAAACGGTGTGCTTGATTGGACTGAGGCAAGGCCAGAGATCTTACACTCAGTGGTGTCAGCAAAGGAAGTTCAGAGGCCAGAGAATGCTCCCTGCAATTCCGGCTGGCGGGTAAAATGACCACAGGCTGCTCCCTAACCTTCCATCTGTAAAACCAACAACTCAAACAGGTTTCCCATCTAAATCCGAATTTCTGTATAGGCACGCAGCTGAATTCCTTACTGCGCTTGCATTTACAGCGAGGAATCCGAGCATAGCCCTGTAGTTAATTGCACACTATGCCTTTGTGTTTGTCAACCTGCCCCTAAATGTATTTATCAACATTATAGTTACTTGAGTAGCCCCCAAATATCACCTTCCCCAGGCAAGTAAGGAAGACATTAGTTGTAAGTTTGGCACATAGCACTTAGGCTTGTCATTTAAATATGCCTGCAAAAAATTATTTTGAAGCCTCATATTTGTGTTGGTTTGGTCCATATGACCAAGGTTGGTGGCCCCTTATTCACTTTATCCACTGTCTTTTCATTGCTGCCCATATCGGAAAACCCAAAGAGGACTATCAGATATGATAAGGTTACCTGATGAAAAGAACAAACAGGTTTCAAAGTCAGAAGTCCAGGTTCAAATCCTGTTCCTGTCATTTTTATCAGCTGTGAGACATTAGGCAAATTACTTAGCTGATGGAAGAGTCAGTTTCCTCATCTGTAAATTGGGCACAACAATAGTGCTTGCTTCATAAGATTGTTATGAAGACTAAAATCAAATGAGACAGTATGGAATTTTGTTTCTTTTTTGTATTGGAAGGAATCATAAAAACCTCCCCTTTGCAGTTACCCTTAAGAAGAAAGAATAGGGACTTCCCTGGTGGCACAGTGGTTAAGAACCCACCTGCCAATGCAGGGGACAGGGGTTCGAGCCCTGGTCTGGGAAGATCCCACATGCCGCGGAGCAACTAAGTCTGTGCGCCACAACTACTGAGCCTGTGCTCTAGAGCCCGTGGGCCACAACTACTGAGCCTGAGTGCTGCAACTACTGAAGCCCATGCGCCTAGAGCCCGTGCTCTGCAACAAGAAAAGCCACTGCAATGAGAAGCCCACGCACCGCAACGAAGAGTAGCCCCCGCTCACCACAACTAGAGAAAGCCCACGCACAGCAACAAAGACCCAACGCAGCCAAAAATAAATAAATAAATTTATTTTTAAACGAAGAATAGGGTGTTGCTTCAATGTATTCTTTTTGTAACGTTTCTTACCATTCTACCTGAATTTTTTAACCATAAAGCATTTATTACCTTTTTTTCACTTTTGTTTTTTAATGTCTTTTGATTTATCTCAGGTGAAATCATAAGCTTTCTTTACTATTATTTTGTTCTTTAGACTTCCCTGATTTTAAAAAAAGATTAATAATATATTATTAAAAATTAAATAAGATGATATAGGTAAGGTGTTTTTCATAATGCCTGCCATGGAATAAACATTAATCAAACTGATCATAAGTAATAATAGCACCTCTGTAACTATGAAAATCTGATGATGCAGGAAAAGCAAGAAATGGTGGGATACACAGCAGTTACTCTAAAGATGTTCATTTCAGTCATTCTGGTTAATTTCAGGCCCCAGAGTCATGAACAACTATTTATATATTGGTTACATTGCTTTATGAAGAATTGCAAAGAACTCAGAAATATTTTTGTGCTGGAATTATATTGTATTAAAGAGTATCTAAAGCAATTTGGACATTCAAGTGGACTTAGGTTTTTTTCTTTTCCACTGAGATTTTCACTATTTTGCGTTAGTTATGTTGAGATGCAACCTAAAAGTATGTCATTAGTAAAAACTGAATGATGCTGTCGTCCACACAGAACAGATGTCAAATTTGTTGACTAAACTCCCTGTTTGGTTAGTGAGGGGCATCCTGATGAAAGGTGAGCATTTATGAGCAAGATTGACTCAATTTCGTGTTTACTTTTTTAAACTTATTGCTCCTTTTCTTTGTCCGTATTCATTTATTCCTTTGTTGTCATTGATTCCTTCCCTTGGTTTCCTTCCTTCCTTCCTTCCTTCCTTCCTTCCTTCCTTCCTTCCTTCCTTCCTTCCAGGATCTAATAAGCACCTCTTCTGTATTTTAAAATCAGAAATCAAACTCAGTTCATACTCCTCTTAAGCAAATATCTTTAACCAAGACAAAAAGCAGGGCTTGAACTAATATTTAGCTTTTGCTAAATCAATTTATTGAGAGAGTAAATTACTGATTATTTCTACTGTGAACAGTAATTAACATTTACTAGATTTTTAAGGCCAAATGAAAGCTGTGTCATCTCTCTGGGCCTCAGTTTGCGTCCCTCTAAAATGGGGTAAAAATGTCTACTTCAATATATGTATGAGGAATTTAGCCCTGTACTAGCTCACAGTGGGTTAGCTAAGTGGTAACAATAGACACTTCACCATCGGTTACAACTTTTGCTTGTCATGGAGAATCTGAAATGTGACTCAGGCTATTGGTAGAAGAATGGGGAAACAAACCAAAGAATGACTGGATAGGAGCAGTGTCTTGGTTCCTAAAGTAAGACAAAACCTGGGGTGTTCAGTGCTGTCATCTATTGAGTACTTACTTTATGTCCTAGACCCCAGGTCAAGTACTTTATATACATTATACGTTAGGTATTACTTTACTATTCGCATTTTATAGATAAGGAAGAAGGCCCCTGAAAGAGAGCAAGGAATTTTCCCAGGGTAAATAGCAAAGCTCAGATTCAAACCCATGTGGTCCCGAGCTCATGTTCTTAATCACTATATATTCCCTGGGACTCAGGGTCAGGAGGTTTGACTGGCTACAGAGTCATGCCCATTCTTGAGTTAGGGCTCCTTAAATTCTTCTTCAATGGCCCAGGCAATTCCCAGTGTAAGACTGAATCTGCAGTGGTGGGAATTCAGAAACCCCAGCTATAGGATTGAATCACAAGGCAGGCAGATCTTCACGAGGGCTTCTCCCTTCGTTTCTCTGGCGAAAATGCACCTAACCAGGTGCCTCTGAAGGCCTAGGGTCATTTGCACGTGGCCCAGGCTCGTGTCCTAGTCAGTTTGGGCTGCTATAACAAATAACCACAAACAGAGTGGCTTATCAACAGCAGACATTTATTTCTCACTGTTCTGGAGGCTGCAAGTCCAAGATCATGGTGCTGGCATGGCTGGGTTCTGGTGAGAGCCCTCTTCTGGGGTGCAGGCAGCCAACTTCTTGCTGTGTCCTCAAATGGTGGAAAGAGGGTGAGCCAGCCTCTGTGGCCTCTTCTTACAAGGGTACTAACCCCATCATAAGAGCTCTACCCTCATGATTTAATCATCTCCCAAAGACCCCGCCTCCAAATACCATCACATTGGGGATCAGATTTCAACATATGAATTTGAGGGACACATTCAGTCCATGACACTTTGTCTCCAGCTCTTTATCCTGACCTCTCAGTCCAGCACCAATATCCTTGCAGGGAGACCAGGTCTTCTAGTGTCTTGGCATCTCAGTGGTGGTTGGGCAGTGGTGGGTGCCTACAGCTTGTCTCAATCAAGGGTCTTTGGATAATAAGAAAGAGTAACCCACCTCAAAGGAACATGATTAATAACAACTAACAAAGGAGAGTAGGAATGTATGGGGAGGAAGCATAGACCAGGGAACTGAAGGGAAGATTGAACTGGGCACCATGGTGGGTAGAACCCAGTTTATCTCCGTGGGTCTTGCCTTTGTAGATCTTCAGTTCCTTCCATCATCCTCTCATTCTCTCAAGATTGCCATCTGTTCATTCAAGCTCTTGGACCTCTCCTTACCAAAGGTTTGGCTCTCTCTGGGTAGTCTACTTTTAGTCCAATTGTCTATGGTTAAGGTGGAGTCTATTAGGCCTTAGAAGAAGGTGGTTTTGGAGAAAGGAAAGCATGGCCTGAACAGATTATCCGCAAATAGGTGCACTGTACTGATCCTTTACAAGTGGTTGTTGGACGAATTTGCTTTCAGGAACAATGCATTATAGGGCAAATGAATTGCCCCGAATGGCCTATTCCATCCAGTAGGAGTGTGGAACAGCTCCATTCTTACAACCAATTACCTACAGGCAGGCATTGCTTTGCATGGTTCTGTGTTAACTGAAACTCATGTGTGTTGGTACCATGTCCTCATTTTGCCCAGTTCCGTAGTCACTGAGATGCCATGTAAAGTGAAGGCTGCCTGTATTCAGTACTTATTTTGTAACAGTCCTTCTTCTAGGAGCTGGGGATATAACAGTGAACCAAATAATCAAATATTTCTGCCTGAGAATATTCAAGTATGGTAGAAAGAAAATAAATAAATAGATATATAGTGTGCTGGGTGGTGCATGCTAAAGAGAAAACAAAGCAAGGAGGTGGTAGAGGAAGAGTCAGGGATCCGGGTGGAGGGTCAATGTTAGATACAATGCCCAGGGAGGGCTCTGATGAGAAAGGGACCTCTGAGTATACACAAAGGAAGTGAGGAAGCAAGCCATACGGATATCTGGAGGAAGAGGATTCGTGAGACCAGAGCCTCACATGGGCTAAACCTCATGTCCTTTTCTGAGAAATAGCTTCAAATGAATGAAGAGAAGAATTGAGCTCAACTGGAAGAGGGAAATTCTTTTATCCAAAATCAGATGCTCTTCCAAGTAAACAAGTGGCTAAGGGATATTTCCAAGAGATCCTTCAACTCCCCAGACAAAACCTGCACGTGTCCTACTTGAGTGTGGAGTTTTCCAAACACAGATAATTGCTTAGAAAGGTGGTTAGCTCACACGAGTCCTGGGGCAGTCTCTACAGCCATTTATGAATTACACATCTTGGATCCTTGACCCAAGTTACTGATTCTTTTGTTCTGACATTTGACTCACTAGAATGTGGACTTCTTGATGAAGCCCTTAGTCTCCAGGTATTGACACAGTTTTTAAAGGTCATCAATTGAGGTTTCAATTACATCATAGTCCCCCCTCCCTCTGCTGAGTATACAGCCTAATTCATAAAGTGCTTCTGACTTGTGTCTCTTGTTTTGTTTTAATGATTTTTTGTTTAGCTTGGTTTTCTTTTTGAACTTCGTATAAACGCAATTTGCTTTTTTTAAAATTTATTTTGTGGCTGTGTTGGATCTGTTACTGCACGTGGGCTTTCTCTAGCTGCGGCGATCAGCGGCTACTCTTCATTGCGGTGCACAGGCTTCTCATTGTGGTGGCTTCTCTTGTTGCAGAGCACGGGCTCTAGGTGCACGGGCTTCAGTAGTTGCAGCACGTGGACTCAGTAGTTGCGGCACGTGGGCTCAGTAGTTGCGGCGCGTGGGCTCAGTAGTTGCGGCGCACGGGCTTAGTTGCTCCACGGCATGTGGGATCTTCCCAGACCAGGGATCTAACCCCTGTCCCCTGCATTGGCAGGAAGATTCTTAACCACTGCACCGCCAGGGAAGTACTGACTTGGGTCTCTTATAAATGAAGATTTCAGAACTGAAACTTACAAGGACCTACAGATCTCAATAAAGATCTTGGAAGGGACTTTCTCTTTTTGTTTTCTGACGTGTATTTTAATAACCTCTTCTGGCTATTTAGAGGGAAAATGTAGTAGGTCTATTGATTCAATGATTGGCAGACTAAAATGACCATAACATATTATCACAGGATTGGCTTCATATCCCCATCTCTCCTGGCTAGATTTACCTGAGGACAGGTAACTCCCTTTGACATTTGGCTTGGCTGAAGACTTTGTACCTGCCATTTTGATAATAGGCCACCTCAATAGTTTTTGTTAAATTAAGCTCCAGGAAAAGGAACAAAAATGCTTCTCTCCTCCAAGCTTTTTCTCAAGCTGTTCCCTCTGACTGGCATCACCTTTTAAAATTCACTTGGGTTCCATCCCCTCTTGGAAGCATTTCACAGCCCCATCTTCTCCAGCTGAATCAAGTTTCCGCCTCTTTTGTCTCATAAGGTCCTGAACATAGTTCTGCTCTAGGCCTCATCACCTGTTTCTATAATCCCTTTGTTCTCTTACCTGTTTCCTACTAGACAGTGAGCTTATTAAGGGTGCTGGTGGTACTGGGCCTTACTTGTGTTTTTTGTTTTGTTTTTAAGTATTTATTTATTTATTTAGGCTGCGCCAGGTCTTAGTTGCTGCATGAGGGATATTTTTTTAGTTGCAGCATGTGTGATCTTCAGTGGCGGCATGCAGGCTTCTTAGTTGCAGCATGCAGACTCTTAGCTGCAGCATGCAAACTCTTAGTTGCAGCATGCATGCGGGATCTAGTTCCCCAACAAGGGATCGGGGAGCAGGGAGTGGGGAGGCTGGACCACCAGGGAAGTCCCTGAGCCTTACTTTGATTCATTTAAAGTTTTGATTGGGAACTTACTATGTGCCAGGCTCTGGATTAGACTCTGGGAATTCAGAAGTTTATAGAACAAACACATTTCTACCCTTATGGGGTTTACAGTCTGCTGGGGTTGGACAGACAGCAGGAAATTGCAATGACTAATTTTTTTGAGCCCTATGAAGGAAAAATTCAAGGCCTTATAAGGGTCCTGTTTGTCTCTGTCCTTAGATCACTGGCAAAGAATTGGCATTAGGTGAACTTTGATTTGAATTGAATTGAGGATACCAATTTTAACCCTTTGTCTTACTGGTGTTAACTCTTCAGTTTTAAGTGCCAACTTATACATGCCTTTGTTCCGCTGAATTGACAACTTTGCCCCCAAAGTGCAAATGAATAACTAAATAACATTTTTGTAAAGATTTCTATCTAAATGGAGATTTTTATGGCTTTCAGATACCTTTAAAACCTTCCCCTTCCCCCCCGGGGTGAATCCCTGTATACACTGAGGTACGGCATTTTTTCAATGCTGATTTATGCCCAGCAACATTTTAGCTCCCGTAATTAATTGAAGACCTTGTCTGCGGAAGAGAGTGTTCTGGAATTTCCTGGGCCTGTGGATTCCATCCAGAATTCCACACGCAACTCAGAGACTCCCCCACTGCCACTCACCTAGATCAGTGTCCGGCTCTGTCTGTGAAACGTTGCTATTCTCTTCCAGGCTGACGGAGAGCGCTGAGTTCCAGGATAGCAATTAGGCGATTTTGCGTTCTTCCCGTGGCGTGGGAGGGGCTTGCTGAAAAACGCAGGTCACAGCAGCGGGGCCTCGACTGCCAGGGAGAGCAGCGTGACGACTTCTGTGTCTCCACGATCTCCTCCCCTCACCCCTGGCACTCTCCAATCCACTCTACCTTTTTAAATCTCCCCATTATGTTCAACAGCGTATCCGCTGAGAGTTCAGGCTTACCAGATCATGTCCGATGGGCCAAAGTGTCTAAAATAAATGTTAGTTCATAAAACATACGCGGCACCTCTATGGGGCCCAAGCAAAGCCCACACGGAGAAAAAAAATATTAAGTGAGCTTGTTTAACCCAGGAGTGACGGGTCTAGGAATGGGATTTTTTTTCAAAAAAAAAAAAAAAAACAGTTCTTTTAAATTCTAGGCAGACAAATAAGTTGAAAAGGAAATATAGGTTTTGCCCCATAATGGAAAGTGATGGATCTGGATTTTTCCAGGGCTTGGAAAGCCAGGCTTCCTAAATCCATTCATTTATTCAACAGCCTTTATGGAACATCTGTTAACCTGCCTGGCACTGCAGATACATTTTTTTAACATTTTAAATATAAGCTTTATTTTAAATTTAAAGAAACATTGAAAATAAACTTTTTTTTTTTTTTTTTTTTTTTACAAATTCTACCAAACAATTAAAACATAATTTGGGAATGTTAAACATTAGTTCTTAATTCAAAATAGTGACATTCATAGAATACCTCCTTCTGTTGGCCAATATGAAGTTTACTTAAATCTAATATTTTTTATAAGCTTAACCCTTAATGCTTCCTAAAATTCAATGACTATGACTCAACTTCATAAGGTCAAGCAAGTCTTTTATGTAATACCCCAGATAACTTTTTCAAATACGAAACACTTATACCAGCAAGGAAATTATTAAAACGTACATAAATTATACTGAAGGGCTTGATTCAAAGGCCGTCTGTAAAAAGATAGGTGCATTTCCCCTTAGAAAGCACACACGCACACAAAAACAATCGAATATAGATACTATTACATTCTTTTATGGTCATGTTACATAGCAAACTGCAAGTTTATAAATGTCACTCTATTATGTATGAATTGAAAAAAATATATATTAAAAAAATGTCCTTGAAGAAACAGGAGAGTGGGATATGCCCACCTTAAGTGATTAAAAGGTTTGCCCTTAAAGAACCCACAGCCCAGCTGGGGAGACTGATATTAACCATTTAAGCAAATATGTACGATTTTTGGACAGAGATGAAAGCTATAAAGATAACAAGCCAGATCATAGGCTGGAGGGTCATCTGAGAACTCTCTGGTAAGGTGACGTTTAGATGAGTCCCAGAGAGTGAGAACAAGCTGCATAGATAAAGAGCAAGAAAGGAACCTTCTGGTCAGTGGAAACAGCAAGTGCACAGGCCCTGCTGAGAAGGTTGGGGAACCCTCAGGGGCACAGAGAAGGCCACTCTGGGGTTAGTGAGTGGGGTGGACGCAGGCGGGGTAAGGACACTAGGGACAGGTGTGCTGGTGTTTGAAGGCTGGGATACAGAATAAGGAGTGCCTTCCAGTTGACAGAATTTAGGCAGCCGAGTGCAGTCCTGAACATTGGCCTGGGTTGGCATGGAGGGCACCTCGGTTAAGACTGGGTGTGCCACTTCCCTACCTGCCAAAAGGACTGGAAGCAGTTGGCTTCCAAGGGACTCCAAGCCCACAAGCACAGGTACGCTTTGGATGGCTTCCTCAGCATCTTAAGATAGCTTGCAGCAATCATTCTGGCTTGGATTTGCAGAATAAACAAAGGCTTTGTGGAGCCTCTGGTTTGAGGTAATGAGTCACTAATGCTGTGTTTGCTCACTCAGCTGCCACACGGTGTGGATTCCCTCTGCAGCCTCACCCCGCTTTTTGTTTGCTGGTTTGTTTTAACCATGTCATGTTTTCACATAACAAAACACACATACACGCTTCATACCACTTAATATTTAATTCAAATAAAATGCTTACTATATCAAATAAAAATGTTTACATGTATGAATTTTTATATCCCCTTAGGGGAGTATTTTGGAAGATAAGTGAATCCCTGGTAGTACATAGAGACATTTTAAATGGTAGATAAACTTCTTAACAATTTAATTGTAACGTGTTTATTTTAATGTGTAGTTTTCATATAAAATGAGGGCCAAATAAAACCGGCAGTTTGGTAGCTGTTATTGCTAGCTTTTCACTGTCAGTTCGGATATAAAATTTACTGTTCACATACATTTATTTAAGAAGTGAGTTTATTTAAAGAAAGAATAACAGTACAAGAGGTACTTGTATAACGGCAACATTGATGAAGGAAGTGCAGAAATGCTGAGGTTTGCAAGACCCAGTCCCCTGAAAGAAACTGTGTCATCATCTGGCATTTCTCTTAAGTTTATCTCCCTCCCAGTTTTTTATCTGATGTCAAACTGAGAGCAAAGCCACAGATTCAAGTCGCTTTGCTCAAAAGGTGGTTTAAGTCATTTCTAAAAATTTGCTTACTACGTAAATCATCTGTATTCTCATTTTCCTCATTATTTTTGCAGTGAGATTATATTTTAGGTGCAGAGCAATCACATTCTTTGGGTGATCCGTCCAATCCCTTAACTTGACTTTTTGCAAAAGCAAAAATATCCCAACTCCCTTTCCAGGAGGAAGTGAGGCACGATGTAAACATGCGCTCTCCACCTGGCGTGGATGAAGCCCTTCATTACAGTGTAGCTGATGTTCAGAGCGTGTGCTACAGAACGGTGCTTCTGTTCGTTCGCCACGGGAGGGCCTTTTGACATTCATTCTAATTCTATACAGAGGGACCTTAGTAGCACTGGAAGCCAACAGCCTAGTTACCCTTCTCATTGTGTTGATGTGTAAACTGAGTCAAGTAAGCATCACCTGACATTTCAGCCAGAATTCAAAACCAGGACTCACTCCCCACCTTAGCCCCAGCTACCAGATGGCATTTCATCCGTCACTATTCATCTTTTTATGTTAGTTGTTGATTCTGATCTGTTTGACAAAGAAAGTGTGTGGGTTGCTACTTAGGCTCCCTCAAGACAGCCTGACAAACAAGGCATCACCTGGGGGATAAACCTTAGCCATGGGAAAAAGGAAATTCTACTCCCTTGTAGGAAGTGACTATCACATGCTGTCATGAGTTCCTTCTGAAACACTTTTTAAAAACATTTCTCTCCCAGTTGTAATTCGTATATTGCTGTATTTTTTAAAACTCATCTTTAAGTCCTAAGGAAAAAAGTAAAATAAAATGCTGCATGAGAACGGAATGGGAAAAGGATCTGAGAAGCAGGGGTAAGAATGACATACTGGGAGAGTAAAACTGATGATAAAGTATCTTAGTCATATCATTTTCATTTTGGACAGTCTACTAGCAAGAATGAACTTCATGCCCTTATAGCATAGACCAGGGCTTGGCAGACGTTCCGTAGAGAGCTAGATAGTATCTATTTTTGGCTTTGCAGGTCATATGGTCTTTGTAGCAACTAGTCAGCTGGAAAGCAGCTATAGACTATGTAAACAAATGGCTGTGGCTGTTTTTCCACAAAACTTTATTTACAAAACAAGTCACGGGCCAGATTCGGCCCTTGGGCCATAGTTTGCCAACCTCTAAAATTCAGCATAAGAGTTTGACCCTTGGAATCATACAGACCTGGGCCACGTCAGGACTCTGACGCTCACCACCTACGGGAACCTGGTCACCTTAATGCACTTCTCAGGCCATCAGTTTCTGCTCGTGCAGAGTGGAAATAATTATAGACCCCTCCAGTGGGTTGCTGGGAAATTCCAGTGAGTAATGCTCAGTGACCAGCACAGATCTGACACAGTAGGTTCTCATCGGATGTTAGATTCTCTTGCTGCTGTGTTGCTGTGGTTGGTGGGTTACAAACTGCTGCCCACGATTCCCCCCTCCAGTCCATTGGCCTCAGAGAAGTGAGAGCAACAGGGAAATTGCCTCAAGTCTGTCCTCTGCTTAAAGCCTTTCCACGCTTCCCCATGTCTTTCATCAGGGCCTGTCTAGCCCATGCTCACTCTTCCAGCGTGGTGGGCCCTGCTCTCCCCATTCTCCCGGGGTGGGCTCCGGTCACACTGAAGCAGCACCTGGAGCTCTTTCATGCCTCAGGACATTTACACATACTTTTTCCTCCTTTCCAGAATGCTGGTCCCCTAGCTTTGCTCAAGACTGGTTTCTTCCTTTAGTTATTTGCTTATGTTATTTCCTCAGGAAAGCCTTCATTATTCTCCTGCCCAGTAACCATTTCTTTTATACCTCATAGCAAAATTAGGGTCAGACCATACTTGTCTTGTTCACAGTTTAAATCACAGTGTTTTGTACAGTGTTCTGGCACATATAGACATTCAAAAAAACACATATTAAATAAAAGTAAATGATTCAATGATTTATTATTACTACTATTACTATTATTATTATTATTTATTATCACCATCATCACCATCATGAATGGTACTGAAAGTGTAGGATCCAATACAGTGTTCACCAATTTTCAACTATCTTCAACCTACTTCATGACTTTTACCAGATCTATGCACCACTTGAATTAAAATTTTTTTTTTTACTCCTTTTCTTTTTGCTTAGTTTCCTGTTAAGCCAGGATTAACAAACTACAGTCTTCAGGCCAAATTTGACCCTCCACCTGTTTTTGTAAATAAAGTTTGACTGGAAGACAGCCATACCCATTCGTTACTGTATTGACTAAGGATGCTTTCACACCCAAGGACAGAATTGAGTAGTTGAGGAGAGACTGGCTCGCTCAAAAATCTAAAAATATTTACTATTTGGTTCCTTACAGAAAACATTTGCTGACCCCTGTACTCAGCAATAAAAGTCACTGAATCCCTTGTTTGATACGCTAGTTATGTTTTTATTTCCATTCTCTTTAAAAACAATTTCGTAACTATTAAGATTATTTAAATATTTGCTCAAGGACCCCCTAGAAACCCCTAGCTTGCGACCCCTGGTACGTGAGCCATGCTTTGGGAGTCGTTGCCATGATAGTCCTTGAACTACATCTACTGGACTCTGCACCTGGGTGAAAGTCCCCTGTGTGGGTTCCAGACTTGGTGCAGTACGTTTTCCCCCTAGGAGATCCTTTCAGTACGATTCCCAAATTTACAAGAGTTGCATTCATGGGCTTTTTCCCCACAGTGCTATGCATCTGTCAGGCATCCTCTTTCTAACTTCACACATGAGTCGGCTGAGAGCTTGACATGTACATCTGCATCATGGTGTCATTATAACATGCGTCAGAAATCCTACTGCTCTCCCAGCACACCTAGACTCTTGACAAGATAGATGAAACCTATAGCTCTCTGTACCTGACTTCCAGAAATCAGGGCTGCCAGCTTTTTCTCGTGTTATGAATAGCCAGTGGCTGTTCTGTTAGATATCCCTTTGTCAGGAAAATTCTGCCTTCCAGAATTTTCCCCAGATTTACATATCGCATTATGAAATATCTTGTAGAGAATGCAAAGGAATTTGCAGACATCTTTTTATTTTTGTTTTTCAATGAATGTCATTTGTGGTATCATGACCTCAAAGTAAAGGGTATCAGCTGGGCCTCTTCCAGCTGCAGGAAGCAGAAAATACAACCCCAAATGGCTTAAATGATTAGACAATTTACTGGCTTGTATAAGTCAAAAGTCCAGAATAACTGGCTTCAGGTATTGCCAGGTGAAGGCCTCAAATTACATCACAAATGCTTGGTTCCCTCTGTATATTTCTCTGGTCCACCTCTGCAGTGTTGGCTCCATCCTGGGGCAGTGTCTCTCCTCATGGTGACCAGGTGGCCACCTTCATCGCCTCCCAGGAGTAAGTCTAGATTCAAGGATCTGGCCTCCCTTAGAAGTTCCAGTCACCGTCTTATGACATCTGGTTGACTGTGCTGGTGTCAGGCCCAACCAATCACTTTTGCCAGAAAACTGGGATGCTCCGATAAGTCATGTCTAGACCGTGTCATCCCTGGAGATGCGGGGGAGCTACTAGCTCCTCCAGAATTACATGGGCTCTGAGTGGGGATCCTGCAACAAGATCAGAAGCCGTTATCAGAAGCAGAATGAGTGGATGACATAGAAAACAGCAACGATACATTTCCACTATATAAAAAGCTAGCTTTCTCTCCAAGGCCTGATTTTCCACTTTGCTTCTACTTTCAGGTTTCTCAACCTGGGCACTGTTGACATTTGAGGCCAGATAACTCTGTTATGGGGTCTGTTCTGTGCAATGTAAAATCTTTAGCAACATCGCTGGCCTCTGCCTGCTGGGTACCAGTAGTGTCTCCCTTCCCCCCACCCCCAAGTTGTGACAACCAGAGATGTCCCCTGGGAGCCAAAATTACCCAGGTTATGAATCACTGTGTACTGGTTACAGTTTGAGAGTGGTGAGCCAAGAGTGATTACTTCATCATTCACCAGGGAAAAGATATGAAAGGGAGACAGAACAGTGTCTAGGGCTCTGATTGATACCCTTTCAGCAGAGGATTCGAAGTCTTCACTTCCTTGTGCCGTCTCCAAGTAAGCCTGCGGAAGCTCTGCAAAACCTGAGTGGTCCACCCAAACCTAGCCACAGAAGCAAAATCAGGCAGTGTAGTCCAGTGTTTAAGTGTTCTGGGGTCATGAAGTTCCAGGTTTGAATCCCACTTTTGGCACATTCTTGGTCTGTGACCTTGGGCAAGTTACTTAATATCTCAGAGTCTGGGGTTTTCTCCCCCCTGTAAAACAAAAGCAATTTGGGGGTTAATGTGAGATTTAAATAGTAATGGTTGACAACTAATTAACCAAGAGGCAGGCCTGAGATGGTCATTCATATAAACAGGACCTCTAATGATTTGTGTCACGATGATTATAAGCGTCATCATCATGCTTCAAGCCAGGTTTTCCTAACCTTGACACTGTGACACTTGGGGCCATATAATTTTCTATTGTGAGCAGGTGTCCTGTGCAGTGGAGGGTGTGTAGCCTCGACACACCAGATGCCAGCAGCACCTTCCAGTTGTGCCAGTCGAAAATGTTCCCAGACGTTGCCAAAACTGCCTATGGCTGAGAACCATTGATTTAAGCCCACTCAGGTGGCCATGATAATTCTCTTGCTATACTTTGTTTCCCCGAGGCTGGTCCCGCCATTTTCCCAATACAAATAAAGGGGTGCTGCCCAACCTGTCAAGGAAAAAGTTTGAGGTGTCTGAACCAGGGCCTGATACAGTACCCACAAGACTGTTAGCAACCCCGGTTTCCTGAGCTGGCAGAGAGTCAAGGAGCACCTTTCATCTCCTTTGGCCTTTCTCTCTCATCGCAGAAATTTTGCCTCAAGTCTCCCAGTTCACTTGTGCTATTTCCAGTTTCCATCTGGCTCAAGGGATCCATGCAGTTGTGTCCAGTTAGGTGCTTAAAATGTGTCCTAATGTCTGGTTACCACACAGAAAATCGTTGCTCTAAAGCTTGGCCTGCATGTTGTAATGAAAATGCTTGTTCGGTTTAATGAAAAACATAGACCAGACCATGAATAATGTAGCTTTTTAGACGCACATGCACAGACATGCAGAAATATGATATTGCTTATGATGTGAATGTATACAATGAGAATCCTTCATTTTCCCATGTTTGCCTAACGTTGATGTTCCTTGGAATCAGTGGGAAGCTAAGTCAGATTTAGAGTCTGGTAAACTTGGCTTCCAGCCTCCTCCATTCAGAACCAGCAGAACGTTGTGGTTAAGAGCAGAGAATTTGGAGTCAGACAAACCTGAATAGCTACTTACTAGTTATGTGTGCCTGGCACACAGTCAGCGCTTAATAAATATTGGTTAACTGTTGAACATCGCTCAGACGCAGCTCAGTCATCTGCCAAATAGAGGAAGACCTAGATGTAAGGTAATAAATTAGATAATCTATGTAAAACATTTAGCATATAGGAAACACTCTAAAAAACATAGCTACCATATGTAACAAATTTACAGAATTCTAATCAATTTTATCCATTTTCAGTTCTTCTGCTAATATTTATTTAGTGCTTGCTCTGTGCCTTGTGCTAGCAGCTAGTAATTCAGCAATTAAAGAAGACAAAATGAGCAGCTCCATACCATTTTGAAGTTAATAAAATTGTAAATGTGTCACGTGCAGAAAAGAAAGTTCTTTTTATCCTATTTGAATCCAACATGTGATGAATCTCCGCAAAACTGAATTGTCTCCAATTATTTAACCTCCTCAAAAATTAGGTAGAAATTCCAGAGAGAATTTCCTTCTCAGTTCCTGCCACATCTCCACAGCATTCAATAAGATTTTTTAATTTCCAAAAAAGAAGTGAAGTTTCCAGGCGAGGCACTGACAAGTAAGTTTAATGGAATTTATTGCAGGCTTATTCTTGATCTATCCCAAGAGTCTCTTGATTTATTTGGTTTATCCTATAGCATAAGAACATGAGTTAGATATACGAGGAATGCAGTTTTGAGGCCAGGGTTGTGGTTTTTCTGTGTCCTTGGATGGCTAAAATTCCCTCTTTGGGCATATTTACTTACTGTTATGTCTTAGCATGATTTAACTGCCAATGAGTCTTTGCCTATGTGCTTGGACCGCCTCCAATGCCATCTCATACTTGTACAAATAACTCTAGTCTTGGGGGTAAATTGTTGGCAAACCCCTCCCGAACGCGTCTGAGAAGTAATGAAATGATGCCTTTTGACTAAGCACCAGCTGGAGGAGAGAGGACTCATAGGCAGCACACAAGCCCTTTGAGTGAGGGCAAGGTGTGAATGATGTAGCTGCTTCCCTCAAAGGCAAGTTTTTCGTAGGAGCTGGTCTGGAATGTCCCAACTCCTGATTTAATAATTAAAAAATCGTAATCGTTATTATTATTATCATCACCCAACGTCTATGGAGAGCCTTTACTTTTGCAATCTTCTCATCTTAAATAATTCTCCACCCACTTCCTTGTTCCAACAGCTACACACTCTCCAAGTTCCAGCTCAGACTTGACCTCCATCAGGAAGTCTTTCCTAATCTTTCACATCTGAAATAAAATTTGTCCCCCTTCGGATCACTTGCTATCACAACCTCATAGCTTTACCTTCTTCATAGTACTTTTTAATACCTGAAAATATCATGTATTTTTTTTGTTCACATATTTATCGTCATTTCCCCTGACTAGTCTGTAAAGGTCATAACAGCAGATATCCATCTGTAGGAACAGTGAAGGGGACACAGAGGGAGCCCACTCAGTATTTGGCAAGTGAATGAACACTCAGGGCCTGGCGTGGGACTAAGGCATTGCTGAATATTGGCTTTTGGAAATTTAATGATTAAAATTCAGCCTACAGCTGCCTTTGGAAGTGTATGTTATTATTAACTCTGGAGATTAGGTACCTTGCTTGAGATCCCACAGACAGTAAAAGATGGAGCGCCAACTTGCACTCTGATCCCGGTACCAGCCCTCTAGACCCTTTTGCAACCTGTCTCAAGTGCAGCCCCCCACTTCATTTCTAAGGAAAGAAGCTCCCCTGCATTCCTGTTTTCCAGGTCACTGCCCAGATCCTGACCCACCTGTCTGGTTTTACAAAAGTCTAAATCCCTTGTTGGCTGTGGCTTTCTTTGTGCCATTAGCATTCAGGGCTCACATTGCATTAAATGGTTAAAAAAATTAGAAGTACATTTCATTAAACTCTTCAGTAATGGAGTCACTCTCCTATTGGGAAGTTCTACTACCGGATAATGCTTTTTGGCAAGATCCTGTTTTAGCAGGAAGCCTGCATGGAGAAGGTATACACAGAGAGAGAGAGCGAGGGGGCATCTGCTTGCCTTCAGTTTCTCTGGCAGCCGGGATCCGTGGTCTGTGTGTGTCAACGTTCCCAAGGGTGGTAACTGTGATTTCACAAAAGGGTCAAGCCCATCCAACCTTCTTTGCCTCCTCAGGACCCCATCCCCAGCCCTTCTCTCTTATGTCCTTGTACCTTCTAAATTAAATCACATTCCACCGCCTTTTCTTGTATGACCTCTGGACAAAATACTCCCCCCACACACCTTGCTTAAGGCAAAGTAATTGGAACGGATAGCCTACTGGCCAAGAGCCACCCACTAATTGCTTTATGTCCAACTCCCCTCGCCTGAGGCACACCCAGCATTGAAAAATCCACGGCTCTTTCCCAGTTTTTTGAAGTTCCTGAAACAATCGGTGCAATATTAATTGGGGGAAGAAGGGGAGGGGAATGAATAGCCTATAGCCATTGGCATCTTTTACTTCGTCTATTTAATCTCCCATTATTTTGATCATGGATATCTGGTTTTTTAATTTCCTATAATCCAACAAGGAATGTTGTTGTTCTCTTCCTTAAGGACATCTGTGGTCTCTGCTTTTTCATGTTCCAAAAATCCTAACAGAGATGTTTTGTCAACGACTGGATATTTCATTAGAAATCCGAAGATTCCCATTAACTTGAATTATTTTCATAGCTCTGATCAACTTTTAGGTTAATAATTCATGATATTTAATAACCTGTTCAGATCATCACAAAAATTATTGATTTAATAATATTTGGTCATTAATAATGAAAAAGGAAGGGGGGATGATTTTTCTTATCACTTCTATCAATTTATTCCTTATTGCCTCGCAAATCTTGGGGAGAGCCAATAATTTTTAGGACTTTTAATATCTCATCATTCTTCTTGGTAGAAACCAGGAAAATGTTCTGCATTTTAAAATATCTGTATTCTTGACATTCAAAGAGTACAGTTAAGGTGAATCTTTAATTTAATCCAATCTCTATCCATTCTTGATTTTTTAAAACTTTCTGAGAGTTTGTAGAAACCACAGCTTCTCACGCCCTAGAGGTTCAATAACACAGTTCAATTGACTTTCTTCCTCTTTTTTATTATCTTCTGTTCAATCATATTGTAATCATTTTTTTTTTTTTTTTGCTAATATACTTTGTAATTTGATACAAGAATTGAGCTTCAATTTGTTTTGGCAATGTGGAGTTTCAAATAGTTTTCCCATTGAATTTCCTGTAGAGGTCATATCTGTGGTGAGGTTCAAGCATTTCATCTTATATGAAAAAAGTAAAAGTCAAATGTGTGAACCAGATATATGAATATTGATTACTATTTTGAAACTATTACATTTTATTTTCAGTTTTTAAATGACCTCTTTTAGAATCTCATTAGAAAGTTGCCCTCATTGTTGGAAGATCCCCATGAAGGCATCTTTTTGCAATAATAAATAACGAAGCCTTCTGGCTGCTTTCCAAGACGAACCTACTTTATCCCAAATTCTATTCAATACCTAATGGTGTTATGGCGAGTTTCCAGAACCTAACCTTCCAGGCAATGAGAAATTTCCCTCTAGAATCTCATTTTGATGGGAAATGATTTCCTATATTAGATAAATAATGGACAATGTGTGTTCAGCTTTAGGTCAAGAAACATCATCAGAATTCCCCTACCTGAGGCCCTATCTGCAACACGGCAAAACATCTGCATGAGAGGCGACTGGAGGTGGGGAGGAGGGGACAGTCATTATGTCTATTATACGATGCTGAAGCATCTGGATATTTGGAAACATTTGGACAATTAGCGCTATTTTTCACTTTTTGTCATGGAGACACAGCTTGAGTTTAAAAAAAAAAAGAAGGAAGGAAGAAAAGGAGGGAGGGAAGGAGGAAGGAAGGGAGGAAGGAAGGAAAAACAAAAGGAAGAAATGAAATCACTATAATAAAACCATGAATAGTGATTGGTACAATTGACAGACAGTAGAAACAAGTTGTGTGAAACTCAAAGGATGTCTACCACTTTCTTAACTGACACATGTTTTTGAGCCTACACTAGTGTTTTAAAATCCTGGTATAATACAAATATTTCATAAGTGAACTCCCCTCGCAATGTTCATCATCAATATGTTAAAAAGTCATTATGCTAGAACGAAGAATACTTCTTGGGTTTTGTGTTGAGCAGCTCATGTATTTTAGGATAGAACATTGTTTTTCAAATTGTGGATCTAGATCAATCAGTGCAATCAATATTGTGGGTTAAGCCCCGCGTTTAAAAAAATAGAATACATCTGAGTACCTTGCATGTAGCAAAGGAAGTAATATTTTTAAAATAGCTGTTTCTTTATACATATAAACACATGTGTACTGGCTCATAATATAAAATGTGCTTCTTATGGTGAATCAAGTACAAAAGAAGTTCAAAGCCCTGGTGTAGAAGGTCCAACTTCCTATATTTAAGAGTAGAAAAGAGTGACCTAAAAACAAGCTTTGTTCAAGAATTATACCTCCCAAGTATATTGAAAAACATATTTATTTTGCTGGTTTGATTTGCCTGTATCTCAGCAAAACAGGGTATCTTTTGGTTCTACCTCTTTTCTTATTTCTCAAACACTCAGCAGATAGCAGAGTCACCAAGAGTATCTCATTAAAACAAAACAAAACAAAACAACCCTCTGACGGTATGTTTAAGGGACAGTTCATAGATAGATCTTTCACAAAATTACAATATGCCAAGTGCCCAATACATATTTGTTCATTGATTGCTTTTATAGAGAAAAGACACAATGTCATACAGAAGCCAAGAAAAATTGTTCGGGGGAAAATATTTTGTTCAATTTGTAGAAAAAGCAGAGTATTCAGCCTGGTTTTTGAAACAGGGATGGAAGTGTCAAATAACTTAAGTTACCAGCACACCTCATAACTTAGTTAAAAATCATCTCGCTTCTTCATTCTGCTGCTGATAATTCCAGGCTCATAGGTAGATTGACCTGACCTCCAGTAAGTGTGTGATGAAGGCTTGCCCCTTACCTTTTCATATTGAATATTTGCTGTTTATATGAAGCTAGAGGCTCTCAGTAGCACGGCCTTTTGGGTTCAGATTTTGATGTTCCATGATGAATCCAGCTCTTGCCACCTAGATTTTAATATTCATTGTTAACTTGAGGAGCTGACACGGAAGGGACAAGATTTCATTATGAGCCTCTTTGAACTTACAGCAGTTATAGGAGTGGAGAAATAGATTACACCTAAGAACATTTTTAATGTTGTGTCAGAGCCCAATTGATCTGATGGACTTTTAATGACTTCACTGATAATAAGGGAGATCATGACTTAGACCTGCTTAAGCCAGTGTGGAAAGGTTGATGGCAATTTGCATGGTCTGATGAGATCTGAAGTGGAAGGAAATGGACTTCTGAGTTCAAAGAGATTGCACCCTACAGAGGTGCCATGATCCGCGGTCTGTTGGGTGTGTTGACCGTTGGGCACCCATGCTGTTCATTCTCCATGTCTCAACTCATCCGAATTCCTCTGCCAAAGTTATAACCCCTGTGGAAAGCGGTGAGCCAGGAGGCTGGACTCACGCTCAGCTGCCGGAGGGCTGGAATAAGGGAGGGGTGGGGAAAGAAAGGAAGAGAGCTTCCCCACCGTTACAGACCACTTAGGCTGCAGAGAGCACTGCGCGTGACCCACAGAAAGTACTTTTCACTTGCATTTTAAGGAAATAGGAGGTTTAGTGGGACATTATCACCTGGAGTGCCCAGTAATGGGTAATTGAGTAGGGAAAGGGGCTGTGCATTGTTGATTAATATTTACCAAAGTCTTTGTGTGTTTTTTTCTCAAATGTTAACGACGTGGCAGATCAAGTTGAACAAAAAGGACACTGTGGATTGAAATATGGTATTGTGCCCATCAAATTCTGCCTTCTCTCTGCTTGGCTCATGATGAATACCATTCTTTAATAGCAGACTGGTGTTCGTGAAGAACTTATTACGGAGGCTGAGAGGAAGCCAAGAATGAAGAAATGCCCGACTGGCAGCGATCAATCACCTCCTTTTAAAGATGAACTGATCCTTCTTTTTTAAAGTAACAGTTCATATGAAGGTCTCAAACATAAATATGCAAAGCCTCAGAGCAATTACAGTTGCCTGGCCCTTTTAGCGTTTCCGTGCATGTTTGGGGAGAAGGTGAATCCCACCCTTCCCAGCAGAGGCCTCTTCAACGAGAAGGAAGCTCCTCCCCCGGGAAGGGCTCCCATTAAACAAAGGTTAATTCTTGGCACCAGCAGGATAATAATATTATAATGCAAAAGGACAAAGTCACATTTGGTTAAAGATTTCTGCGTTCTAAGATGCAATATTCAAAGTTGAGTCACCCCGGGAAGAGCTAGTTAATGAAGTAATGCCTGAGAACTAAGGAATGACATGGGGTACTCTTCAGGGCCCGGCCATTTCTGTGGCCTCACAAAACTTGCAGTGCCTTTTCAGTTCACCTCTGGCCTCGCCATTTCCTGCTCAAAAGCCTTTGAAGCAAAGTTTCTCCACCTTGACACTATTGACATACTGGCTGGATTGTTCTCTGTTGTAGGGTTGTCCTCTGCATTGCAGGATGTTTAGCTGCATCCCTGGCCCTACTCCGTAGATGCCAGTAACATCCTCCACCACTATGTTTCGGCAACCAAAAATGCCTCCCGATATTGCCAAACGTCCCCGGAGAGGCCACATCTCCCCCTGTTGAGAAACATGGCTTTAAAGATACTTGAAACCTTTGGAAAAATTGTCTCCCTCAAATGCCCAAGGATCTTGATCTAATTTCCTTTGACTGTCCATTTACCATCCATTGACACTAACCCCACTTGCTCTTCTCCCACTTTCTAAAATATTCCAGGAGCAGTTTTCTCCCTGTGTCTTCCTTATTGCTTTTCCCTTGTAGGTCCTGTTCACTGTGATGTCATTAAAGCCTAGAACAGGGCTTGCACTGTAGACACGCAAGTGACTTGACCCTTCCCCCAATGATCTCCATCTGCCCAAATTCACTCTCCCTTCAAGATCTAGTCCCATTGCACTCATTTTCAGAAGGCTTCAATATAGCATCATGGTTGAGAACTTGAACTTGGAAGCTATACTAGGTTCAATTCCTTCTCCTCATGCTAGCTGTATGACCTTGGGCAAGTTACTTCAACCTTCTTATACCTCAATTTCCTCATCTGTAAAATGGATATAACAGGGGAACCTGCTTTATAGGGGTATGATCAAGATTCAAGATGAGAGAAACATCTTGCGTGTAATAAATGCAACATGACCTATATTAGCTGTTATTAGTATCTCCTAGTCCGAGGGTCTCTTCCTTCTCTGCAGACTTGGTTTGTAGATCCATCTCAGTTTCCCTTGTTGCACACTTTAATTGATTACATTTTCTGAACCAAAATCACATGTCACATGACAAGCCTGGGACAACAGGCCAGAGTTCTGAAATGCAATTAGCCTGAAAAGTTGGGGCAAATAGTTGTCATAATTACAGTTTGTGTGTGTGTGTGTGTGTGTGTGTGTGCATGCACACACACACACATGTGCGCACGTGTGTGGACCACACATATCCTCCCAACACATCATGGCTGGGGGACTGCATCCTCTTCATCTCTGGTGTATAGGGAGCCCCCATCTAATATTTGTTGATTTCAATTCTTCTAATTTCATGAAAGGAAAGTCTCTTTCAGAAACTCTTCTCTCCTGAGCCCCGGAGTCTCTTGTGTCCTTCAGTTAAGGAAAGTGGCTCTTGCAAACACTAATTTCTGAAAGCCTGTCTCTTCACCTCCTACCAATACAATTCAGGATAAAAGTTCTTATTCCTCAGGACATGTGGAAGAGTGTTTTTAGAAACATAATTTAAGGTCCACTTGGGGAGCTTGATTAAAATGTAGATTTTTAGATGTCGGCTCAGACTTAATCAGAAATTCTAGTGCTGGGGCCTGAACATCTGAATTTTTTAAAGCCTCCCATCTCACGTTTACACTCACTCATTTGAGAACCACTATGTTAGAATAAACCAGCAAAAAGTACAGCATCTCCCTGGTGTTGCTCGGAGCCTTAGAGTACCTGAGCTGGAAAATGCTGCCGTTTTTATGAGGGGAGTAAGAGAACTATTTTCCTCTGTGCTTTCTGTCTTGCTGTGGATAACGTAAATTACGCACATGGAGGGATTTTCTTTTTTAAATGAAAGGGTTGTATTCTTACTCCACATTCCACAGCTCTTAAAAACAAGTCACCCCGAGGGGGAGGACTACGTGTTTACAATCCCAGCTGGAAGAGGGCATATGCGCTATTTGCAAAGCAAAGGGCAGCACATAAGTTCTGAGAATTATCTCAGAGCATCAGGAGTGGAGACTGTGACTTGAGAACATCCCTTGTGGGAAGGCTCCGTAACCAGGTGCACCAAAAAGGATTCCATATGGCTCCAATATTCTGGTGGAGTTGGATACATATTTGAGCATAACCCAAAGATATGAAATAATCCATTCTTGGTTTATATCTAGATGATTAATCTCTCCTCGATATCCAAGACCTGTCTTATGATTAATAGAAGTTCTCCCACAACCAAGAATCTGTGTGTCACATCCTCAAGAGTAACGGAGCCCCACGTCCAATGTGATTTATTTAAGAAACAAAAGCAAAGAGGCTGTTAAGTCTCTTCCTTCAACTTCCCTGTTTGCCAATAATTTCATACCATTGATTTCTTTCTCTTTTTTCCCTGTAGCCTCTGAAGAAAATGCAACTCTCCCTTTTGACGCCCTTCCCCAAAGACTCATGACATTTATTTGGAGTTTTGCGTTATCTCTTTCCAACCAGAGGAGCTTCAAAAAGACGTCTGAATTCTCACCCACTCTTTTTCAAACTTCTGCCCTCTCTTTTTACACATTCTCAAATCTCTCTTTTTAATAAATAAATATACAGCTAAATAAAGTACATAAACACACCTCCATACCTCAGTTTCCACATCTTAAAGTGGGTATAAATATAGGACCTTTCTCTTGGTGAGGACTGATTGAGTTAGAAATAAAGCTCTTAGATCGTTGGCCCACAGGAAGTGCTCATCTACTGTCAACTAATAATTCCATGGGGGTCTGTGTCTGTCCCAATTACATATCATCTGTCTGTCTGTCTTGTCTATTTTTCGCTGTACACATGCTTCCTTCTCAAACCACCTTCACCTCTCTCCTATCCTTCGGTACCACGCTCTTTGAAAGAGCCCTCATTCTCTCCCTACACCTCACCTCCTGTTTGCTCCCCATCTTTTTCAATTTGCCTTTGGCCGACCCCAGCTGGCCCCTGATGCCTCTGTAATTGCATCACCTGTCTAGTGACCTCTCTTCTGTGCTCGTCCCACCTGAATGAGCTGCAACATTGTACCAAACCTTTTGATTCTTCCTTTCTTTTATTTTTAAGTTTACAGTAGAGTTTTATTGGCATCTTCCTTTTTAAGAGAATGTTCTTTGGATGTTGATATGGCTGTTGTTTGTGTTATTTTCCTGATTATGGTAGAAACAGAATTTCAGAGTCCTGGAAATTTGCTCCTGATTTATGCTGTGGCACTTAGTGTCATGCCCCTTCCCCTCCTCTGTGACTATGCTTTTCCTCTGCTCTTCTTCAGTGACCCCGTAAACGTCACGGCTCCCGAGGACTCTGTCCTGGGTTCTAGGCTTTTCTCATCTCTTTAGACCCAGAGATCTCAATTAACAGCCTGCAAGCAGAACCCGGCCCACAGAAATGTTCTGTTATAACCTCACAGTATTACCAACAACAAAAAAAATCAGCTTCCACATTTTAATTTTTTAACTAATATCCCTATTTGTGGCTTCTTGTGGAAAAATGCAGCATCTCACCATACCAGACTTATGTTTCCTCGTGGCCACAGCTAGCTGGAGTTGACAGTATTACTCCTTTAATCAGGGCACCTCCAAGTTCATCGTCACTTAAAGCCACCTTCCCTTAATTCTGTTAACTTCTGGCTCCTCCAGGCAGTTGGGGCTCCCAATCCTGCTGCATTATCCCTGGATAAGGTATGACCCCATGAAACAAGGACAACCAAATTTATATTTCCCATTCCAAGCTGGTCCTCACGTCCACAGCCACACGTGTTCCAGTAAGTCCCAGACTTGCGCTGGTCCTAGGTCGCTGTTCTTACTCACCACAGCCCTGCCCTTCTCTACACCTGTACCATGACCTTCAGAACTAAGTGTTCCATCTGAGAGAGTGCTTGAATCCAGAATGCTAAAAGGAAAAAAAAAAAAAATACGTTATGTATTAATCAATACTTGGTGGCATGCTAGTTGAGAATCATTGTTCTATAAGAAGGATCTAGTTACATAATAAAAAAATATAAAAACCAGTGATATAAGCAAAGGGAGGCAGGTCGATATCTGTTTGAGTAGTTGGGACGTGAGGTACAGAGTGCTGGAAATGTGGTGGTGGGGAGGTGTGAAAACTGAGACTGTAGTGAATCCAAAAGATATTGCAGAGGAAACTTTGGGGACAGATGAAACTAAAATAAAAAATTTAAAAGCTGATGTAAAACCTAAAATCAAGCAACAGAAAGAGCTTGAGGGTTAGTGGTGCCGCTGATACGTAGATAGAGGTGGAGGCTTGAGGACATGTTGATGGTTCTGGAAGGTGATGCTGAATCCCATTTTTGGCATATTGAGTCAGATGCCAGCAGACATCTAAAGAGATCCTGTACAGTTGAAGGTAAAAGAGGAAGGAGAAGAGAAGAGTGGATCCGATTTGCAGTTTCGGAAGCCGTCCACGTACGTGTGGGTTTCAAAAAGCTCTCTATGAGAGGGAGAGTAAAGAGAAATAGGAATAGAGGAAAAAGGAAGGAAAAAAGAGGTGCCCAGTGCAGCAGATAAAGAAAGAGTCAAGATCAAAGTCGGAGGTCAAGCAGAGAAGAAATCAAGATGGTAGTTTGATATACAAGGGAATTGTCTAGCAAGGTCCAGTGAGCAAGGAAGAATATATCTAGGTACTATATCTACGTAAAACTATTGGATTTGGCCAGAAGAGAGTCATCCATTCATTCAACAAATATATACGAAGCATCTATGATTTTCCAGAAAGTGTGCTAGGAAGAACCATTCAACCTGGAGATTATATCGATCAGTAATAGCTTAGATTTTGCTACAACAAAAACTCGCAAATCTCTATGGCTTAAAATAACAGAGGTTTATTTCATACTCCTGTCCCTGACCCCTGCCATTCTCTTTCTGGTCCAGACTGGTAACACAGCCATCTCTTGAAACATGGTGACTGCCATGACAGAGAGAAAGAAAATGTACATCAGCCATTAAAGCTTCTTCGGGAATGTGAAAGCAAGTCAGGTGGCCACATCTTACTTCCAGGGACAGCAAAATGCAATTCTAGTACATGTCTGCCGGGAAGCAAAATGGAAGATGTGTTCATAGCCCTGTGACTACCCCGGGATGATTTTAAGGAAGAGTAGATGAAATTCACAGCCTTAGATATTTACACTTTATTTCTTTAAACCAAAGCTCAACTACACAATTTTCGGGACCCAGTTCAAAGTGAAAATGCAGGTTCGAGGCCAGGGGCAAGGAAGTCACTCTCCCCTTCCCTCAGGCCCACTACCCCATCCCATGGCAAACATGCGACCCCCAAAAGATTATAACCTCCGCACCAGATAAAAGTGTTCCCTAGGTCAGAGACAGGCAAGAGGCCGCAACAAACAACACTTAGGTGCCGCCAACTCAGAGAGGAGTGGCACCCCCTTGCCCCACCCCAAGATGCTGCAGGGTTAGGGTCTGACCTTGACTCTTCCCCATCCATATCCAGCCAAAAGGTGGGCCTTGCCCAACTCCACCCATATGACCCAGTCACCACCTCAGGGGTAACAGGGCCGAGGCAGGGAGGAGGGAGCCAGGTGCCACCCAGTTGATCACGGGGAGGGGCGCTCAGTGAGCCGCTGAGAGCCTTTCACAAGGAGGTGGGATGGCCTAGAACCGTGCACGAGCCGAGGCTGCACGCCCAGCATGTGCCCGATGCCCCACTGGACTTCTCTCACGAAACCCAGGTTCAAAGATAAAATTACTAAGAATTTCTTCAGGACGGTGACACACAGCCTCTTCTGAGAGCGGGCCCCAGTGTGACTGCACTGCTCCAAACCCCCTGCGATGCCTTGGTTTTTACTGAAGGGCCGTTTCTCCCTTCCACCCCATCAGTTGTCTTTTCTACTTTTTCTGTTCTTCATTCCAGTTGCTCTTGAAATCATATTCAGATTAGGGATCATCCTAAGAGGAAATTCACTTTTTTATATAACATAAATCCCCGTGAACTGAGGCTACATGAACGGGCTTGAAAATAACCTACTCTTTTTTAAGAGTCTTCTCCCAAGTTGTTGGGCTCTTTGTAACTCCCATATTTGGGCCTGGGAAAAGGACAGGCCAAGGGGGTGGAATGCACAAGTAAACTTTAAAAGTTCCATAGTTTGCAAGTTCGAGATTTATGCAAAGTCTAAGAATATCTGCCGTTGCTTGCAGTGAGACTGCATATTCGATAAGCCCTCAGATTCCCTCTTTGCCAGTGAAGCAACCTGCAGAAGTCAGGGGTCAGGGAAATAGAAATAGGTGGTCTTAATGTTCTCTCTGGTATTACATCTCTCTGTAGAGAATATGGCTTACAACAGATTAGCGGTCTTGACGTATACTGAGACCATGGGAAGAGTGATGCTTGTTGACATTATCAGCAATTCCTGGAGGGGAATTTTCGTACTTTTTTATTCTTTTCTTTCTTTCCAGAGTTTGTTTATTTGTTCGCCTATATACCTGGCCATCCTTTAATCCTGCTGCTGTTTATCTCCCTGAAATAGTTTTGCATACCTAGCCATATTAAATCCACTTATTTATTGTTCGTTTATCTCTGTTTGGTGTATCAAATGTTTATTTATAAGCCACTCATGTATCTGAAATTTACCTGATTGTTGCCTGCCTGTTCTGTTTGCTGGCATGTGTCCAACTGGGCTATGCATATATTTGCTACGCTCAGATAATACAAGTCTCTTGGTAAATATAACTATTTAGAAGTCCTAAAGAGAGGTTCAGAATCGCTAAGAGGCAAATAAAACATTCCTCTGCCCCCAGAACGTGACCTAATATCCAGAAAAATGTGCCCTGGAGTTGACTTTGAGTGTGTATTTGAAGAATGACAAAATCTGGCAATCCCTAAGAGTAGGTTAAGCCTTCCAAGACCTTACTCCTCTTATCACAAAATGATTAGGATTAGTGTTTGCACGAGGCTGCTTCACCCTGTAGCATCTGCGTCCCACGAACTGGTCCAGGAGGGTACGGATTATCTGGTACTCAGATAACATTGGCTCTTCGACACCTAACACGATGCCTGGTAGACCAGAGGTCCACAGCATCTCTTCAGTGATGGTGATTGGTTGGTCCCTTTGGAACCAGGACTCTTATTTTTCTAACCGCTTACAAATTTATGTCTGGGATTATCCGTATTTACCTAGATACGGTCCAAGGAGATGTTTGCACAAAACATCCAATGAAGGGACAGAGGAGTGCTCAGAAGCCGGGCTTTGGAGCCAGACACACCTGTGTTTACAACTGGCCTTGAGCTCTATTAGCTGTTGAACCTGGGATAGGTCACGTAACCTCATCTATAAAGGAGGAGTAGTACTAGTGCCCCCTCATGGGTATGTATGAAGCCGAGATGAACAGTGCAGGCTCCGGAGTAGACAGCCAGTGCTCGATAAAGAGTAGTTACCCCTGCTCTTCCCACCGCCGCCTGGTCAAGCTGTATTTCTTGGACACCTCTGTCTGGTGTCCCCTGACAGAGGGGACACCAAATTGGCAGGAAATTTGGGTGAAAATTGGGCATCTCCGTGAACACTTCTTGGCTTGTTGGCTCTCTAAACTCGTTTTGCTGTTCTAGGTCTTCCCCAGATGTCTGTTCCTGCCCAGACAGAGGCAGCCTCTGGAGGTTTCACAAACCCCATTCTCACTAAAGTCTCCCAGCGTGGAGGCAGTAAATGAGAGATGTGATTATTCTGGCCTTCTGCTTAAATTATTTTATGCCCGGGGTACGTATTTATTTGCCTGCAGCGAATTCAGAAGCATGGACAATGCACGCGTTCACTAAGAGTTACCAATGTTTTAAAATCGTGTCCAGCAATTTTTGAGTCTGGAACTGAGAGGCAGGAAAGGGCTTGCATCGGGTTTCACACACTAAGATGTCTTCCTTGCGTGCAGGAAACGTCAGTTCTCGGTGGTCTGCCCCAGGATGATGCGTCCTTGCAGGGGCCAAATCCTCAGCATTTTTGTGTCTGCCTTACCATGTTAGCTTTCTCCCATTCGCTCAGTCATTTATTCATTCAATGAATACTTATGGAGGCCCTGCTCTGTGTCAAGCATTGTACTACATTTGGGGATACAAACAAGGATACAAGGTGTGGACCTTACCTTCTAGAAGAGCGAGGCGTCATAAATATATGCTCTAATTTTAGGTACCGGTTGGTGCCATAACAGAAAAAAATCATACAAGGCAAAGAAATAGAGAATAATTAGGGGGGAGGGCATACAAGTGTTCTACTTAGGTCATCAGTGCAGAGTGAAGGGGAACCTCATTCCAGGCAAAAGAGCTGCAAGTGTAAAGGTCACTGGTGGAGCTGGAGGGGAGTTGGGCGGGGGGGCACATAATGGGAGGTGAGTTCTGAGTGGGAGGTGAGGCCAGATCATGCAGGACCTTTGGGATCAAGATAAAGAATCATGGGTTCATATGGAATGAAAGAACAGGAAGGGAACGGATGGCTAAATGTGGGAGTGGGTGAGGGATTCAGTCTCACCATGGGGAACCTAATGGGGCGCTGTTGGTCACGTCAAGGGAACGCTGCACCGTCGTGACGCAGCCCGGCGGGGACTCAGCCTGTAACATCCTCCCTCTTCCTTGGACTAGCCAGCTGTGCCACCGTTCTTAGCCTCAGTTTTCTCAGCCATAGGTTGGAGATCGTGATACCTATCTTTAATGGCCCTCGTCAGCAGTAGAGACTCTGTATGTATCCATAGATGGTTGCCATTAAGAGATTACATTACATCATATTATATAATTATTTTCATTTTTGCCCAAAATGATAAAGCAGAAAATGAACATGTAGGATGGGAGCTGCCCTAGTGTTTGGCTGTGTGCTCACCTTGTCTTTATGGCATTGGCAAACCATTCTTGCCAAGTGAAAACCTGCCTTGTATAACCTGAAGGCTCCTTTTTCAATGTAAATGTCTTTAAAATAAAAATGCCAGGGACTTCCCATAGTCCCTCTTTGGAATGCCCTGGACTTGGCCTCACTCTCCTTGACCCAGCCTCACTCACTGTCTACCAGTTCTTTAAGTGCCCCAGCCTTCTACCCCTACTCCCCACCCCACGACCAGCACACATGCTACGAGCCCAACTAGTCACAAGGCATCTTGCACCATCTTAGGGGAATCTGACCACAAAAATCACTGTGAATAGTGTCCCCTGTAGCTGTCATCCCAGGGGATCCTGCATCCCAGCCTTTCTCCATAGCTTTGACGCCTACCCCACCCCCAAATTTCTCCTCGTTGACTTCTACTCCTTCATAGGATCAAATCCTATGAAGTGCTTGGGGAACCTCATCTGGCCTCTGGAATAGGCCAGGCCCCTCACAATATGCTCACCTTGACCATAAACCTTTTCCTGGTAGCACTTGTCAGTGGCCATTTTACTTTCTTCATTTGATTATGTGACCGAGTCCAGTCTGCCCCACTAGAGTAGAAACTCCATCCGGTTACAAGCCATGGCTGTTTGTTTATTTGTCGTTTCCTCATCATTATCATTTCTCTGCAGGCACAGTTTCTGGCTCAGAGCAATCATGCCATAAATGTTTGTTGAAGGAATCACTAACCTTCCAGGAAGCATCTATTCCTTCTAGAGGGCCTTTAACACACACAGTTTTGTTATTCTGAAGCCTAACAGGAGAAAGCCAAAAATCAGTGTAAGACTTTCCCATCATGGGAAAACCAGATCCATACATCTGGCAAAGAGCAGTGGTCAATCAATGTTGGATGAATGAACTAATGGCTGAATGAGTGACTTTGAAGCACAAGCTAATATTGCTCTTGTCAAAATGGTGAGTGTGAAGCACAGCCCTGCACACACACACAGTCATGTATGTATCCCCCCTCCCTCCTCTACTGTCTGCAGTATCATCAAGAGGAAAAATAACTAAGAGCTACTTTGTGTTGAGGGGTTTAAGGTTGTCAGTGGTCCTCTGTCTTCTGATTTTCCCTGCCCTCCTAGCTCTGACTTGGCCACTGGAAATCCCAGCTCTCGTCATCATCAACCTCTACCCGTCTTGGGGCAGGAAGGAGAAAGCTGAGCTCTTTTGTGCCATCAGCTTAGAGGGCAGAGGCCCTGCTCATCTAACCTTTCTGTTCCCAGCAGAGAATGAACAGCCAGCATCTCTGGATAGCCAGGCAAGCTGGGCTGTGTTGTGAGACCAGGCTCCTTCTGGAGAGCTCCCAGCACCACAGCCAAGGCCACTGGATCACATCCTTAGACACACTAAAACGCATATTGTTTTAAGTGCCTTTCCCAAGACTGCCAATGAGGAGGCTGAAGATGCCACTGAATATATTAGTGTCTAATTAGTTTGGACTGCTGTAAAAAGCACACCGTAGACAGGGTGGCTTAAGCAACAGACATTTATTTTTTTCTCACTGTTCTAGAGGCTGGAAGTTCAAGATCAGGAGGTCAGCATGGTTGAGTACTGGTGAAAGCTCTCTTCCTGGTTTCTTTACATGGGAGAGAGAGAGAGAAAGTTCTGGTGTCTCTTCTATAAGGGCACTAATTCTGTCACAGGGGCTCCACCCTCATGACCTAATGTAACTTGCAAAGGCCCCACCTCTTAATACCATCCCATTGAGGGTTAGGATTTCAACATACGAATTTTGAGGGGACACAAACACATGATCCATAATACCTAGGAAGCTCCATATTGAGATTTTTAGCCAATGTCATCAGTGCCTGCAAGAAGCAACATGAGGTATCTCCTTCTTATTAAGAAGGACTTGGAGGTAGACAAAATAATCTGGGTCATTTGTCCATTTAACAAATAATTATCACACCCACAATGTGTCTGGCTCTGTTCTAGGCACTGAAGATCTAGGAATGAACAAGACAGACAAAAGCAATTGTCCTCAGGATGCTTACTTTCTAGTAAGGGGAGACAAACAATAAATAAGTAGGTGAGTATATCAGATATTCAGCTAGGGCTAAGTGCTACCAAGCATATCAAACAGTGTTACGTGTTAGAGGATAATTCAAGGAGAAGGAAACAATTTTAGATTGAATTGAGAACCAGGTGATACATGGGGCCAGCCATGCAAATATTTAAGAGAAAAGTGTTCCCAGAAGGAGGAGCAGCGAGTGTAAAGATCCTGAAACTTAATGACATTGATCGGTCATTTGGGAGTATGAACAGATACCCCCGTTTTTTAAAGTCATAACCATGACATAAAGCAGGCACATTCGGTGCATCACTTGGATCCTAAGTTGCTCTTCGTTCTCAGATTTTGGCCAAGCAGTGAACCAGTTCAATGTGGTTTGCTCTGCTTAATCTAATGCCTTTCTAAGATTGTCCCCGATTCACCTGTGTCTTTATTTTTAAATAGCTGGAATGGCACCCAGAGAGTCTGAGAAGTATGTATTTTCATGAAGTCATGTCACACACACATCACAGTTGGGCCACATGGAGAAATGACAGAATTATCACTCCCCATTATCGCTCAGGAGAATTGTAGAATTGTGCAGTCATGGATTTTGCTGTTGATCACAACTGTTTGACTGGCATGCTCAGAGAATTTACTGGTGCATTCATGAGGTAAAATAAATATCCGGATAGAGAAGCCCAATGCCTTTGGAGGTTTCTGATGTACTGTTAAATAGTTCTTATGAAGCAGCGTATTGATAGTTTGAGAGTTAGTAAGGAAAGACATTTGGGAACGATTTTGTAGGAAACAGTGGATTTAAGGGGGTGGGTGGGAGGAAGAAGAGTTAAAATGTGACAAAAGAAAATTGTAGTGTCTTACGTCATGCTCACAAGAAGCAGAGCCTGAGGCAAGGATTTAGGTACAGGTGATGTATTGAGGGAGTGGTCTCAGAAAAACCTGAAAGGGCGTGAAGGAGCAGGACGGGACTGAGGAAGGGTGTGGTCCCAGGTAAAGTCTAACTTTGGTCTGAACCACGGAAAAGGGCTCTGGAGCATAACTCCCAGGAGAGCCCTCCTCTTTTGAGGCAAGGACGATGAACTTTTGTATCCCAATGTCAGTCAGTCATTGGTTGAGGGCCTCAGGGAGGTGTCTTAACCTCCCAGGTAAGGTGGCGTCTGTCAGCCTCTGAGGACAATTCTCTGGACAGGGCAGCTGCAGGTAGCCAGCAGCCACCATTCACAACGGCTGTGGGATGGCTGAACCAGGAGAGGGTCTTGGTGGGGTGAACATCTCCTTTTATCTTTCCACAAAAGAAAATGCATCCATTCATTCATTTAATTATTAGCCCATTTAGTTAATGTTTCTTGAGCACCTACTACGTTTCAGAAATCAGTGTTACACAGTGAGCAAAATGGATCTGTTGCCAGTGGTCACAAATGAGAGAGACACAACCAAACAAGCCCTGGCAAGAAATGATGCTAAGTGCTATATAAGTGCTAAGTGCCACGTTCTTTGGGAGCTCGTATTAGGAGCCCTAAATCCAGTCCAGGGGGTACTGTCTAGAGCTGTGCTACCCAAGGTGGTAGCCATGGACCACATATGATTATTCAGCACTTGAAATGCGGCTAATCCAAATTGAGATGCTCTTGTAAGCGTAAAATACCTGGAATTGCAAAGACTTAGTGTGGAAAAAAGAACGTGAAAGATCTCATTAATAAATTGTTATATGCGGGCTTCCCTGGTGGTGCAGTGGTTGGGAATATGCCTGCCAATGCAGGGGACATGGGTTTGAGCCCTGGTCCAGGAAGATCCCACATGCCACGAAGCAACTAAGCCCGTGCGCCAAAACTACTGAGCCTGCACTCTAGAGCCCATGAGCCACAACTACTGAGCCCGCGTGCCACAACTACTGAAGCCCATGTCCTAGAGCCTGTGCTCCGCAACAAAGAGTAGCCCCCGCTCACAACAACTAGAGAAAGCCCGCGCGCAGCAACGAAGACCCAACGCAGCCAAAAAAAAATTTTTTTTTAATAATAAAATAAATAAATTTTAAAAATAATGATTTGTTATTTGCATTACATGTTAAAATGACAACATTGAGGATATACTGGGTTAAATAAAATATATTATCAAACTTAATTTTACTTGTTACTATTTACTTGTTTAATGTGGCTGCTAGAAAATTTTAAATTACATATGTGGCTCACTTTATATTTCCATTTAATAGCACAGGTCTGGGGGCTTCTTGAAGCTTTCTTTCATTCCTTCAGCATCACAGAGAAACTTGCTGAACAATCCACTGGCAACGTGGTTGTCCACTGAGTATGTCCTCATGATAATGAAGATATAGCCAAGTTTCTCCAAGTTTAATATTGCGCATTTCCAATTGTTTGAAACCACTATGTTTTGTTTTCTTTTATTTTGTTTTTAATAACCCCTAATTATGGATTCCTTTTTATGTCACCCCTGGTATCCAAAGGCTCACAAAAACGCAATTTCACCCCACCCTACACCCCTTTTAGATAACTGAAGTTTGACTGAATGGGGTTTCCATCCATCACCGATACAATTCTCACCTCATCATTCCTTTTTCCTCTTCTCTACATGGTATGAGCGTGAATATAAATCTATAGATTCAAAAGCAAAGAGGCAAAGAAATATAAATGGTTTGAAGTGAGTCTCTTTTCAAGTAATTTTCCCCCTAACCTAGTAAGATGTCACTCCATGAGAGATTTCACAGCACAGCAACACTAGAAAGTGTGATAATCGTTCAAAACATAATTGAAAGATTTCAAAAGTTGAACTGGAAGTATTTTTGTCAGAGTTTATTGCAAGCATTTTGTATCTTAAAAAAAAAAAGTTTGTGGGAGTTCTGTGACAAGAAGATAAATTATGGAACTGTAAAAACGGGGAAATAAATGGATTCTGGAGACTGACAAACAGGGCAAATGATGAGAACATATCATTTTAGAACACAAAAAAAAGGTAACTAAGTTTGAAAAATTGCATTAGTGTATCATTTTCTATATATGAGCCATTAGAGGGAAAAAGGGGAAATTACACCCTGTAACAAAGTAAAAATGTTTCCAGTGTTTAAGGGTAATTTTGTAATACTACTACTATTACTTAAACTCCTACCTCTTATAAAAATCCAAAGACAGGACCCCTGGTGATATTACCTGTGTCTTAGGCAAAGAGCAACAATTTGAATTCCATTCAAATACATTTGTATTTTGCCAAGTGCTAGCAAACCTTGAGTTGCATAATTTGCCGTGTAAGTGAAATAGATACTTTTCCTCCGCACATTTATCACTCTCTTGTGGGCTTCATTACTGACAATCAAATCATAGAAGATGTACAAAATTGTCATGATGCGCTTATTTTCTCATGATATTCGATACAAATAGTACTTCTTTACAAATGGCCTTTCCCCCCCCCCATTTGCCACATTTTTGCTGTCTTTTCAGAATCTTACTAAAGTTCTAGTGATAGACTTTTTTCCCCCAGCATATATGTGGGCCTCTTTGGAAAACAAATATTTCTATTTGGGGAAAAATTAAAAATATAGACAGGGAAAAGCAGTATTGTTTGCGAGTAGTTCTTCAACTGTTACTCCCTAGATGTGTGTGTGTGTGTGTGTGTGTGTGTGTGTGTGTGTGTGTGCCATATAAAGATGTTTGTGAAAACAATAGATCCTAGCTCAAGGATCATACACATCCCATCACTGAATCATCTTAAAGATTAATTTAGAATCATGACATCAAATGCCCAAAGCCTAGTCCGAAAAAGTAAATGAGCTAGTGAGCAAGAAATCCATAGCAGCTTAATTAGTCTAGTTTTTATTTTTCCACTTTTAAAAATATCACGGGTACAGAGAAGTTTTAGTCTACTCTAAAAGATTGAGGAACAATGATGACAGGCAGTTGGCACTGCACTTTTAATTGGCAAGACTATAGGGAGCAGTGGGGATTGTGGTGAACTGCAGTACACACTCTGCCTCTAGAGGGAGCAACTGCTCCCAGCTCCACTTTAGTGTTCCATGAGGGATGTAGTATTTTTTTCTTTATTAGTTTTTTAAAGAAGCCTGAAATCTGGATTTCTTTTTGTGTGTGTGTTTGGAAAGATATTTCTTGATTTTTAAGGGTTGATAGCATTTTTTTAAATATCAAGGAAGCCAAAGAAAATACATTTCCTGGCCAGATACAGCCTAAAGACTGCCAGGGTGTGACTTCTGTGGAAGAGTCTTTCCTCTCCAAGGGTCTGGGGTAGCCAGGGTCATCATGTAAGGATAATGGTGTCTGTCCTGAATCTCTTTACCCCTCTACTCTCCCTCCTAGGATATGATCTATTGGAGATGAGGTCATCTATGGATAGATATTTCTTAAATGTCATCTACTTTAGCTGCAAAAACTTCTCTGCTTTTCTTACCAATATAAATGGTACTTGGACCTTAAAAATTGTTATTTCCCCTATCAGCAACAACCATCACATCACCGTTGTCTAGTGAGTATGAGTCTTAGGGCAACAAAGTAAAGAGGTACAAGGCAAAGAGTATCACTTTCATTTTCTAGACTTCAAGTTAATTCCTATTTTCAGCAAAGCAAACAGAACATTTTAACTCCAATCTGTTAACGGAGTCCTCTTCCTCTAAAGTTGAACTAGAAATCCAGATATGATGCCAGCCTAAGATGTTTGGTTGGAAGAGAGGGTAGCTCTTTGGGGAAATGGATAGTCTCTTGGCTTACCATGACACATCCATTATGCCAGTCAGGGAGCTCTCTGGGGCACCTGGGCCATGCTTGAAGCACAAACATCTTTCTGTAAGGTTGCCCTGGTATCCTGGCTGCCTAGACACACCAGAGCCATTTGATCCCCAAGGTGTTGGCCTCCATTAGTTGAGCAATTTTTTCTCTTCCCTCTTCTCTCCTCCACCCAGCCCAAGTGGAATATCTTTTTGATCTGGGAAGGGCGTGGGGGAGGAGGTAAGGGAGAGGAAGACGTACTCTCAGCTCTCGGTTCTGACCAGATCCTTTTTCTTTTGTTTCTGTTACAAATCCTCTAAGGTTTTCAAGGGGTTTAGGCTTTTGGAGAAAAAAGCTAAGGAGAGATAGAGGGTATTTCTGCTTTCTACTCTGCCATATCCCTTCCCTGAGGCGATGAACACAACTGATTACATAAAAGGGTAGAGACAAAACACGGGTTAATATCTGACAAAAGTATTTTCCTGCAGTAACAGTTCTTGCATTTCCAGCCATCTCTAGTCGTTGGACACCAAATCTGCTGGGTATTATCTTACTTATTTTTCAAGGCAACTCTGTGAAGTAAATATTATATGCTATCTATTGACAAGACAGTGCTGCATAACAAATATCCCTAAACGTCAGTGACATGAAACAATAAACACTTATTAGCCCACCAGTCTGTGGGGTCCAGCTGATCTAGGCTGGGCTGAGCTGATTTCAGCTGTCTCGGTTCATAAATCTGTAGTCAGCTTCCAGGTCAGCTCAGGGGCTCTGCTGATCTTGGCTGGGCTCACTCACATGTTTGGGAACTGGCTTGCTGTTGGCCGTTATAGGACAGCCTTGGCTATAATGGCTGGGGCAACCTGGCTCCCTACCATGTATCTCTCATCATCCAGCAGCCTAGCCTATACATTTTCTTTTTGTAGCAATAGCAGAGGGGAAAAGTGAGCAAGCTGGGTCAGTTTTCTGCTTTGCATTACACTTGCCAGCATCCCAATAGACAACACAAGTCATGTGCCTAGCTGGGGGTCAGAAAGGGGGACACAATATAGGTAGCTGGCAAAGGCACAGATAGAGGGAAGGCTGAAGTATTGGGGCCCATAATACAAACACTACCCTATTTCCTGAATCAGAAAACTGCTAGGAGAAGTGAGCCTGGAAGTAAGGTTGGAGGTTGGGCTTTGAACGCATGCATGCTTTACTCCAAAGCTATGTATGTTTCCAACCACTTTACTCTGCTGCCTTCATTTTTAAAAGGAGCTTATAAATAGGATTCTCCATGTTAAGGCAGCATCTTCCAGGTCAAATGGAGTGCTGAATAATTGCCTGCTTAATATGGTTGATAGAGAAAGCAAACTTCAAGCCAAAACGCTCTAATTTCCCCTAAACATATGTAATCATCTTAATTTTCTCTTTTCCTCTGTTGACAGAGCTTGAGGAAGACAACTCCTTTTTAGCATCAGCCAGTGTTTCCCTGGGAAGCATCACGCAAGGAAATGGGGTTGGCATGTTTTCCTTCTAAAAAATCCATTTTAGGTAATTCCACTGTCTTCCCTGTGCTGGCCTCTGCCCCCGTCCAGTCTCTTTTACTTGACGTTGTCCTTTACCCCATGGGCTTTGCACCCTCGTGCTCATTTGCCGTCAGGCTCCTGTGTCTTAGGTGGTTTGTGACCCAGGTTTAGCTCCAATCACTTGAATCCATTTGGTGGCTGAATTTTATACATAATGAAAGAGCTGGTTGAGTGGTGCCGATGTCTCTGGAAGGACCGGCTCATTGATGGGTAGTTGGTTTGTTCAAAAGGACAGTGTCCTAATCCGAGAGGCAAATTACCTTTTTGAAGAATGCAGTGAGAACTCAACGTCAGGATCAGTTTCCTCTGTGGGTTGACATGACCAGAAATTACCAGCTAGACTTTATGCACTGTTAAACTTTTTAGAATATAACGTGAGGTCCTAGTTGCAGATTCAAATGAAAATAATGGGAATAATAACAGGCACCAAAATCTCCCGACCCTTTATCCTATGCCAGGAACTGTGCTAAACTCTTCCCATGCATTTCACGTCCACGAGCATCCCAAGATATTGATACCACTATGAGCCCATTTTATAGCTCAAAATACTGAGGGCTTAGGTGACTTCCTTTCCGAGGGCCACGTTGCAGCCAGTAGGTGACAGGCACAGAGAGAAGTTGGCTTAGCACATGACGGTTGACAGCAGAATCCGCAAACCTTGTCTGTAAACAACTAGATAGTAAATATTTTAGGCCTTTGCAGGTCACTTGGTCGCTGCAGCAACTACTCAACTCTGCCACTCTTGCAAGAAAGCAGCCATAAGCAATCCATTTACAAATGGGCGTGGACGTGTGCCAATAAAACTTTATTCACAAAAACAGGCAACACACTGGATCTGGCATTGCTATACCGTCACTTCCAAGCTGTATCGTTTTGGGCAATTTACCCAACTTCTCTTCAATCTCATTTTTCTCATCTAAAAAGTTACATTAATAATGATAGTAAGACACTTATAGGGTTATTTTGAGGAGTAAGTGATGTTGCACACAAAGCACTTGTTTCTTTTATCACTAATGTGAGAGGCAGTAGAGGCGGGATGAAAAGAGCATCTCCTCCTGGGTGTAGAACTCATCTTTCCAACTCAGCAGCTGAGTGATCTTGGACATGTTACTTAACATCTCTGTGTCTCGGACTCCTTTTTTGTAAAGTGAAGGCTAATCAAAGGACAAATCTCACAGGATAGTTAGAAAGATTAAATGAATTTAACACGTGCCAAGCATTTAGAACAATGCCTGGCACGTGGCAAGCACTTCAGAGGTGCCTGTTGTGTTATTATTCTTGAATAATCTAGATTTGAGGCCGAGTGTGCCTGCCTTCCAACCATATGCTCTTTCCCACCGCATGTCCTGCAGAGAACTAGTTCTTAACTGTTTCATACTATTGTCTGACCCCCCCCCCAACCCCTTATCAGAATACTGTTTTTAAATGCATAAGATAACAATATAAAAGACTACCAAAAAAAACCCAATTATATAGAAATGCAGTTATCAAAATATTTTTTAAGAAACAGATTTGGATGTAGTTATATACGTACTTCTTTATTAACACACTCGATAACATGATCTATCAGGAGGCCTAATAACTGCTATAATTTTGAAAAAGTAATAATGTCAGTGATACTTCAATATCTCTGCAACAACTGTAATAGGATATGATGATATCTGTGATTTGTACAGGTGCTAAAGTCACAGGTCCCGTGATCAGGTTCCTGCATTTGTAATTGAAGAAATGCTCAATTTTATGTAAAGTTTGGTGAAAGTGAATTTTTTTTTAATTCACATTCACGAAGTGCCTGAATTTATAGAACCCTTGAGGTCCACGGGTCCCAGGTCAAGAGCCCTCGTGCCTACTGCCACCGAAGGAGCCTTTTTAAAGAAATAATAAATTGAATGAACACTAGTTCTCACGGAGGGGAAGGTTCCTTGGCTCTTGATCTTCTAGCGCACACAGAGATTAGATGTGCCAGAACCAGTGTCCACAAAGAGAGCACATGCTTCCTGTACCTGTGTAATCATGATGCATTCATCCACTGGTGTGTGAGTGAGAAATCAGAAACGGTGTTGTCCCCTAATTTGACGCCCTGTGTGGAAGGGATTGTCGCTGGGACCAAGCCAGCGAGAGGTAATGGAAACCTGATACCACTGACCTCATCCAAAAAAATAGCTATTGTCACAGGACAGAGATGCTGGATATTTGTAGGTTTGGGGAGAAATATATTTGTTAGTGAAATGGAGCTTACTGTGGAGTGAATAAAGGTGAATTATTTGTCAGACGACTGGAGAAGTTTTATGCAATATAGTATTATTGAGCGGGGCTATTAACAGAGTGAATTGCTATTGTGACATGCCATTAAATTGTTTTTAGTGTCCACAAAGGTATCATTCAGGAGCTGGCAGGGTTAGTAACAGAGTTGTATTTTTGGTGGACAGCAGCAGATCTCGAAACCAAATAGCATATTTCACAGAAAAGTAAAGTATCATCAAAGCCGGAAATCTGCAGACAATAGAGTCTGGGGTAGTCACTTGAAGCTATTGGACAAGAACCCCGTGAATCCAAACCAGGTTCCCTGGATCCCCGATGTACATATAGTTGAAGCTGAAATCTGAGAGATCCATCAGGAAGTGAAAGAAGACAGAAATTGGAATCCTGAAGTCTTTCAAGGATGTTCTATCTTGGTCCTGAATGTATCCCTAGCACATAGCAGAGAGATTGGCTCAATAATTATTTGCTTATAAAAAGTGAGAAGGAAAGAGTTCGAGAGGGAGACAGGGGGAGAGAGACAGACAGACAAGATTTAACCCCTGCCTTGCCTGATCCCAAGCCTCAAAGATGAACCAGGCTGCCATGTTGCCTCAAGATGAAGGGAAGCAACTTGTTCATGATCATGCAGATTAGGAAAGAAGACTTTCCACTAAGGTTTCTATTCTTTGATTTGCAAATGAGTGTTATTTTTATGCCATATTGTACCTATTTTCTGGCTGGTCACCTGGCTTCATTCCTGAAGCTTGTTGCTGGTAACCCAGATAGTGAATTTCATCTGGAGTCTGATTCACAGTGGCCCTGAAGGAAATGTATGCTTTCCCATATGGAGAAAGAACTGAGACATCTTCCTAAATTAGATAGGGGAGGGGAAAAGAGACATAGATCTTAAGGAAAACAAATTCTTCTATTGAAGACATTGTCCCAACCCTGCTGAAAGACATTTCAACCCCCCTGAAATGTCCCAACATTTCCTCATAGCTAAGCTCTTAGGGGCCAACCCGTGTCGACTGTTAGAAAGACAGTGTAATTTTAGTGTTAACCAGCCACCGTCTACCCCACTTCTGCCCTGGTTTTCCTGTCCAGTACTCACTTTGTCCCCCAGGGCCATTGGGGTTCATGTTTGTGGTTACTGTTGTTTCTTTGTTTTCATTTACATTTTAAGAGAGTAGATTGCTATAAAGTGTTGGCGTGTATATACTAATATATCTGAATTGGTTACCAAAGAAATGCAATTTAAACCACAAAGTACCATTATTATTACATGCTATTACTGTTATTATTTTGGCTATCAAATCATTAATGTATTTTTAATGGCAATATCTAGTATTGGGGAGTTGGAGAGAGATGGGTGTGAGCTGAGCACGGTTACGTATCCACAGCAGGAGGTCCAAATTGGTAACACTCCCTGGAGAACATTTTGGTTCAAATGCCTCTGAGGTGAACATGGCCCATGACACAATAATTACATTTCTAGGAATTTAGTAGAAGGATATCCACACTAAGATATATGTAAAATTATATCCAGTGAAGTATTTTAAATATAGGGAGAAATTAGAAAGAACTGCAATGTCCATTAATAAGGGGCTGGTTATTTTAAAAAATTGTAATACTGCACAATGGATTATCACCCACCATTGAAAATCTATGTTCATAAAGCCAAAAGTTCCCATTATATTAAGTAGGGTGAACAAAAGGCAGATTATAAAATAGTATGCACATTATGATCCTATAATATATTATGTTTATTTATAGCTATAGTATATCTGCAGATAGGTGTAACTCTAGATAGATATAGTGATAAAGGTGATATTATATTATTGTGTAATATTGTTATATTTTCATGATACAATTTACCATAGATTTTTTTTCTTTATATTTTTCTATTACTTCCACATTTTCTACATGGAACGTGACTCATTGTTATAATCGGGAAGCACAAACATACACACACACACACACACACAAAATGAATGAAGTGTTTAAGGTTCACGTTTTGCCTTTAAACTACCCAGTGCAGCTCTGGCCTGTGCTCTCCCCATCCACCCCACCCCCAGCTCTGGCTTCTGGCATCCTTCTGCTTGCCTTTTGCTTTTCAGCACAAACCCCTGACCTGAATCACCAGGTTCTCCTCAATACGTTGTGTTACCAGCCCCACGTCAACAGTTTCAGAAAAGCTCAGTGCTAACTTTACACTCATTTCCTTCTTGGAAGGGAAGCCGACAAAAAGCATTCTTAGAGATGCATGGTCCTGTTTCTTGTTAATTCCTGGCAGGAGCGAAAAAGAAAAAATGACCTGTTCGCTCTGTATCTTTGTTGATAGTGGCTCAGTATGTTTACTTAGTAATGATGGTTATTAATTTCTTAATACTAGATGCTGGGAATTTAAGTCCCTGTAAGCCTCAAGAAGTGGTTATGTGTTTTCTTTCAAAAGAGCTGAAAGAAAAAAAGAAAAGAAAAATAGTTACAGGGCATGGTAGAGGCAGAACCAAAGGTTTCTTTCTGTTTGTTTTCTTTTCAAAGTCACGGTGTTGACTGATTTCGGAGGAATGTATATGCTGAAAAGCAGGGTGGTTAGTGGAGAAGATCTCAGGTTCTGGACTCAAGAGTAACCTGGCTCGAGCCTAGGCTCTGTCGTCATCAACTCTCTGCTATCTTGCTCAAAGACAGTGTGATATGCCAATGAAAACATGCTTTCAGCATCCGGTCACCCAAGTTCTAATCCCAGCTCAGCAATTTCTAGCTGTTGACTTCAGGCAAGTCACTCAGACGCTCTGAGCCTCCACTTCCCTGTGTCCAAAATGGAGGAAATGGTCTTTTCTTCTACAGGATCAGTAATATTGTATAGTAAGCCCCCTACATAGAGATGATGCTTGTTAGGCCGTGACTAATGTTATCACTTTTGATGATAAGGATTTTATTCTATTTATGCATCTTGCAAAGAGGAAAAACAAGGAGATGAGAAAGAGGAACAGATAAGCCACACCAAGCAGAGACCTCCTGAACATTTGGGGTCATTACGTGTTTTGTCTTTTGTGAAACACAAGGAAGACACCAGGACGTCTGTGCAGGCATGTGTGTGCTCCTCTCCATATTAGATTACATGTTTTAGGACAATAAATCAGTGAAAGAAAAGTAATCAATAATGCATGCTGAAAATGTGATCATGCTTATTAAGAAGTAACAGCCTGTCATCTTCATTTTCTTCTTCAGTGAGTCTCCCCTCTGAGGGTTTGCTCCTCCGGGACTCCCTGCAATTTAGCTGGAGGCTATTCTCTAATTCTTGTTTGCAAAAAAAATACTTGCTTTGCAAAAATAAGTTAAAAGCTGAGCGTCCGGGTCCTCTGATGAGTTTCCCATCAAATCCGTCCCATCATTAGAGACGGCTTCCTGGCTGTGAAAGCTGGGGAGAAACGAATCTCCTAGCTTCACATCTGCCTATTTTGTGCTTTCCCACGCTCTGCGTTCTCGCTCCAGGCCTTCTGTGGTGAGTTTTAAAGAAGTCTCTTTAGGTTTCTGGATTTTGGAAAAGAAAAGAAACACACACACACACACAGACCCACAGAAAGCAACTTTCCTTTTTCTGGTAATTTACAGCTGCTCAAACAATATGTTGACATTAGTGCGTTGTGACATCCAAGGACTTTAATTGGAGTTGCATTTTAATCTGTTACTCTTCACTCATTTGCACTTGAATGACCTTGAAAGAAAAAAAAAAAAAAAAAAAAGAAGGAACCACACTGGCAACTCTGTCTTCCAGGAACCAGGAGCAGATCTCTGCATCTTGAAAACAAAGCGGAGTGTGTTCCATATTGAGAGAAAAAAGAGAGGGTGTAAGTGCGGTTGAGAAATTGGGAGAGATGGAGAGAGAAAGGAAAAGGGAAAAGGAGGCAAGAGAGAGGCAGAGAGAATGAGAATAAATGAAGAATGAACTTGCACCTGGTAGCAGGGAGCAGCCTGGCCTGAGAGGACGGCACCTCGTCCTGTTCTCTGGCCTCAGTCCCCGCCCACTCTTTTGGGAATGGAATGATAATCCACACCTGGGTAGCAATTGCTCTGCTACTCTCATGCTTTAACGTCGGTGGCATATCCTTCCTTTGAATGTCTTGCTGTCAGTGTCCGGATTCTGAGAGGGGCTTTCATCGTTTGAGAATGGCACTACCTTAGGATTTAAGGCAAGGGTGGACTTAATATGTCTCCAAAATACCTGAATGCCCCCTACCAACCCCAAAGGCTTTTACCATTCTTTTTACCCCTCATTAGTTTTTTGTGATCCTCAAGTAAAGGAATTCTCCTCCCTAAACTCTCATCTTGGAAAACCTGAGTACCCCCTCCTTTTTTCTCCATCCACTCTACCTCTGTTTATTGTTCCTATTCCTCTCTATTCTCTATTTCTCTCCATTCCCTTTTCTCACGCCATATCCACATCACAGCCTGCCTCATCGTGCTGAAGGTGTATGTATTGTGACACTTTATCGTCTTGTGCCAAGCCCACCGTGATTTAAGCTAATCCACTAAAGAGTAAATCACTTGTGTTACAGAATTCATGTTTAACTAGCTTGTCCTGACATAAAATATTTATCAGGACTTGACGTTCACCCCAGTTTACCTCTGAAATCCATTTTAATTTTATTTTTGACTCATTGTTTCCCTTGTTCCCTCCATTCCATCCTTCTTCCCTTCTCTTTCCACCCCTCACCCTCCACCCTTCATTCGTGTGTCTCTCTATTGCCCTCTCTCCTTCCTTCCCCACCCCCAACCCCTGCTAGCGTTGAATTATGTTACAAAAGCAAAATCTATGGTTTTTAAATCATTCACTACATTGCTTTCCTGGCCTTCTGCTTCCCTCCAGGGGGTGAGTCTAGCCCCTGAATTTCTTGACCAGCGCCCACCCGCTGACCCAGTAGAGTCCGAGCTGCTCACCTTGTCCAGCTGGGCTTCACCTCATTCTGTGTTGACCTTCATCATTGTTGACTTTGACGTGACCCCCTTTTGTTCCTCAACTTGGTCCCTTCAGCCAGGAGCTCTGATCTGCTACTTCCTTGCCTTTGATGTGTCTCCACTTCCTACAATTAATCTCATTTTTTCCATAGCAACATGGACAGCCATAGGGGAAATATACCCAGTTTGAGCCAGTTATAGCCACCCTATATCTCCCCAACTTGTGTCTCTTCCTTGTGGTCTGCCACTTCGGTAGACACGTCCTGGCCCCAGGGGTAGAATGTCGACATGCCACACAGAAAATACAACACTGACTTCTGTTAAAAGAATATCAGACTGCCGTAGAGCAAGGTGATACAAGTAGGCGGTAGTTACAGCCTGCACACGGAGCTTGAATAGGTAGCACTATTTTAAAAATGTGTACTTTGAGCTACTCACCTGTCTGCCCGCTCTCCCTCGGAGAGCGTATTCTTGTTTAAATAAATCCTCACTTTACCTTCTTGAAAAAAAAAATGTGTATTTTTACATTTTGATTTATATTGACTTCTATGTATATTCAATGTTCTGAGGAAAACCAATAAAGATCAACTGAACATCTAGCCATTCTAATAAATCATATCATATTGCCAAATATAGTATTGAGAAAACTGTCCTAACTTTGTAGACTCCCCGGTTTCAAGGCCAGTAATACTCTGTGTTCTTGATTTATCCTTATCAACATTCCTGAGACTGATTATGCGGTGTATTCAGGACCAAAAGGTCTGTTTAGCCTAACCCTTTGTCTACTAGAGCAAATAGACTTGAACAGTCCGTCCTCGTAAGAGCTTTTATAAGAATGTTGTCCTTGCATTCTTTGATAGATCTGTTTCCATTTTTCTTAAAAATTTAGGCCATGTGTTTCATGGGCAAGTCCTTGGTACTATCTGGAGGCACAGACACCCATGAAAATACTTTGAAAAATTAAAGGCATTCTACTCATATAGAAGGTCAGTTATCACCTTCTATGAGCCTCACTTCCCCTGTCTGTAAAGTGGGCATGATCCGCCAGGCCAGGTCAATATGTAAACACACTGGGATAATACATAAAAAAGTGCCCTGTAAACCCCAGACACCCCAGCAATGAAGACATTGTGCTGCTCTCCTTGACTCTATCTGGAAAATGGAGCACGTTATTTTATCTGTGAAACTGTCCGCAAGGAGTGTTTGGGTGGATTAGCCAATCAACATTAGCAAACCATGCTAAGATATTAAATTGAAAGGTTTTCTACCAAAGAGTACTTTTTTTTTCCCTGACACTGCAGTATTTCCCTTGTTCATTTTATCTGGAGCATTACATGCCTCCCTAAAGATTGTCTGGCAATTTGACACTTTGTTTCTCCTGCTTACAAACTGAAATAAAGGGAGCTGGGAATTTCGAAAGGGAAGAGCTGGTGTCTCTCAATGCTTTTAACTCATCTGTCTGTATCTTCTAAATGAGACGCATCCTCTACAAATTACTTCAAAACCTGCTTTTCCTACTTAACTATATAGCATGACCACACTTACACTTCCATAGCCACAGAGCCATATAGGCAACTCTGTGTTTTCATGTATATGCATATATGCATAATTTTACATAAATAGGATCATATTGCAGTTGCTGCCTTTCAATTTTTAGTCATCTACTCCCTTTTTATGCTTGACTCCCCCATTCCCGGCCCCATCCAGGCTCGCTGCACTTTCCCTACCCCACCTGGACGCATGATCCAAATCAATAACCTGGAGGGAAACTTCATACTTAACTCCAAGCTCATATAATTTATATGTGACATTTGCACCCCTTTTCTTTCTCGGGTTCACATACACACACACGTACACACAGGAGTTGTAGCACTGTTTTCTGTTTTCAGGGTTTTTTTTTTTTTGTCTGTGTTCCTAAAATGGAATGCATCTTCCATTTGCTTTTAATTTTACCTTTTAAATTATCATATGGTAAAATTGACTTTTTCTAGTGGTGTACAATGCTATGAATTTTAATTCATGTATGGATTTGTCTTATGGTCACAGCAATCCGCATAGGGAACAGTTCCATCACTCCAGAAACTCCCTCCTCCTTCCCCCGGTCCGCACACCTCCCTCCACGCTCCTCCCTGTCACCCACTGAGCTTTTCTCCTTCTCCATATTCTGTCTCTCTGATAATGCTTACAGATAAAATCCTACAGTAATTAACCTTCAGGGACTGGCTTCTTTCATATGTAATGCCTTTGTGATCCATGCTAGTTTTCACATGTATCAGATTGTTTCTTTTTAATGCCAAGGAGTGTTCCATCGAATGGGGTGCTACAGTTTGTTGATTGTCCTCCCAAGAGTGAAGACTTGAAATGGTCCTTGTTAAGTATGCTTGTTTTATGATACCATTTCTAGTACTTCAGGTTTGGATAGAGAGTTTATATTAGTGCATGAATTTACCAAATTAAAGTGTTGAGAAAATCAAGGGATGGGAGAGCTAGTCATTAGGGGAGTTTAAAATTAGTTTGAGCTTAAATGGCAGATGAACTACCAGAAGCAAAAAACCCAACGGCTCCTTCTGCCATTTTTTGGCTGCCCTGCTACATGCCAGGCACTGAGCTGGATACCCACACCCCATAGCTCATCAACTCTCCTAAAACCCTAGCAGTAGTCACTCACACCTTTATTTTACAGGAAAGGAACCTGAAGTACCTCTTCAGGTAACACCCAAAGCAGGTAGTCCTACTATGGTCTCCAAAGCCATTGTCTACCCAGCTTCCCCCTACCCCTCAAACACTAGAACTTTCCAGCAGTTTGTGCTTCCTCTTGGTTTTAGAGTTTCACGTTTCTTCTCTCTCAGTAGTTTAGATAAACTTGATATTATAGTTTCCTTTCACTCCTTTAAGTGATGCAAATTGCTTTACCCAAAGAAAAGCATCATGTTACACTGTTACATGAAAAAATCTACTAAGGGAGAAAAAGGAAGAAAAAGATGTTTGGAAATTTTTCCCTCATTTTTCTTCTTTCTAACTGATTAAAACGACTGCTTGGCTTTTTGGGGTTTTTTCCCCCCCCTTCTTTCTTGTTAAGTGAAGATATTCAAATCTTATGTACAGAAGCAAAATGAAGACGAGATGCTTAGTTATCTGGTGAAATTGATTAATACAATGGAGATTATTCACGGGGGTAGGGGTGTGAGGGGGGACCTTTCTCCCCTCATCTGCCTGTCCCACACCACCATGTGTGTGGGGATGGGACTTGGGCTTCTGAAAAATTAAAATATGTGAAGTGAACTAATTACCTACTTCAATTTCCCACAGTAGTTATATTCTGGTGATCATTTGTTGGCTTTTGTCATTGATAATAACACTTAAGTAGCTAAAAATCAAAGAATTAGATTTACAAAATTCAGGGAGATCTGCTAGCAGAAAGTTTCCTCCCATTAGCTATGTAGCACCTACAGCTGAGCAGACAGATGGATACACAGTCATGTTTCTTTTTTTTTTTTTTTTCCCATCTTAAACACTGTATGTGGAGTAAATAGTTTTCCTCAGGAAGGATCTTACTGGCTCTGTCATCAAGAATTCAGCTCCTGGAGCTTACATAACTGTGTTTTATGCCTTGAAGAGCTCAGATTCTAAGCTTCTGCGAATGACTCTGATATAAATGGAATCACTTTGTAAATGCCTGTCAGGAACTGCCCCTCCATTAAGGAGCCATGTCTAGCCCATCACAACTGCCATCATCCCTCTCTCCCCCATCTCATCTGCCACTGAATCCTGTTTGGTCGACCTCTGAAGCGGCTCTCAAACGGGTCCCTCTCTACCCCCACTGCCACTACTTCATCCAAGGCTTCGTCACCTTTCCAGTGCATTAATATCATCACCTCCTGGCTGGTCTCTGTGCATCCAGCCTCTCAGATCCATTCTTCTTATTGGCAACACAAGTATCATTGTAAAGCACAGCTCTGATCTGATTGTGTATACCATGAATCCCAGGGTTGCAAACAATGTTTCTGAAAGTGCAGTGTGTGAGATGATTTGGGGAAAATATACAAATGAATAAAATGAATTTTATTTAAATAGCTATGTATTTATTTTTACACTTGTAACTTGTTTATGGTGAACCTGATTTTTCATTCATGATGTTGACTTATAACATCCTTTTAAAATTTAATCAAATGTGTGTGTTTTTTTTTTAAGTGGGCTGCTTAAAAAACAAATCCCAATGTCAATAGCTAGCTATGGCCAAAAATGTGAAGGTGGTATACAAATGACTGAAGCTTGGAAAACACTAGCAGAGATTCAAGTCCAAATTCCTCACCCCACCATTAAACACACTTCCCATGTTGTTCCCCACAAACAGCAAAAAGCAGCCTTCGTGCCTGCCTGTTCCCCCTCTCTACCAGCTTTCTTCAACAAGAACTTCCTTCTCACTTTTACTCACATCAAACACTTTGCAGTTACCCCAACATATTAAGGCTTTCATATTTGTGTACTTCCTCCCCCCCCCCATCAAAATATTGTCCCCTTTGTCTAGGTTGTATATTTTCTATCTGGTGGACTTCTATACATCCTTCAAAACCCAGTTTACATGTGCCAATCTCTGTGAACCCCTCTCTAAGTTCCTCAGGTAGAATTCACCAAGCCTGTGTTCCTACGCTTTGCTGTGTAGCTGCTTTTAACACTTGATATGCTGTCTATTTGAGTATCTTTTTCCACCCCTACAGCTAATGAACCCCACAAGGCTGTACCTAAATCTCTGTGTCTCCATTGGCCGGTGGTGGGCATAGTGCATAGAAAAGGGCTCATTTGTTTATTGAACAAATGAAGAAATAAATAGCTGGGTGAATCGTGGCAGATTCTTTCTTCAAAGGGAGGGGGTCTGCCAGAAAGCGAGGTTTCACACACAACTCATCTGCGGAAAGAAAGTAATCACGATGCACCATCTTCCCTGCTAAGTGGGTCTCAGAAAGTTGCTCTGACGGTGTTTCTCAAGCTACTTAGCTGCAACTATCTTTTCTTCTTTAAATTACTCTGAAACATTTACCCGTAGTAAACGGTGACACAGCAGCACAGATGTCTGCTTGTAGAACTCATAAGACTTATTATAACTGCTTACTCTCCACCTTTCCTCCTCCCAGACTCCTGGCTTCACCAGACCAGGGACTGAGTCTGTTTTCTTCAATGCAACACCTACCCCTCAGACAGGGCTGGCACAGAGTAGTACTTGGTGTTTCTTGAATAAATGGCATCTGAATACTCCATCTATTTGGTCGACGGACTATCTCAGTTTGTCTTTGTAGATAGGCACTGTGCAAGGTGGGGTGAAAAAACCAGACCGCCCACTTCTGGGGGGGCCCCTTCAGAGCAAGGGCTTTCCTTTGGACAAGTTTTGCCACTCTGTTTGCCCTCCCCAACAGTGGCACTTTTTGCCTTCCTGGAATATTTTCTTTCATTCCCTGAACTCCCATTGCCCATTCAACACAGATCAGTCTAATTCTGTGCACCTGGCCAGCATTTTGCTTTCAGTTGTGCATACAAGTACACAGTGATCAAACATGAAATCTTTAGTGTCAGATAAAGGGCTTAGCAGAGTGGCTAGCACATGGCCGGGCCTCAAAAGCATTATTGCAATCTGTGAAAATTTATCATTATGTTTACATTCCTAATGACAATACAAAGCATGTGACAAACTTGGTCCTTTTTTTTTGGTTCCTTTGATAATTGTATGTTGAGTCCTTAATCCATTTGACTGTTTCTTGGGATTCACACTAAACATTACCTATTGTCTACAGGTGCCCTCAGAAGCTTTTTTGCATGTTTTTCAGCATTTAAAAGTTTTAGGAAAATTACAAAAACTATCTACTCTCATCTTCTTCATTTTCACTCAAGCATGTACTCTTTATTTGGCCATATTTTGACCTAGCTGGACCTCAGCGTTGTTAGTTAGTCTTTCATTCATTTGTTCATTCATTCATAGAGTAAATACTTATTGAGGACCTACTCTATGCCAGGTACTGCTCTAGGCTCTGCGGGCACAATGTTGAACAACACAGAAACAGCTCTTGCCTTCATAAAGAGTTAATTCAAGTGGGGATACAGACAAAAATAAGAAAAAAGGAAATATATATAACATCACTATAATATAATGGTATATTATAATATGTTAAGATCATATAACGACATATTATGACACACGTGTTATGAAGAAAACCAAAAGACAAAGAGTGACTTTGACCTCAGTCACAAAGTGAGCGGCTTCCTGGTTTGATTCCACATTCTGACAACTCCAGCAATATATACCTGTCTTACTTCATGACCCAAACTAGCTCCCCACTGACCGTTGCAGGATTCTAGTCTAATCAGCTCCCCTGACCTGCTACTGTTGGTGGCTCTTATCTGTGCATTTCTATGCGTGTAGAGAGAGCCATGGGGGCAAAGCATGCTGGGAAGACTCAGGGAAGGGGTGAGTTGGGGGAGGGTGTGGACCACCTGGACCTCCAGGATCTTCCTCTAACCCCCTCTTTTGCCACATCCTTCAGTGATGAAGCTTTTACCTCTCTGCCTGTCAAAGGTATGTTTCAGCCAAAGAGAAGTTTCCAGAGGTTCCCCCTTGCACTGGGGAAACATTATTTAGGACAGTGTTCCACATGAAGTAGGTGGTACGGGAATATTTGCTGAGTGTGTGTGTTTGGGACCATAGGAAGTTAACCATCATGTGGGTTCTAGGTACTATAGGGTAGCAAGCCACGTGGTACCTCCAGTGTCCCTGTGCTAGACGGGGACCTGCAGCTCCTGAGCAGACAGCAGAACGAGCTGCCAGGAGCCACCGGCCAGGCTCTCGCTTCCCCTTGTGTCATCTGATGCCAGACAGCCCTTTTCCACTGACGAAGGTTGGGAGCCCAAGGTGTCATTAGTATCCTTCCATCACTTCCTCATTAGTTCTCAGTGTTTTAATGACAGCTTGAGAGGCTCACATCCTGGCCCCCTTCTATTTATGGTCCCCACCATGTTAATGTGCACTTAATGAGAAATTCTTGTCTTGCTTGTAAATCCTGTAGCCGGCATTCAATTTATTGACAGATGTTTTCTTGGATCTCTTTAAAATTACTTCATAAATCTTCCGGGATAAAAGGCCTCAAGTTTGGTTATTAAGACAGGGCCCTGTTGACAGTTTCATATTTAACTGTTTAGAAGTCGGGGGTCGGTGCCGTGGTGGGGTGTATGGCCGTGGGCCGCCGGGCCTGAGCACACTTTGCCGCGTTTTCTGAACCTGTCGGGCCCTCCCTGCTGAAGTGTGTCTACTGTCCCTTATAATCCCTTCAGTTAACTTCGAGGTGACCTCGCCGTGCTTCGCACTTCTTCACTTAGCGTACCAGAGTGTCAGGGTGATGAAGTGTTTCTGCTGAGAGGAGCTAAGGGCCGAGGAAGCCACAGGGCCTCCGTCACCAGGTAGGAGTGTTGACGGGCACCGAACGCTGAGGTGGCACTTCCCACGACAGTCACGAGGCACCAGCTGGAAACCTGGGGGCTTCATTCTTCTCCATCTTTGGGCGGCAACCACGTGGATGTGGTGGGAAGGAGGTCTGCTTCCAAGGTGTAAGACCACACTCATCTTTTTGTAGCCACGGACTTTTCAGTGCCATCCCTGAATTAGGACTTTAAATTTTTTTTCCTGTTGCCAGTGACGGAAAACTCACCTCCAAAGGGCTTAAGGAAAAAAAGTTGAAAGATAGTTAGTTGGCTCATGTGATTGAATTGTACAGGAGTAGTGGCTCTCAGGCCTGGTTTGGTCCCAGGAATGAAATAAACTCTGTTCAACTCTCTTTGGAATGTTTGCCTTCCCCTGTCCTGGCTCCACCCTCAGAATTCCTGTGGTGGCCCCCGCAGCTCCTTAGGGCTTCCAGACTCAGATCCAGCAGCAAAGGACACCACCAGAAGTTTCTCTTCCAAATGCCCAGAGGAAAGAAAGGCTTAATATGTCTCAGTGGTCCTCATCAGGTCACATGGCCACTCTTTAACCAGTCACGGTGGTCAGAGGTAGGCTATTTTCCGATTGACTAGTTCTGAGTCACATGACGAGTCCCACCTAAAGCACTGGAGTTAAGACTAAGGGGTAGGATTTTCGAGAGTTAGTGTGGTGTCTTGCTACCTGAAGAAGGAGGAATAGAGCCAGGCAGCAGTAAAACAAACGTTCAATGTCTCCATCATGTTCAAAACAACATCCTGCCCTGTCTAATTCTTTCATTGCATTCTGCAGAGTTGCTGTACGTTGGCAACCTCTGTGCTAAACCAGTCAGGGTTGTGACCTACCCCGTTGGAGAATACTTTCAAAAGAGTAAAATTCAGAAAATCCTAGAGAGGCCAGGCGGTTGAGAAGTTCTCCAAACCCATCTACGAGCCAATAGCAGTAATAGGATGCAAAACAGAATTGCTCCACTTAATACTATCACAGATCAGCCCGTCTGCATGTAAGATGATAATGAGCGTTTGGGCCAAAAATAGAGTGTTTTTTGCTTACTTGCTAGTGTCTTGTCACATTGCATTGCTTGAATTGTGTCAGATCGCATTGGGTAATGTTGCTTCCATCCGGCGCTGACGTGACCCACGGCTTTGCAACACTTAAGACAAGTGTTTGGGGGCTTTTCTCCCCAATCCAATTTTTTTCACAAGTGCTATTTACCAGATGAGGCATATGTGAATACTATTAGAATTGAAAACACATCTACCATTGAAGCCAGAATTTATTAGGAGGCCTATGGGCAGGAAAGCACGTGGCACATTTATTCACAGCCCCTGGCAGGCCTCAAAGAGGGGCCGATTCCTCACCCAGAATCTTCCATGCTTACTGAAATCTGATATTCACAGTTTCCTATGTGGAAACTTCTGAGAAGTTGAGGGCACCCTTTATAGCTGGCAGCTGGATGGTAAGCTTGGTCTCAGTATTCTGTGGGACCAACTGCGCATGCCCCTGACAAACACGTTCTTCACGGAAATAATTGTAATCATCTTGATTTAGTGTTGCCTTGTCGTAGTAACAGCTAACACTTATATAATGTTTGCTGCATGCCAGCTACTGTTCTAATTCATCACTGTTTATATTTTAACTCCTTAAATCCTGCAGTGGCCCTGACCGCCATTATTATTCCCTGTTGTAACAGTGAGGAAACTGAAGCACAGAGATGTTAAGTAACTTGCCTAATGACTCATAATTCATGGAGCTGAGATTTGAACTCACGCAGTCTGGCTCTCAAGCTGTGCTCCAAATATGATGCTCTGATGCCCGTACCGTGAGGTTATATGGATAAACACATTGATTCAAGATCTGTGGTACTAAATGGTATTAAAGGTATAAGAAATAAGTTAAATGTTACATGTCTCATATTTATTATATATTATAATGATAATATATTGTTATATTCATTATATATATGTGATCATTTATTATATAAAATGTTACATATATGATGTCAGAAATATTATAAAACTTTCTCCTAAAAGCACTGAGTCATGATACAATAATTCACACAGGTTATAGTGGTTTGAAAAGGAAGATGAGAAAAAAAAACAATAGCAAAATTAAATATTGTTAAAACAATAGAATTAAATTAGGAGAAATGTGATTTCACAGAAATGTATGCAGCTAAAACTGGAGCAGAAATTTAGGCCTGAGCATCCTGAATAGATAAAGCCTAAAGGGGGTCAAGTGAAGAGTTACAATATTTGTGTCATCCCAAGGTTCAAGCAGCCTCATGCTTGGGTCTCAAGACAGATCCAAGAGGGATTTCTCTCATGGTTCCTCAGACCAGGACACGGTGGCAGCAGTTGATCATAAGCAGCTTCATGTTCTTTTAAAGGAAATGAGTCAAGGGGGAACCTGGGCCCTATAGAAATTCCGTGTACTGATGTGAAAACAACAGAGCAGATCTATTTCCCTGGGCAAGGTGTTCAGTGCCTCTGCATTTGTTTTCTTATCTGGACAAACGTGCTGTCTTGTTTGTGTTCCTCTAGAATGAGGCTTAGAAACAAGAATTTGAGTACATATACTTTATTTGGTTGTTGATCCCAGGAACCACCAGAGGGGGAGTGGAGGAGTAAGACAGGGAGAAGAGGGATACTCATGAAGAGTGAGTGATCCAGCAAGTTAGCCCCATGGGCGCCTGGAGCTTAATGCTGCTGGGGCACCTGGGAGCAAGTGCGCGACACGCATTTCAGAGCTGTCCTAGATGAGGGGCAAGAGTGCTGGGATAGTTTTCCACCAAATCTCCATGGCCTCAGGGCTTCTTCCTGGGGCATTCGTCTCCAGCATTTCCAGCTTGTTCTGTGCGCAAGCCAGACATGCCCTCAGAGCTGGACAATTGCCCTCAGCCAGAGAAGCACAGGCGTTCCAAGTAGGCATGCCTGGTGGGGAGAGGTGTTCACCCAGGAGATAGGGAGAGGGCACCGTCAGGATCTAATGTGGATGATAGCGGCCCCTGCCTCGTATAGGACTCTTGTAATGATCGAATAAGATAATGAATGCGTATAAAGAAAGCACTTGAAGTACTGTCTAGCTTAAGCAAAATATTAAAAGCATATTGCTCACAAAACTAAAAAGTTTAGAAGGAGATCTTGAAGCTTCGAGAAAAGGTAGATCCAAACGCTCAAACGTGTTGGGCTGGGTAAGAGCGTGGCGAGCAGGGAGACTAGCCTATGCAAGGAGGTCAGAGTTTGAGCAGTGCCTGATGGCGAAGACCATGCCATCTCTATGGTCCGTTTCCAATCTAGCCTGTTAGGCAGATCCGTTCCCAGATACTCAAAATAAACTCAAATACTCAGTCAATGAAATGGGGGGCGGGGAGGGAGGGGCGATGAGTCCACGCAGCTTGCATCATGTAGCTAAATCCGCCAGTTGTGTGATAGATGGTTTCATTTCTCCATGGGCTGTTTTGGCATTGTGTGGACACAGCCTAAATTGGTGCCCGCATCTCCCACTAATCATGCTCTGAGAGAGAACGTGGAGTTATTGAGATCCCCAAGCAGCACTTTGGCGCACACGCTGTCTAACGATATCAAGAGATGAAGGAGGCCTTTGAAATGAGCCTTCGAGAGTGAGTAATGACCTTCAGGATGTGGTGCAGGGATTGTCTTTTGAAACCGGTATATCTTGATGGATGATTGAAAAGCTGCTGTCTTTGGTATAGTTTTCGTGGTTTTATATTTGGGGATGTGTAATAAATAAATGTGTAATTGCCCTCAACATGATGCAAGACCAGGAGGTGAGGATGAGACAGAAAAGTCCTATAACAGCATAAAATTTTATTAGGATCCCCATTGATAGGCAAGGCAGCGTTGTGTGAACAAAGAATGGTCTGTCTTAAGTTGACCAAGATGGAATCCAATACAATGAAGAACAAATTCCACCAGCTGGTTTGTAGGGAGAGGGGGAGAGTGGGATAAAGGATAGGTCCTCTCATTTGTAACATCCTTATGAAAGTAGTTTCAGTGTCCATACTGATAACAGGAACGCCAACCGAAATTGTTTACCTTGTAATTCTGCAGATTAAACGGTATTAATAAAGCATTTGTGGTGCTTTTTCTAATTGATGGAAATGGCTACGTTTTGCAATGGCCTCATTCTTCGTAATTCATTGAGATCTTTTCTTCTTCCATTTTTGTGTTAAGGTCAGCTTTTGTGCCCAATATAATAATTATATGGCTTTTTGTTTCTATTCTTTGTGATCACAGCACAGCTTTATGTGTAAATAGATAGATGTTAGATAGATAGATAGATAGATAGATAGATAGATAGATAGATAGATAGATAAATGAAAACCTTAGATATTATATATGGTGTCTAGAAATTGGGCTGAACTTCCTCTTCATCCTATGTTTTATTGGGTAGGCCCAAGAATGTTTTTAATATCACTGTATAAACTCTACTAGAATTTAGAAGACTTGTATGTTAACATTTTTGGCTTATCACCTACAAAGAAAGCACAGACACGAGAATTTAATTTTAGTCCTACCTTCTTCAGTCCAATTTAGAACCTTAAATGTTCACAAAGATTTAATAATATTGTTTAGTAAATGATAATTTATTAATTACCAAAACTTTAATTATATCATTTCTGAATATCATTGGAAAAGAAAAGAGATTTTTAATTGTTGGTTATCGTCTCCCACTGTCTTAATGTTTGAATATGCTTTATCTGCAACTAAGATTTCTCTTTTTTTAAAACCTGCTATGGCCTTCCAATATCCAGTTCAGTCATATCTATACACAGGACATGCACAAAATAAGTGATGGCTCAGCAAGATTTTATTTTTGTTATGCAGCTTAAATAGAGACATTTGCACAAACCTGGTAAATACAAACATCCCTTTTGGCAAGTTCCTAAATTCCTATAGCTTTGGTTTTCTATGTCATAGCATTTAGTATTTAATTACCAACTTCAGTTGTTCCCCATAAATCTCTTGAGTGTTATTTTTCTTTGGAGGTTTGATTTCAAACTTCTAGAACAGTCGTTCTCAACTGGGGGCAATTTTGTTTCCCAAGAGACATTTGGCATTGTTTGGGGACATTTTTTATTGCCATAACTAAGCAAAGGGGGGCGCTGGGGGGGAGTGGGATGCTGGGTAGAGGCCAGGGATGCCGCCTAACATCCTACAGTGCACAGGACAGCCGCCCACAACAGAGAGGTACCTGACCCAAACGGCAATAGTGCTGAGGCTGAGAGATCTTGCATAGAAAGAATTTAGGCATCTATTTCTTAGTTTCCTGTTTTGGATCCAATACAGACCTGACACCCAGTAGGTGTTCAGATTCAACTTGATGAGAGTCTGTGTTTGCCTTTTAAATCAGAGCCTCAAGTGGATCTAAGTGCAGAGGTTTTCAATAGAAGAAAAGAAAAGGTTTTTGAATTCAATATGTATGGATCATGGAGGTGGGGGGAAGGGGGGAGTGTGATACGAATAGGAAAAAAATTCAGATAAAGAAAAAGAAGCCACCTCCTGCTCTTCCTTGTGATTGCCATCAACATAAAAAGGCAAGGTTGTTAATCTTCAGGGGACAATCTTTGTATGGAGGGAATCCCTTGGGGGGCATTGGGAATTTTATTGCTTTTCACTGGGGGCAGTGTAAAATGGGGTAATTTAGGCTTGACAAACAAATCTTGGCTCACTTTTTTCTGTGGCTCCAGAAGGAAAATAGAATTCTCACAGAGCAGGAATCAACCTTTTCCTCCATAAATCACCAGAGTAGGTGAAAATTTGGCTAATATCCAGGGCACCACAAAGAAATAAACAATGCCAAAGCAATCTGCAGCTTTATTGTGTGCCAGCTTCTTCATAGATACATATTTCTCCTTGATTTGATCTCATCCTTTTTTTTCTTTTTTCTTTTTCTCCTAAACTAAAACTTTTTCAGTCTTTCTTTCAGACAGTCTCTTAGGTGAGGCCTTTGGAGCAGGACCCTGACAATGTCCTGGTCAGCTCTTTTAGGTTTTTTTTTAAAAAAAAAAAAAAGTTGATTTCCTGTTCTGGTGAGCCATACATCACTGACGTCCCCCGTCTGTGCTCCTTGTCTGTGACAGAATGAGAGGTGTCATTTATCACCGAGGCTTGCGGAAGCTGTGGGAAGAGGGATTGAAATTTTTTCTGGAAGGCCTTTCAGTGTCTACCGGCTGCCAGATCATTAAAAACGGGGCTTTCCAAAGAAACTTGTGTGTGATGTGATTGCACTTACTGTCAAGGATAGGCTGAAAGAAAGAGGAAATATCAAAAGGGAGCAAGGGAAAGAGGGAGAGGAAAGGGAGAAGTTTCTGCCAGGGGCACTTTACTTTCCAGAGCTGCGCGGGCAGGGTCTGCGGCGGTTCTGTTTTTGTGTGTGCATGCTAAGTCCTCCAGAGACTTTCCCATCGCTCCTGGTGCCAATGAGGAAACCGAAACAGGAAACCTCTTTGACAGTACTTCTTCGCATCACATATTATGTAGGGCACAAAGACAGACTTTGTGCCGTCTGGGGCATGGCTTGCAGCAGAACTGTTGAAGAGCTGAGGCAGGAAAACCTATCTGAACAAAAGCAGAGGATCCCAATAAATCACCAGGCGAAAGTGAGACCTAGTGGCGGGCTCCTTCTCCGAAGAGACATTTATGCCATCCTGTTTGCATAAGCACACTCGGAAAATGCCCAAGGATGTCTTCTTCCAGCTCCGCTCTTTTTGGCATGAAGTTTGCCACCAAATGGATCTCCAGGGATCGGAGAATAGACTCTGCTTATCTTTTTTGCTGTTCTTGTTGTTCCAACAGGAAGTGTCCTTCCTTCTACTCCCTGTGCTATCAAAGTAATAAAAGTATGTTGGCATTTACATAGTCCTGACTATATGCAAGACACTGTTTTACTTATATACTCCGTTTAATCTTCAGAGTAATCCTATGAGAAGGGTCTATTTTGGAGATGGTGCTGTTGAAGCACGGAGAGGTTAAGTAGCTTGCCCAAGGTTGCATGTTCTTGGCAAAGCTGAGATTCTATCTACTCCGGGTTGTTTGGTTCCAGAGTCTATGCTCTTAGCCTCTGGTTGGCAGTGTGAAGGATGAACATGGTGAGGAGACCCTGTGATTTTTGAAGCCTCTGGATTGCAAATGTAATCATGTTAATTTAGGAAATTAACAACTTAATGATGACCCAAAGCAGAGGTTAGCAATTACAACCAGTGGGTCAAATCCAGCCCACAGATCGTTCTGTACAGCCAGTAAACTAAGAATAATTTTTATATATTCTAAATGGTTGAAAAAAATTTATGGAAACTCGTTTTCTTCCTTGTTATGTAAGTACCTGCACAATATCCTCGATTTTGCCTCTTGTCCTACAAACCCTAAAATATTTACTTGCCGGCTTTCTACAGGAAAAATTTGCTGACCTCTGCCCTGAGGTAGAATCAGCTACAGAAATAAAATAAATTAATTAATAAAGGTGGAAAAGAAGAACAAAAAACAAAAGAAAGAAAGAAGGAGGGAGATAGGGAAGAAAGGAAAGAAGGAGAGAAGGGAGGGAGGAAAAGAAGAGAACATTTTTAAAAGAAAAGGAAAAAAGAGGATCTCTAAGAAAACTAAGATTTTCATCAGTGGAGTTCTGAGGCCGGCAGACACACTAAAATCGGACTGCCTATGTACCCTTATGTGGGAAGGCTAGCCTTTCAAAATAAGTTTTCTTTGACTGTGTTTCCACAAAGCCTGCTGCTTGAGGAGAGACAAATTAGCTATTAGGTAATCTAGTTAATTGACAAGTGACTTAACTAATTACCCTAACATGCTTATTAAATGTTACCTTTCCCATTCTCAACACATTGTTAGAACATTAATTTATTTAAGGCCTTATCATATCACTCCCCCTTGACAGCACGTTCCTATCAAAACAGAGGGAGCATGGGGTGTGCTTTTTCTATCATTATTGCTCTCCTCTGTGGCTCGAGGTCAAAAGAGAGAATTAGGAGCTGGGTGTGTAAGGAGCCCAGCCCTATTCAGCGATGATGTCCAATTATACTGGCGCGTGGTCACTCAGATGGATCAAGAATGGACTAAATAAAGAAATAATGCATGTTATCAAGCCGCACTTAATGGAACAGAAGCTGAGGGGAGCTTAATTTGACTGCAGTCTTTCATAGCTGGGAGGGCTGGCGTCTTTATTTACACATATCCACAAATCCTGCGTCTTTGAGGCAGATGCATTTTGAAATGCTTAATTTCTCAGATTTTAGAGAGAGAACGTGGTACGTATACCAAATATTGGATAACACTCCCAGTGAGGTTGAGAAAGGCATACTAAACTTAAAAATACAAATCATTCCATGATGAAACATTAATGTTACTGAGTGAGACTTCTTTTTAAGTTTTAAAATGTCTCAAATCAGTTCAAGTCTGATTTTTCTGCTAAATGAATTAGGAAAAAACAAAACTTGGTTTTTAGAGCTTTTAGAATTTTGGAATTGTAGGTAAGGGATTGTGGGCCAGTGTGAATATGTCTGTAATTGTATGGCTTTTCTAATAACTACCGCCTTCTAGTTATTTTATAAGTTTAATATTGGTCATAGATAATATAATGGAAACAGTTGGTGATTATTCCTAAGAATAATGTGAAATGAAGCATGATATATATATATATGTATACATAGCTAGATAGATGATCTATCACAATATATATAACTATATATATATATCATTCATATACACAAACTCATTTTAAAATTGACGCTTTCATACAATATGATTCACTGTCAGAAGGTTTGAGCAAAACACAAAGATTATTTTCTATTTAAATTGAGTTAGAGGATAGGATTGCTGTAAAAGATCTGAAGCATCATCTGGTCCAAGGTTTCCAAACTCAAATTTCTGCTGGAGCCATGAAGGCACCATGTTCTAAGAGCCCAATATGCTCCTTTTTTACATAAAACATATATGAAATCAGGATGAAACCTCCAGCCATGATTTGATTGGCAGTGTTTTTTGTTGTTGTTTTTTTTTTTACATTCTCAGTAGTAATAAGCAAAGCATTCAAGCATCTTAAATCAATTCACTACAATAACAAGGTGAGACAGAGGACCCATGGTGACCTGGGAGCTCACACGCCATCTGTAGGGGACTCATTGGAGCTAACCCTAAACTTAACCCTAAATCCTCACCCTAACCCTAACGCCTCACCCTAACCCTAACCCTAACCCTAAACCCTAACCCTAACCCTAACATAATTGCTGTTGCGCTACAGAAACACAGACCCCAGATGGCCAATCTTCTGATCTTTTGAGAGAAGCAGAAAAGCTAGAAATCCAGATATAGAGTCTAATAATATTTAAATGTGGGCAATTAAACTATCATTTGTTAACCCTATGCAGGCCAAACAATACAGGTCTACAGGTTGGATCTGGCCAATGGCCCACCAATGCCTAGAAAGGTTTCATGAGTTGACTGGCCACAGTCACTCAGCTAATGTGTGATATAGTTGATGTCTGAATCCAGAATGTCTGACTTCTACGGTTTCCCTTTTTGTCTGATTCTTTGGAGTTGGTGGTAGGGGGTTGAAATGATTTTAAAAGTACAAGTCCTGAAACTCAGGAAGCTCACAGAATAGAGGGAGGATATTCAAAGAAACAGATGTTTACAACGTAGTGTAATTGTGTACATAATGGTGTTTATGGTATGGTGTGTTGCTGCTAAGGGGCTGTGAGGACCCTGGGCGGGCAGGAAAGGGTGCTCAGAGAAGGCATTCCAGCACCGAGAGAGGAACAGGTAGAGGGGTGATGTGGGGGGAGCGGAGGACAGGATACTCCAGGTAAAGGGAACAGCATGTGCAAAGGCCCAGAGTAGATCATTTTAATAGCATTTTCCTCAGAACAGTTTTTTAAAATGAGAGTTCCCATAACACGATCAGGACACATTGTGCAGCCTGATAAAACCCCAGATAATTCAGTTGACTTATGAGGAAGTTGACAAAAGAGGGAAGAACAGCTGCTGTGGCCATAGCTCTGGACACACCCTATAGCACTCCAGCAAAGCAAGTGTTGAATGTCTCCAGTCTGGGATTTTATCAGAGCTCTAAAAGCAAGACCAACCCTGAAGCCTAGCCAAAGCAGGCAGCAGCCTATACAGTGTTAGGCAAGGGGTCCCTGTCCCCAGGTATCTCCTCCAACAGCTGCATGTGACCCTCTCCCTCTCCTGCTTGGACTCTGTCTTAGATGACCACACCTAATTGTATATTGGGCTGTTAGGGTCCTTAGACTTACAAGCAAGAGAAAGTGACTCTCGGTAACTCAAACAAAAAGGAAATTCACTGGAGGGTTTACTCGTAACTCACAGAACAGATAGGAAGGCTGGAGAACCAAGCCCGGAAACAGGCCAGTGCCAAGACACCCCGAGTCTGCAAAGCCGGAATTGTAGACCAGTCTGTTTAGGTGCCGCCACTGGACTGAATGTCCAAAAATGTCTTTGTTTTCTTGTCTTCTGTGCTTAAGGCGCAAATACTACAGAGAGTATCCAATGTGCTCAACCAGATCACTTCGCTATTGCTACATTAAAAAACAAAACAAAACAAAACAAACCCAGAATTTAGTAGCTTAAAGCGAGAACCAGTTATTTCGTTCATGATCCCATAGGCTAGCAATTTAGGCTGAGGGCTGGCTGCCCCTGCGTGGCTTCCAATCAAGGGATGCTTCTCCACGTGGCCTCACATCCTCCAATAGACTAGACTGGGCTTGTTCCCATATGGTGACAAGGTTCTGAAAGCAAAAGCCCCAAAGGCCTCTGTAGGTAGTCTCAGACCTACACTGTGGTCACTCCCATTGCACTGGACAAAGTGAGACAAAAGGCCAGCCTCAAGCGATGGAGATACAAATGTCGTGTCTTTTGGTGGAAGGAGCTTCCAGGTGTCACGTGGCAGAGGGTGTCTATACAGATAGGCCATTTACCATCAATCAAACCACCCAGGTAGTGTCCCAGGCCCCCCACCTAGGCCTGGAGGGTATGGAACTTGAATCAGTCTTATCTGACTATATCTAATGGGGAATAAATAGTTTCCCCAAAGGAAATTTCAGTTTTGTTTGGAAAGAAGGATGACTTAAGTAACCAAAAATAGCAAATATTTTTTAAGGTATTGTTCCCATGTGTGATTTGGTACAAATAAGTGTCTTTTCCCATGAGCAAAATTTCTGTTTCAGTAGTAAGATAGAGATAACAAATCATAAAATTAGGTCTCCTCTCCCCAGAATGTCAGAAACTGCCACCTTCCATGTCCAGCCCCTGTTGACACTCTCTTGTGCCCAGTTGAGAGATCCATCAGAGTGTGGCCCACGGACTCTTGATTCAAGTACCAATTTCTGAAGTATATGATGAAGTTAATTAATACTTACCTTTCTGGACTACTCCATCTCTCACTGACCACTCCTGTCTTTGAAACTGAATATACTGAAATCTAGAGGTAATCAGGAGACCTGGGGTTAAGTCCTGGTCGAGTTACTTGCTTCATGTGTGAAATCACTTAACATCTCTAAACCTACATTTTTACAACTGTAAACTGGGTATAGAAATGTAACTACCTCAAAATGTTGTTGTGAGCAGTAGACGAAATAATATACATAAAGCCCACAGCATAGAACCTGGCAAACAGTAGCTGTTCAACAGTCATCTTTTGCTTGGATTATCATCATGATCATTACTGATGCTCATTTAGCTCCTCCACACCCACCCCCCCAATTATGACATCTAAACTATGCTTCTGTATAAAAAATGCCTGCCACCTAAATGCAAGTTGGGGGAAAAAATTAGTTAATATGTGTTAGATTTTTGTTTCTTCTAAGACAGGTGTTTGAACATGTATTGATTTTTCAAAAGTTTGCCAGTGGCTAAATAAAGATTAATCTCTTTTTCTGGCAAATATTTACTGAGTGCTTACATGAGAAGCGCTTGGCAGGCTCACCTGTGGTTCTGATGTGGAATTGGGCCCTCACTGTCACTCCAAATGGTCCATTTGGATAATTAATGATGTGACCAGGCAGGAAACACCTGACATACTCCACTGGATAATAGGAGGAGAGTCAGATGTGGGAGTGGTTTTACTAAAACAACAAGGGACATTGCTGTGACCTGAGACTAGTGACAGAAGGGAGCCTTTACTGAAGGGGAACGAGCAGACGGCAGTTTCCAGAACCTGGCGAGGGTGTGGCCATATGTACAGGACTGTCTCATAGGAGCTACCACCTTTGGTAGAGGGATACAAGACTCATGGCAACCTGGCCACAAAAAGCTGGGGAAACATATATGCCCACCTCAGTCTCCTCCTACCAGCCCATCCCCTTTGGATAAACCCAAGGGGAAGCCAGAAGACATGGGACCCAGAGGGTACAGGATCCTGTTGACCTGATCTCAAGTCAGCCTCCCGGGGCACAGGGCAGAGAAGGAGGGTACAGAATAGAAGTGCAGGGCAAGCAGAGGATACCCAGGACAAATAACTGAAGATTGAGGGAAAAACTGAATTTGAAGTGTCTTCCCACCACGAGGCACTCTAATTCTGAAAATGACTTCACTTATTCAGGACCTGGACCCAGGAAAAACTGCAAAGGGTGTTAAAACCCTAATTGTCTGGGAATCTTGCACCTTTCACTTCATGAAATGGGTTAGCGAGTAGGATCTAAATAAAAGTCCAGTTAGATGCTGTATTAGCCCCAGAAGACAATAATGGCATGATCCACTGGTTACAGGAAAGCATTAAATCGTAGGTTTTCTGGGTCACAAACTGTAGCCCACAAGACAATACAGACTCCAGGTGTGTTTCCAGTGTTTTTCAGAACTTTAATCAGTGAATTAACTTTTAGTTAAATATTAGAAGGCGTATTATATTGATATATGGCTCTAAAAGCCTGGCTTCTCTTTAGGTTAGGAAATCTGGCCCCCGGAGTCGCATTTTCTCGTGGGAGCAAGTGACTGGAAATGGGGGTGTGAGTACTCTGCTTTGCCACTCTCCTCAGCATCCTATTGTCTCTTATTGGCTGGTTCCATGTATCCTATGCCATTTTTTATTGTTCTTCTACTCAAATTTTATGTAATGTTTCTTTCTACCCATATGCCTACAAGGAGCCAACAAAAGCTAGTTCAGGAGGCCATGTGCTTCAAGCAAAATTGAAGAAAAGATACATGTCTGTGGAAAAGGAGAATCATCCGACACTTACATATGCAAAATGATAGTGTCCGCGTGGAAAGGTTACAACCCCGAGGGCCTCCCTCGTTCATCTCACCAGCGGGCTCACGCAGGCACCTGGGTGTCCGGTCGCCACCTTAGAGCGCTGTCCCTTCACATTTGAGCCACACTTTCCAGGAGCAAAGCACTTGTATGTACATCATCTCACTTAAACCTCAGTAATAACCTTTAGAAACAGTAGAGCCAAGCTTATCGCCCTCCTTTAATCGATGAAGAAGCTCAGACAAGGTCAATGATATTCCCAAGGTTACCCAGCAAGCAAATGTCAAGAATAAAATCCAGTTCTCGTTGTGAAGTGCAAAATCCCGTGATCCAGAGAGAGGACCCTGGCTCGTGTAGCCCAGGAAGAAAAGAATTGCTGAAGTTTGTCCTACATTTCAGGATGAAAGAGCAAGTGCAGTGATTTCCACACAATGCTGAATTAATACTTATTTCTTGATTTTTTTTTTTTTGGCCTATTCCATTTCCCCGATAGGTTATATTCTAAAGGTGATCAAAGATTTTGAGATAAAATTTCTATAGGTAGGGGGAAATCAGAGCTGTTGGTATGATCTGAGTGTCTTCTCTACTTCCAGGGACAAATGCCATCTTCCAATGTCTATCTGCCTAAGAGAACTTAAGCAAAACTTTATGAAGCAGATAACATTAGGCCTTTCAGTTGCTCGACACCATCTGATTATCTATAACTCCTCACATCACAAGCAAGCTTTATTTCTGCATGTGTCACAGCTGTGCAGGGCATGCTTTTAGCATGTGCCCTTTTAAACTCCTCCCCAAATCTGCCTGTACTCAATCTTCAGTACAGCTAGAATCCTACCCTCTATGAGCAAAAAAGCTACTTGCTCGATTTATGCTCAAAATTCCGTGATTCTAGGAGCAAATATTTTTTCAGAGTTTAGCTTCTTGTGGATGCAAAACATTCTGATTGTCTTTAAGAGTTCTACCTTTTATCAGTGCCTCTGGTGTGTTTGAAAGAATCTTTCTTTTGCAGTTTTCTGGAACTCTCTATAGATGCATTTCACTAAGGCTCTGTTGAACAAGGCTGCTCCACGCCCCCCAACATTGAGCTGGTATTTTTAAAGAAATTATCCTTATCACGAAAATTTCATCTGTGCTATAGGAAGCACCACTTAGATGTTGATTGGTTTCTATCAAGTGAAACTAGTATTATATGTAATAATACATGTCAACATGTTTATTCTATCTTTGATAATGAGTCTGATTTGCTTCTGCTTTTAGTGGGAGAGAAAGAGATGAATGGATGATTTCCAGGTGTTTTACATTCGTTTATTTATTCCCCATACATATATTGAACACCTAGTATGTGCCTGCTAGACATTTGGGTTGTAGCCGTGAAGAATAAAAAGATTCCTGCCCCATGGAGCTTATATTGTAATAGGAAAGACGAGGACGGGGGTGTCAGGCCATACACAAATGTATACCAGGTAGTAGACACTGTGATGAAGAGAGAAACTGAGAAACTCGACTGGGGGTTATGAATTGCAGCTACTTTGGATGGGTAGGTCAGGGAGGATCTCAGCTAAGGAGGCGATGTTGGAACAAGGTCTGAATGGAGTGAGGGAGTGAGGTATGGGGATATTCAAAGGTATCTGCCTGAGGTCCCAGGCAGAAGAAAACGCAAGAGCCAAGGCCCTGAGGCGGCTGTGGGCTTTGGGTGTCTCAACAAAGGAGGCCATTGTGGCTGGAGCAGAGTCAGGGAGGGGAGAGTGGATGAGGTCCCAGAAGGTCAGGTTGTGAGGAACCTATGGGCCTTCGGATGTCATTCTAGGGTGATGGATGTTGCTAGAAGGTCTGGGGCAGGAGCGTAACATTCTCTGACTTATGTGTGAAAAGGTTGACTAAGTGCTGGTGCGTGGACTTTGGGAAGGGGGCGCTGGGAGCAGGCAGATGGGCTGGGGATGCGGCAGCAGTCCAGACGGGGAATGGTAGCGGCTTGGACTCGGCCGACAGTGGTGGAGATTGTGAGAAATGGCTGGATTGTGGGTGAATTTTTGAAGTTCAAGCTCCCCGGTGAGAGAACAGGATGCTAAGCAAGACATCGATAACAGCATGTCTTTTAAACAAGCTGTTCTAGATTGCCCAGAAAGTATTTGCTGTTTCCATTCTATCAACATCTGTTTCCCAAGAACCTTCTCTATGCCATGGGAATCTCCAGGTACGACAAGGCCCTTGCCCTCAAGGAGCCTCTGCCAGTGAAGGGATAATGCCACCTATGCCTGGCCACCACGACTGCACTCCTGGGTTCTTGCAATAGGTTGTCATATGATCTCTCTGACACTGGGCGCCTCCAGCGCCCCCCTCCACACAAGAACCAGAACAATCTTTTTTAACCTGAAAACATTCTTTATGTTGACTCACTCTTTTTTTCCTTCAGTACATTAATTTTGGGGGAAAAAAAGAAAACCTACATATCACAACCATAAAAAGAAAAGTAACATGACTGGCTGTAGGTAGAAAGTAAACATAAAAGGAAGTATGCATATAATGCAAACCAAGGTTTTCCAGTTCTGGCTTATTTAGTAGGAGGCCTCTTACCTTTGCAACCATGCTTTCTTGTGGCCGTTATTCCCATTTTATACTTCAGTACACTGAGGCCCAGAGAGATCAGTTGGTGTGCTACGTCCTTGTATCACACTCCTTTCCAGGATTAAATGTCAGGCTAATCCCATATTTTGGCCTTTTCTCCCCCATCCTAAATAACAAGGATCTGCAAAGCACAGCCCGTGGACAAAGTCCAGTCCAACACCTCTTTTTATAAATAAAGTTTTATTGGCACACAGCCACACTCATTTGTTTTCACATTGTCTCTGACAGCTTTTGTGTCACAGTGGCAGAACTGAGTGGTTGCTATAGCAACCATATGGCCCTTGAAGCTTTAAATATTTATTCCCTGGCCCTTTACAGAAAAAGTTTGCTGACCTTTGTTCCAGATGGAAAAAAATAAAGTAAATCAAAGTGAATCAGTTATAGTTCATGAAGCACACATAACATCTACCCTTCCCATGACAGCAACAAAATGTCAGTTAAAAAGAAATAAATGCTTTTTGAATGAATGATTTTAAGAATTGGGAATTAAAAAAACACAGGCTTATGTGGCTAACGTCAATAAATTGCCTATTGTTCAAAATATGAATTGCTATTATGGATTTATTCTTTCAATCGGTGCTGAAAGTAAATTCATTCATTCTTTTCTTTTTTCACTCATTTAACAAATATTTATTGAATGTCTACACCATACTAAGCCAGTAACTGTGATAACGACAGCAGATTCCATGCTGAGCAAAATCTGACACACTTCCTGCCAGATCAGAGCTCACACTCTGGTGATAGAAGCAGCTGTTAATTAAATAATTATAAAACTAAGCCTATGAAGAGGGCTGTGAAATAGAGGATGTAACGTACATAAGAACACATCGTGGGGGGAAGGGTGCTAGTCAGGGAAGTTGAAGAAGATTTTGCTGAGGACATGATGTTTGAGGTGAGGACTGAAAGATGAGAGGGTAAAGAAGAGAAAGAAGACCATCATCCCAGGAGGAGAGTCTAGCATGTGCAAAGGCCCAGTGGTAGGAGGGCACATGGTGGGCACCAGCAAATTCAAAGTAAGGTGCTTGTGTGTCTGGAGAACAGTAAGCCAGAGGAGCACGTGAAAGAGGGGTTAGGAGGTCCAGGTGTTTCTGACGGTACTGAGCTCAGAAGCCCATGTTAAAGACTTACTCTCTCTCCCAAGAAAGTGGGCAACACTGAAAGGGTTTAAGAGGGCGGTGCCTTCTTAGGAGACGATCCTTCGTCTTCATGGGTTCAGGAGTCAGCGTCAAATCCCTTATGGCTGTGCTGGGTCTAGTCATTGCTTATGCAAAATATCCCTGCTCTGTATCCGATAATCATCTCTGGTTCCAAATTCAGATATTCACAGTATTGCTGTGCTGGAGCCACATAAAGCATGCACAGGAACAGTATTAAGATACCATTTCTAAAGTAACCATTTTGCAAACTATATCTCTGGAAATGCTTTTATCACACTCACCAGAGACTCATCTTCTTTAAATTCATCTCTTCATCTATTTATTCCCTACCCTTAGTCTCTTTCTTTGTAGGGTGCTAACAAGCCAGGTGAAAATTTCCACTAATCTAAAAGAAGATCAGTGACAGGATCTAAAAGAATAAAGCCATGAAACATTAACAAATACAGAGGGGTTTGTGGTTGAAGAGGGGAAAGAAAGAACAAAGTACTCTTTCAAGAAAATTGCTATTTGAATCCATTAGCCTTCTCTGATTGCAAGTTGGTTTCTGTTAGAAACCAACCCTGGTTATTTTCAGGAAAAAAAAAAAAAAAGGAGTCATGAAAGGCTTTCTGATGAGGTGGTATTTGACTCAAGAGCTCAATACTGAGAAAGAACCAACCAGACAAATGTCTGAGCAAAGAGTGTTTTAGGAAGAGGGATCGTAAGTGCAAAGGTCCTGGGGTAGGAGCAAGAGAGGTGTACCACAGGGAGAGAGTGAAGAACAGTGGGCTAGACTGTGGTGAGTATGAGGGAGAACAACAGAGACTGATCAAATAGGGCTTTGTTGCTTATGGTGAGGAGTTTTGATTTCATTCTCTGTAATAGGAAACTATTATAGAATTTTAAGCAGATGAGTTTGAGTTATGGTAGAGAAAGATCATGCTTTAATAAGCAATCATTACATCTCAGGCACTGTATACCCACTTTGGGTCGTCTCCTTTAACCTTCCCCAAAACTCAATGAATAGGTACAATTATAATCACTTCTCAGAGAAGTAAACTGAAGCTTAGAGAGAAAACGTGGCTGGTCTGAGTCTCAGTGAATACATGGCAGAGCCAGACCTCAACCTGTGTCATCTGCCTCTAGCTCCTAGCTCAAAACACTCAATAAATAATAATTTCTGTTGCTGTTATTTATTATGCTTATTTTTAAATGCTTTCAAGAGTTTTTTGTCAATTGCAGTATTCTTTTCTGATCAATTTTTATAAATAAAAGAGAGGTGCCTCAAAGTCATCCCTGAGGGAAAAAGTACACTTGTAGCTTTCCCTAAAGAACTGCACAGACACCCAGCTCAGAAAAATTTGGCTGGGAGCAGGGGGAGGACTGGCTGCAGCAATATTTTGGGTTCAGCCACCCCATTTGTGAGAATCCAGAATGTTCTTTGGACAAACGATCAAAGACAAGCTTATTCCTCTCTGTATTGAGACGTGGCCCACTTGCATCCTCTTTTTATCTTTCCTGGTAACTCTGCTTCAGTTTCTCTGATGGTAAGAAGATGAGATCAGCCACTGGGGATCGGTCGATGGAATCAGGTTTCAGTCATCAAAAAGTTACGTCAAGGGCTAAGCATGAGTTACCCTCTGTTGCCAGTGTCAGCCCGGGACTTGACTGCAGGGCCATCAATCCTGGCTCCTTCGCCCTTGCAGACATTAAAATATAGGGGACTCTGGGAATTTGGCAGGAGGGTGCATGGGAGGGGAGTCGCTGGGCTCTGGGAAGGAGGGGTAAGGAGGAGGATATTTAGAGTCTAATGATCTTACCTAACACATTCTATCAACTGCAGGGACATCAGCTGATTGCTTCTTAAAAAAAAAAAAGAATATAGGAAAGTTGATTTCAGAGTTGGAAGTGGATTTAAAATGACCTTCATCAGTTATAAATGTAGCACTTGTGTATTCTTAACAGGGTTTCTCTTTTCAATCATATAACATTTATTGAGTGTTTCCATTATGATAATTGTAAAACAAATGTCCATTGTTGGAAAATAGTGAAAGAATATAGAAAAAAAAGTACTCCATAGTCCTACCGTTAAGAGAGAGCTGAAGTGAAGGTCCATTCTGCCTTCTGTGTGTCTGCTTCTCTCTCCTTCTTTTATTTCTTGAAGCCAATCTTTTTTATTGTTTCAAATGGTGTGGCTATATTGTATAGCTGATTTCTGCGATAAGCAACCTCCAAGATGGCCCCAGTAATCTCCACCTCCTGGGATCTGGATGCTTGTATGATCTCCTCCTCTTGAAAGTGGATGTTCTTACCGATTCACCTCTAATAGAGGGAACATGGCAAGCATGTTGGGATGTCACCCAATCTTTATAATCAAGATTAGGTTATGAAAAGTTTGTGCCGTCCATCTTAGATGCTTGCGCACACACACACTGTCTCTCCCTTCTGACCTACTCACACTGCAAGGAAGTCAGTTGCCATGTTGCTATCAGTCCCGTACAGAAGCCCATGTGGTGTGGTTTGGAACTGAGAGAAGCACCCTGATAGCCTGCGAACAATCACTTGCCAAAACTCAAACGAGCGAACTTAGAAGTAGATTCTTCAGCCCCCGTTTTGAGAGGACTGCAGCCCCAAGCAATGGCTTGACTGCAACCTTGGGAGATACCCTGAGCTAGAGTCACTTGCTAAGCCACTTCCAGGTTCCTGAACCACAGAAACTGTGAGATAATAAATGTTTGTTGTTGTTAGCTACTGAACTAGGGGGTAATTTGTTACACAGCAATAGATAACTGATAAAATTTTATATTCTGAGTGTTTTCCCATTTAATTCTGTCCTAAGTAACTTACCAAGTTGTTACATTTTATTTGTAACAATCGTGTTTATACATCAATATCAAGTATATGCACCACTGTTTATTTAATCATTCCTCTATTACATTTACTTTGATCCAATTTTTCTGCTGTTATATACACCACCATGGTGAACATCTTTTTATGTCAAGCATCTTCTGTGTGTTTAGCTATTATCTTAAAATAGGTTGGGATTAGTAAAGGTTAGGAATCAGCTTGGATTACTGGATCAAAGGGTGAGAATATTTGTATTTCTCTAGATTCTTATTACACAACTGCTTCTCGGTAGGGATAACTTAATACACTACCACCAGAAAAGCATGAAAATTTCCATTTTCTCTCACCTTTGTCTTTTATTTGATTATTGGTAATATGATAGGCAAAGTATTTCATTGTTTTACAGATATTAAAAGGAAGAGATCATTTCCTCTCAAGGTCAACTTCTCTTCTTAAGAAAACAGAAGTTACATAAGGATCATAATACTGAGATGAGTAACTAAATGTTCCTCTGAAGCAGTGCTGTCCAATAGAACTTTCTGTATTGTGGGCATGTTCTTTATCTGCACTGTCTACCTCAGGAACCACTAGCCACCAGTAGCTATGTGGTTAAATGAAGGACTAGCCTTCTATTAGAAGGAAGAAGTTGAAGTTTGAGACTCTAAAGTTTTTGCCTACCCAATAACTTCCCCTCTTCCCTAGTCATTGCTGTAAATAGAATTTCCTATGGGACAGTCATTGAAATCACAGTGACATCATCTCCATGTGGCCTTCAGTAAAATAAGTATATGTTGCCTGCCATGGGAGGACAAAGCCAGGGGGAGCCAACATCACTGATGTCTGAGATGCAAGGGCCCTTGATTGATGGTTATGCAATCACCCCTTCTATTTAATCCCTACTTCTCCTCTCTAGCACCCCTACCTAGTGGGCTCCCAAACTATAAGAATTGTTGCAGAGGCTGGAATGGATGCATGGATGGATGGATGGATAGATGGATGGATGGTTAAAAGTAATAATAATAGCTAACACTCACAATGTACCTAATGAGTGTTAGAATTTGGGTCCAAGGCTTTCCCTGTAACATTTCATTCTCATTCAACCCTCATAATACCCCAAAGAGGAAGGTGCCATTAATTTTTCCCATTTGGCAGATGAGGAAACTGAGAAAATAGCTAGTAAGTTGCACAGCCCACATTTGAACCATGTCTATCTGCCTTCAAGCCTTGTCCTTCACCACTATCCTACATCACACCGTGAAGCCGTGAAATATTAACACCATGCATTATCTACACCTTGTCACATTGTTGCAGAGGTGGTTGAAATTTTTCTCCCTCAGGTAGCTACAGATGCTAGGGGGGAAAATGCTAGAAACTGACAGGTACCTGAATTCTCTCCAAAAGTGGCTCTTTCACTTTTCATTGCTGACCAACTTCTAATGTGTCAGTGGTATACTAATGTGGTTAACTGTTTGCCTGGGGCAGAAAAATAAAGCTTCTGGCATGCAATTAAAACCTCGTCTTGCCCAATTGGGCAACTAATGGGATCAGCAAGAATGGAGGCTGCCTAGTTGAGGCGTAGTTTGTATCTCAGATCCATTTCATGGGCCAAGTGACAAAGTGGCAGAGTGGAGTTGCCTGATGGTTCCATTTGACACATAATTAGGTAGTCCTCAAAGCCACCCTTGACTGCCCGTGTGTGTTCACACACAGGCTTCCACACGACTGTGATCACAAACGCATGCAGAGACACCGGGATGCTGAGCCGCCCTCTGATTGGCCCATCCATACACCTTCCTCGCTTCCCACACTCCGGCCCAGAGATGGACATGCGTCATGAATATTCTGCTTTCAGATGGTGGTGTGTGTTTAGTGGTCCCATTCCCAAACCCAAGGACTTGTTCTGCCTGCAGTGATTAATAAGAAATTAATACAAGGTGAGGGTTTAATAAAAACCAGAAGTCTCTGCCCTTTGAGGATATTGTCAAGAGCTTAGATAGAGTCCATGCTAGTGGTCCCTGTTCCCGGTTTTTTATTGAAAGAGGTGTTGGGACAGTCTCAACAACTTCTGCTAACCAAGTTAGTTTTGGTTCACTTTATTCAAAAATGTTCACTGAAAGCCAACTGTGTGTGAAACAATTTAAGTGTGGTGTATGCATCAATTGAATAAGACAAATTCCCTGCCTACATGCAGCTTACATCAGGGGTGGGATAAAAACAAATGACAAGTCAATAAATGTGACCAAGATCATTTCAGATGGCCATAAGTATTATAAAGAAAATAAAACCAACAATGTCATAGTGAATGCCTAAGAATGGGGGTAGGGAATAACATCAAGGACAAAGGTCAGAGAAAGGTGACATTTAGGCTGAAACCAGAATGCTGAGAAAGAGTCAGTCATACAAACAAAACCTGGAGGAAGAAGGAAGGTCATTCAAACAAAGAAAACAGCAAGTGCAAAGGTCCTGGGGTGAGAATGAGTTGGCTTTGTTCTTTCTGGAACAGAAAGATGGTGGCCAAAATACAGTGAGTACAGAATGTGGTAGGAAGATGAGGACAGAGACCAGCAGAGGCCAAGTCACATATGACCATGAACTCTATGGAGACATTTTTATTACTTGTCAATAAATACATACTTTACACTTACTGTGTCCGGGCACTGCCTTGAACACTTTATATACGTTTTCTCTTTTGATCCTCACATGAAACATATGAAGTGAACCTTGTTTTCTCCAAACAGATGAGAAAACTGGCCCTCAGACCCGTTTAATAACTTGCCTAAAACCACACAGGTAGGAAGTGGGGAAATTTATGTTTATCTGACCCTGAAGCTCACTCCCCAGTCATCAGACTGTACTGCTTCTTAGACTTTGAGATCACACTTTGTGTTATGGCAGAGAATGTTAGGGAGCAATGTTTTTGTGTGTGTTTGTGTGTGTGTGTTTAATAAGGGATGTCTTGGTGTTTCTCAAATCACATCGATTGGCTGACTTTTTAATTCATAATCCCTTAAACACTGCAATCTAAAAGTGTTCTCTGTGGAGAGCATGGCGTTTGAGGGAGAAGAACAAGAGGGAAGAAGGCAGCGGAGAGCTAGACTTTGCACAACATTCTCTCAACACATGCTGTCACTTGATAGGGTGTCACACCACCCGAGAGGATGAAGAGAGGGGTGTAAAGTTGTGACATCACAAGTGTGACTTTTGCCAGATCTGGTGACAGCAACAGCAACAGCTGAAGAAAGAAGACAGAGTTGAACGTGTGAATAACTGGGTCCTTCAAACTGTCTTTTCATGCCCAGGTGACAAAAAGTCCCTGGAACATTTCTGTTTGTCTTTCTGACAAACCAACTGCCACAATCTGGCAGAAAGTGGCAGAACAGTCAGCTTGCCAGGAGTGGACAGTCTGATCTGTTTGGCTGCAGGTCTTGTCTGGTACCAGTTGGCCACTGTCTTTTTGGACATAATGGATTTGTGATTATGTCCAGAGGGCAAGCAAGCCTTAGTGCCCCAGATCAAGCATACTTTGGCTTTGGTGAGTCCAGAGTTTCTCAGCCTTCACTATTGACATCTTGGGCTGGATAATTATTTGCTGTGTAGGCGGTCCTGTACATTAGTAGGATGTTTAGCCTTTATCCTCTAGATGCCGGTAGCACCTCACCTCCAAGTTGTAACAGCCAAAAATATCCCCAGACATTGCCAAATGTACCCTTGGGACAAGAATCCCCACATCCCCATTTAAGAATCACCGGCTGATTCAAATCGTTCAGTTTAATACACTAAATGTTTATTTTTATATGCACACAATGTCTGATGCTGGTCTCCTCCAACCGGTGGACCTTATTTACAGGATAGCTATACCCCGTGGAACATCTCATTTTGGCTTCCAAAGTCACTGAAGAAGGTGTGGACACGTCCTTGAAGTGATGTCCATCGCTTCTGCCCACGTTCCATTGGTCAGACCAGCCACAGGACAGAAGCTGAACTACAAGGGAAACTGGGAACTAGGACGAGGAAAAGGAAACAAGATTTGTCAAACATATAACATAACCTCTGCCACAATCCCAGATATCAAATTTTTAGCTTATGGAATAATGATAAAAATCTTATTTTTTTCATTGTTTCTAGTGGTCTGGATTACATATTAAAAATGTTGATTATAGCACTCTCTTCCCTAAGTGTGCCTAGCATCAGAAGTGCAGAGCCCCCAGCGCCACCATCCGTTCTGATTTTAGAGAGCTATGAATGGGCTTTAAGAATCTGTGACTTTAAATACTTGCCCCAGGAAAATACGATGGATCGACATCTTGGACTCATTGGTTTCAGACCTAAGTAGTCTTATATCTTCATTTCTGCTGCCCTCCATTAGGGAAAGAGATTTAGAGTTGTATGTCATTTCGGGCTTTCTTAAAAACAAAAACTGTATTATATCAGCTGATTTCAGTGTTTCCTTCAATTTCTGGTAAATGCTACAAACTCTGATTGTATCGGCTCTTGGTTTCTCCACATCTCGGCTGCCCATCTCCAAGCCGCCACATTTCCTCGACCGGTGCTCCACCTTACACGGGAGTTTCTCACGAAATGCAGATCCTTTGCCCAAATCCGTTAATGGCCTCCAATTGTCCTGGGATCAAGTCCAGATGTTTTATCATCTTCCTAAAGCATCCTTTTTCTGACTCTCTTTTCAACTACATTCCCAGGGCTACCATGGTCCCTGGCACACAGGCAGCATTTCCAAAATGTCTGTTGAGTGAATGAATTTGTAGGATGCAGTGGGCTGTGGATGTATGTAAATATAAACTTATCAAAGGAATTAGCTCTAACTGCCCCTCCACCTTTAAGACATAAACCAGTTTATATCAGTTCTCTGCAGTGTCAAAAACTTAAGAATAGTTTCCATTTTCATGGGAACTTGCATATCACTTAATAAGTTTTGCACATGTGCATACCCAAGTAGGTGCTTATATATACATTGTGTATTACACTCATATGAAGGTACTTATACATACAGTTGTACATTCACTGTACAATATATGTATATATATGTGTATATATGTGTGTGTGTGTATATATATATATATATATATACACACACATACCTAAATATACTTGGTGGATGTGTGTGTGTGTATATTTACATATATTTCCCATTTTTTTCTGGTCTTCATACCACCATGGATGGCAAGAATGCTGTAACTATTGTTTGTATAAACAGATGTGAAAACTGAGGCTTGCAGAGGAAAACTGACTTGAGCAGTCACACAGCTAGTAATTGCAAAGCCGGGTTTTGAATGGAGAATTATCCAGCCCCCAAGTCTAGACCTTTGCCTTTCTATTACACTGCTTTTCTAGAGCTACGTGGCTCCTAATTTCATGCTAACATTTTACAACAGTAAACGGAGTCACTGTTTCTCATAAATAAGCAAGTGAAATGGACATCTAGGCTTAAAAAGCAGAAGACTGCAGTCTGTATCTACTGGAATGCGATTCGGAAAGATTTTTGACCATCTCCTCTTAGGATATGGTTTCTTATTTCCTAACAGGCATGTAACAAAATTTAATCCCTCTTTATTAAAAGTTTGACATCTTTTTTTTTTTTTTTTTTTTGTATTTAAATGGAAACAAAGTGTGGCCAGTCCAGCAAATTTGATCTGCACTCGCACGGTGGTGGGAGAAAGCGTGTCTTTTCCTTCTTTGCAAGCTTGCCTGACCATTCTCTCTCTCTCTCTGCCCCCGCCGCCCCGTATGGACCAGGGCTTCTCAGCCTTGACATTGTTGGGCTCGATCGTTCACTGTTATGGGAGCTGTTCTAAGCATCATAGAATGTTTAGCAGCATCTCTGGCCTCAAGGTGAGACAATCAGAAAATGTCTCCAGACATTCCCAAGCATACCGCTGATTTAAAACACGGATGTACATGGTGTTTAAAAGCTTTCTGATCACATAGTAGTGAGATCCATTCTATGAAATCGGAGACCTTTATGTCATTAAAGAGCACTGGTCTGGGTTCCTCAAGGTGGAGGATATTGGGCGCCAGAATATCTGGGGCAGGGGCTCGGGGTGCCGTGGCCTGGCTCTAACCATGCCAGACACACATCTCTCTGGCTTTTCTTTCTCTAGTCTCAAATCTTTACACTTTTCATGATGATCCTCTCAAAAAGAGAAGATAATAAGAAAAGAGTTTTAAAAAAAACACGTAGTTTCAAAATTACATGGCCTCACAGTCTGTCCAGCTAATAAAATTATGCACCGGAGCTTAAATTTAGACATCGAGCTTCATCTCTTACTTAAATGTATCTGTGTGTTTTAATAGGAACATTCAGCTTTGCTTTTATTAATGCAAAAACATTAAGGCACCAGCCCTCGCTCCGAAAGCCTTAAAGGGCTGTTTCCAACAGAACCTGTCATAAAATGTGCTCTCACGCGTGTCCCCTTTAAGAGACTCCAGAATTAAATGTTCCCGTATGTGAATTTTATTTTGTACAGCACATTTGCTTTATGGCTACAATTAAGTTAGATGTGCCGATAACAATGTCTGTTTTCCATTTTAAATCGCACATTTCAGACAGTGTGCATTGTTTTATTATCTAATCCACATGCTTTTAATTGCAATTATGGTCCCTTATGAGTCCCCTGGGAGGGCATGATTGCAATTAAAAATGTAATTTAAATGTTAATTAATTACATTCATTTTCTAAACTGGGAAAATTTCATTTATTATTTTCATGTGTTGTGCACTTATCCTAAATGCATTACCTTTTAAATGTTTTTTTTCCTAAATTAAGTGTTATGTTTATAAAACAGGGTGTTTAATATCCTTTAAAATTTTTGTGAGGGTGTTTCTACAAATTATTACCTTAAATTAATTGATTCTGAGTTATATGCATGATCTATGTGTTCTATATATAATAAAAATAATTTTGTTGACTTTTCTCAGACTAAAATATGGCATCAAAATATACGTTTTCCCTATTTACTTTCTGTTAGACTTTGATATGGAGAGGAAAGTCTGTACTATTTTATTACTGTCATTATTATTTTTTTAAAACAAAGGGAGAAAGGTACTGTTACTAGAAATGATACAGACCATTAATATGAAAAGGGTTTTCCCTCTAGATGAAAATTGCAACCTAAGGAAGAAATTTATAGTTAGATTAATAAGTCATCCTGCCTCCTATGAATAAATAAGGGGGAACAAAAAGGAGCCATGAAGATATGAAGCCGTAAAAATCATTATAACTTTCCAGAAAAAAAAAAGATTGTTTTTTGCATATCTCAGTTTACCTGGCTAGGTCTATCAATTTTCTGGTAGGAAAAAAATATCAGAAAATCTTACTTTACCTAGAATAAGAGGGTCATTTTAGATATGAAGAATTACAAAGAGACGTCTTTCTACTTTAAACTCTGAACCATATCAATTTGGTTAGTTTTAGTGAATTAAAGTGTAAGTTCCAAGATGACAAGAATTTAAGTGCCTCTCTCAGTTCAATTCCAAGTATATGCTACATGCAATCAATTAATAAAAGCCTTTTGAGGATTTTTTTTCCTTGTGGTTTCTTCTCCAATTTGCCAAACCTTTCTTTAGCTTTTTTATTTTAAAAATGCCTGCTGTGTCTGAATTCTGGCTGGAATTTTTCCTCTGGTTCAAAATATTCAAAAGGTATCTTAGGAAAATTCTAGTCAGTTAACTTTTTTATCTAGTACCCACTAAATTATCAGCTGTTATGTGGATATTGAGGAAGATATAAGAGAGGAAAGAACAAATTCAGGTTCTAGCATGCTCCACAGATGTTTATGGGGTCTTTCCTCTGGGGTCTAGGGTTGAATAATTTATAAAATTTACTTTGTGCCTCCTCTGGTCCAGATGATGTTGCTAAATCCTTGCAACAGACCTGGGAAGTGAACACTACCATTATCTCTGTTTAACAGAGGGGGAAACTGAGGCACAGAACATTCTGGTAACCTTCCAAGGCTTCACAGCCTGGAAAGAGTCAGGGTCAGGATCTGTGCCCCAGACGGCTGACTCCAGCCTCTCTATTCCATTCCATCCTCTGAATCAGAGCGCGAAGAAACACTGTCACACCTGTAGGAGTTACACGGCTGACCCCACATAGCAAGTAGAGACGAGGCGTGAGAGCCAGGCTCTGCAGTCCAACTCCATGCGCTTGAATCCACTTCACTTTTGTGTAACCTCGGATGAACTACCCTGAGCTGTAAGCCTCAGCTTCCTCTTCTGCGCAGTAGGGTAATCACAGTACCTGTCTCAGGTGTGTGGTGAAGACTCAATGAGCGCAGTTAGGCATGTGGACGGGCAAGCTGCAGCTGTGACTGCTAGGAACACGGCCTCTGCCTTCAAGAAGCTTACCGCCCAGTTGCAAATGATGACGGGCAAATCAGCTCGGCGCTTTGCGACCACCTAGAGGGGTGGCATAGGGAGGGTGGGAGGGAGGCCCAAGAGGGAGGGGATATGGGGACATGTGTATGCATATGGCTGATTAGCTTTGTTGTACAACAGAAACTAACACAGTATTGTGAAGCAATTATACTCCAATAAAGGTCTATTTAAACAAAAGTGAAGAGCTTTAACACAATTAAATACAGCAAAACAGAGCAAAATAAAACAAAATCACTTAAGTATCCATCAATAAAGGGCTGCTCAAATCAATTATGGCAGGTCCACATGCTAGAACACTAGGCAGATTTTAAAACAATAAGAAAGCAGATCCATATGTTCTGATGGGTCAAGATTCTGAGCTTATTGTTAAGTGGAAAAAGCAACATGCCTGAATGTTTGTGTAATGGAGAACGGGATGGATAGACCGGGAGGTGAGTAAGTAGGTAGAGATCATTTCTGTAAATACATGAACATGCTCTGGAAAGATACACAGGAGACTGTAAACAGTGATTGTTTGACGGTTGGTATCGCAAGGAGCGGGGTGTGTGGAAGGCACAGTCGGGATTGTTTTTGCTCTTTACTTTATACTTTTCCGTATAGTGTGCTTTTTTTTTTCTCCATGTAGTACTTTTAATCTTAAATGAAACTTCAAATTACACACACACACACACACACACACACACACACACACACCTGTGAGAATTGGCTTCTGACCAAAAGGAAATTCAGGAAAGAAGAGGGAGAAGAAGAGACATCTCAGGGTGCTGGAGCCAAGGGTGGCTTTATCCATGTGTTTTAATAGCTTCAGTGGCTTTAGAATGGGGGAGACAAGACGTGAACAGAACCAGAGCAAAAGCGAAGCATCAGGGCTGGGGATGAAACTGTGAGCCTGCCCAGCAGCAAGGTGGGGGCCAGCTGGACTGAAGGGGAAAAGAGGCTGGTGGAGAATAAGGAGGAGGACATCCCTTTTGCTAATATTTAAATCTATAAAGAATAAAATCAAGCCGAAAAAGAAAAATAAATAGGAAGAGATTCCTTGCCGAGAGCTTCGAATCTAAGGAGACAGGTTCACAAACCCACTAGCACTGGGGAAGTGGGGACTCAACTGTAAGTCTTGCCGTTTTCAAAAGCAACCCTCCCAAGGTCACGTCATAAGCACTCCAGCATTTTTAATTAAAGTAGCTAGTAGGGCGGGGTGCAGACCGCCTGGGCTCGTTTTCAGCTCTGCATTGGCTACCTGCGTGCCTGCAGCCCTTCTGTACCTGTACAGTGAGGATAATGATACCTGCCTCAGTGCGTTGTTGTCATCTGAGTTGGCCTGGCACTCACGCATGAGCTGTCACAATGCACAAGCCTCTGGGACGTCCTCGGTTTCTTCTCAACTTCCAAGATGTTCTCTCTCCATCTCTCCTCCCAAATTTCCTTCCATCCTCTCTTCCTCTTTTTTTCACCTTTTCCCCACTCCTATCTTTAGCTTCTTCCTGAAAGGCCTCAAAGAACACCTCTTAGACTAGCATACTTCCTAGTCCTTGACCATGAAAATCACTGGACCCCTGTGGCCAGCAGGTGTCAGAGAGACAGACCTAGAAACCTCTTGGGAGGAGGTGGCATCCCCAGTGCAGGGAGCCAGCGAGCAGGTTTCTCAAAGCCCTTCTAATTGGGAGTTGCTAGGAAGCGTTGGTAGGATGAAAAACCAAGCAAGACTTGGTCTTGACTGAGAGCTCCCTTCCAATTTATGCACCTTTCGTGGGGCATAGAATACTGCCGATGCCCTGAACCAGTAAAATATTCCCTAATTATTTCCCAGGGCTAAAGTTCAGGTAACAGAATATTCACAATATAATCAACTTTGTTATCTCAAAATTATATTTTTATATAGGGGTGTATTGCTTTATGCATTTTTGTAGCTTACCTGCCTTACCTGGGAAAGAGGATACCGGAAACAGTTCCAGAGAGTAGCTCTTGCTGTAACCCAGCACGGCTTCAAGTTTTGATACACATAAGACTTCGGTGGCTTATGTGAGGATGAAGAGTTAGTATAAACAATTGGTTAAGGTTTAGTCAAGTGCATCTCAAATTTTCTTCTGCCTAGGGATCGCCTGGGAATCTCACTGGGGATCTCAGAATGCGGATTCTGACTCTGCAGTCTGGGGGTGGCCTGAGATCCTACCTGTACAAGAGCTTCCAGTGGTACAGATGCTTCTGGTCCTTAGACCACACTTTGAGAAGCCTCATTCCTGTTCTGTCCCTCGGGGCTGCATTATGACTTCCCTGGATTCGTGGCCCCTAGGTTTTGGGGGATCCCTCCTCCATAAAAAATATTTAAAATTATATTTTATGGCTACATTGGTACAAAGACAAGTATATTAATATTCTCTACTGAAACATGTTCTTTTATCTCAAAGTTCATTTTTTTCCTTCTGATTTTCAAGGAAATGAAAATTTTCATGCACCCCTAATATTGTGGTTCCCAGGCACTGTCCTTGCGATGCCCAAAATAGAAGCTGGTCCCACTAACCCTTACTGATTTTGTGCTAAAACCCTCTGCAGCTCTATTTCCTCATCTGTAAAATGGGGATCATAGGAACTGCCCCATCGTGTTGTGCCTTTGCACAGGGCCTGGTGCGTAGTAAATGCTCTGGAAATGTTAGCTTTTGTTGCTAAAAGTTGCCTGACACCTGATACCTGTCATTGTCTCATGACCTATTGAAAGTCAGATTCTACATACATTACTGCTCCTCTCTTAAAGCTCGATTTGATATGTCCTACTGGTTACATGACCTGGATAATTTCCATAAATTAACCTCTTTTACCTTCCATTTCTGTGCTACCCTGCTGTTCCCCTTCTGCAAGGGCCCCATCATCTCTCAGATGAGGCAGACAGCAATGCCACACTAACTTCTGCTGCCGTGACACTCAGCCCCCCGCGAACGCTCAGCCATTCACGTGCAGCTTGCTCTCTAAGCTCATGATTTCGATAGAAAGGCAATACAGCCCTGATGGATCTTGAATTAGCTGTCGATTTCTCCGCCTGTCACTCAGGGATGGGAAAGGAACCATAGGGCTAATCGCACAAGGCGTCACCATCACTGTTTTTATGTTCTTTGTTGCTTTTAGCTCCAGACTCCTCTTATTTTTAGTTTCCTCAATTCTAAGACTCCAGCCATTATAAGGCATACCAGAGATCTAGCAAAAGCTTTATTTGGGGGTGGGGATGGGATGAAAAGTGGGGAAGAACACTGGCATATTAAATCTGCACCCTAATTGCAAATTGCATCCCAATTTCATGTGAAAATTAAAATAAGGTGGTTTCAGAGTGAAGGAAAGGCAATCATATTTTATGAGGTTTGATAAAAAACCCCAGTCCCATTAAGGAAATAGTTATCACTAGAGGTCCTCAGCCTCACTTTATATGAAGATAGAGCAAAATGGCACTTAATTTTCCTTTGTAATATTTTTGATACATCCAAATAATCATAGCATTCAGCACCACATGATAGATGCAGAGTTTGCTATAAATTTGAATTTTCAAGGCATACCCTTTTTTTATTTCCTCCTACAGGAATTCCTATCACACGTACTCTTGGAACTAATAATTTCAGTTCATAAGTTTCCTTAGGCACTTTACATAGCAAGTCAAAGCATTCATTCATTAAAAGCACAAGCCAAGCTTTTAGTCTGATTTTTAGAAAGGAGAGACAAGTCAAAATCCTGCCAGCTGGTCGGCCTGTTTTCTGTTCCGTATCTTCATCCCAAATCTTTCCCTTTGATATATTTTCTGATCTCAGTGCCTTTATTGATGGAAGTGCTGACGCTTTTATTGCAAAAGTATCTCTTTCCTCAAAAGGGATTTCCATTTGAGTGTCTTTTCCTTATTCATTCTTCCAAGTAATTCTTCCAAGTTTACTCACACCATTTCCAGTCCTGGTCTCCACTGCCAACCTCAATTATAAAACGGAAACTGGGTGGAGGGATTATCAAACCTCTAGATGGGAAATGTGGAAAATATTTAGAAATATTCACCAAGCTGTACTTCTAGTCATCATTACTTAATCACATGTGCTGCATTCGTAATTTTCGCCTCACAGAAAATACACAAGCGGTTTTGCAGATTGGTCGGAAGTACTGTGATGACAGAATCTGGACAGGTCAGAAGTGAGGCATCAGGAGGACAGACTGACCAGACAGTTGACAAGGTTTCTGAGCCCCGGAAGCTCAGGTACCCCCTGAGTGGGCTTTCTGTGTGATGACTCAGAATAGACAGACACTGATTATGGACATCCAGACAATCATCTACTCTCTCCCCTGGTTTTAGGGGACCCATCACCATGGTCCCGGCTGCCTCTCTTGTTAAACATACCTCCTTAACAGCATTGCTTCATATGGACCTACAGAGCCTTCGGCACTTCCACATGAGTACCTTATAAATTTTAAGTACAAACCAAATCATACTGTGGCCAGAGAAGATAAATGCCAGGTTTCTTTCATCGCCAAGGTAACGATAACAGATTCACTAGAATTTACATAGCACCAAAGTCGATTTACATGCTTATTTACTCTGTTGTTCTCTTTTAAAAAAATAGTTACCCTAGCAACTGTAATATCACACGATGTTCAGACTAACCGTAATAGAAACACCTTCTGAAAAGAAAATACACATTTCACCAGATGCATCGTATAGACCCATAAACTGTCATTTATAGAATTTTGATCCATTTTGGAAATGATTGGGTGAGGTGCTTGCGGCGTTGAGTACTTTTCCCATTAACTACCTCGCTGGCTTCAGAGATGCTAGAGTGAAATTAGAGACTGGGGCGGGGGCGGTGGGGGGCGGGATTGGACCCTCTACAGAGCTTGTTGATAGAATTGTACACTGTGTGTTATGGGCCCATCAGCAGAAGGAGCCCATTACCAGATTCCATCTTTTGTCACACTTTTGCATATGGGTAGAATTTATTACTTCATTCAAACTTTGTTCTAATTTTAAGAACGATGGTGTCTTCCCTGGAGGGATGGTTTGCTTTGTCTAAAGCAGAATACTCTGACGACCTACTCTAAAGTAGAAGAAACCACCAACAAATTGCACAGGCTTGGTCACTGTCAGCCAATTTGGGCTTCATTCAAGTATTGCAAATTAATTTGTGTAAGCATGGAGTAAAATATAGCTTTTCTCAGGGATCACACCAGGGCAGCTGCTCCTGATTTTGGTTCAGTCTGGCCAGCTCAGGATACATCAAGCAACAAAGGAGAACTCCGTCGTTCTAAAAATTCACGTAGGAAGGTCCACAGTTGCCAGGATCCTCCTACACTCTTCTTACGGATGTTTGATTAGGAACAAGGAGTTGCCGTGCTGGGTCAAACGTGTGGCTTCTAGGAATCAGGGTTTTGAGCTTGCAGAAAACTGAAATCAGGTAACACACTTTCTATTTAAACCCTCCATTGGCAGCCATGCCCTTAGCTAAAACCCCAGCTAGGTACCTGTATGAGCTGACTTCTACCTTCTCCCCTTCCTTATTTCCTAGCATCCCCACCTCTCCTCAATACGCCCCAGCTCTTCTCACTTCCTTTTTCTCATGAGCCCTCCATCCTCTGCTGCCTCTGCGTCTTTGCCCTTAGGTTTATCCTGACTTACCCTCCAGTATCTTTGCTTTACTTGATGGTCATCTCCTCAGAAAGCCCTTGCCTGACCACCCTAGCTAAAGAACCTCACCTGCTTTATCTTTCTCATAGCCGTCGTCCGTCTCTGAAATGCTATTGTGTGTTTGCATAAGTGTTCGCTCATTTCTTATCTGTTTCCCCAACAAGACAGTAGATGCCACGGGGTAGGGACCATGCCGTTCTTACACACCGACGTCGCCTGGCTCCTGGCGCCTGGGATGTAATTGCTGCTCTGTACATACTAACTCTAAAAATGAAAGACTGAAAGAAGGTCTGGATGACTTCTGTTTCTAACAGATCAAGGGAAATAAACAGAAGCTTAGCGTCTCTCTCGAAAACAAATAGCTTTGGAAAGAAAGAGAGGTCTGGAAAAGTGGACTGAGCTTGCAGAAGCAGAGCAAGCCTTTGATAAATCAGAAGCCGTGGGGAGTGGGGAATGGAGGTCGTTGTTCTACTTAGAAATAGACAGCTGTCCTGAGACAGTGTCGCTAATCATAGAAATCAAATGCAACAAAACATGGTTAAAAAAAACTAAATGACTGAAGTTGGTAAAGAAGTGATGGTCACAACATATGGGCTCAATTCTCTGCTTCGGAACTTGTGGTGTCAGGAAGTCCATATTGCCTCATTGAACACCTACTATGTGCTGCATAGTGCGTTTGATCTTTCCTTCCTTCCCTCCCTCTGCCCCCCCACTTCTTCCCTCCCTTCCTCCCTCTTTCCCTCCCTTCCTTCCTCCATTCCTTCAACATTCAGTAAGCCCCTCCAGTGACTCAAGCAGGTCTTAAAAGTTCCATTCATTCATTTAACAAATATGGGCTCTGTACCGATCTGCGCTGGTGATGCCAAAGTGACAAGGGGAACAGTGCTTGCCCCCATGGAGTTCCCAGCTCAGCAGCATTAAGCAAATAGTCGCAAATAATTCACTAAATATTTAATGGGGTTAAGTTAACTGATTAAATTAGTTAACAATGGTTAATAGTGAATTAAAGTGGTGTACCTATTGCCAAAGAGTTTCCCCAACTTTGGGTAATCTGAGATTCCCTTTTTCCCTTTGATAAATGACCACAGGATAAAAAGCAACCAAATCAGAATCAACTACCAGAAGGGCTTTCTGTCAACTTTTGTTCCCGGTTGGTTTAAATATGAGAGTCTCTGCCTGTCTGTCTGTCTGTCTGTCTGTCTCTATCTCGCGATCTAGTGAGGGATCTAGAGCCTATGTGTATTCGGTATGTTACTAACCTCGAATCTGGCGAAAAACCGTTATTTACTGACATTTAATGAAGTTACCTCGTGCCTTTTTCCTGATTACCAGGCTAAGATGGAACTTTAAAACCCTCCCAAGTCAGGAAGAGTGGGCTGTTCCCGACCTCTCCTTGAACTTGGCATAGTGAGCTAAAGGTGTACAAGCAGCAAGTTTCTAATTCATTTCTCAGTGGTACTCAGAGCACAGCATGCGCCGGGTTCCTGGCAGCTGAGGATAGTGGTCCTTCCCCTGTCATTCTCCCGGTCCACCCATTTCTACCCTTTAATGTGAAAAAGTTTAAAAGATGTTGTAGGGAGGGTCCTCAAGATGTGTACTTCCCTAGCGATCATTTCAGGTCTCCCAGTGCACAAGGGTCTCTTTGAAAATGGATTGGAAAAAGCAGATGGGAATAGAGCCCAAGAATTTCCACGGACACGACAACGTCTACCACACCTTGAGTGAAGGTCTCAAGTGGACGTGACACTGGTCGTTCCCACCACCGTGATGTTTAGAGTAAATCTCACACAGAGCAGTTGGAAACCAAAGTCTTGTTTGTCAGAGGAGGGTGTGCTCAGGGACTGGGGGGGAGTTGCGAAAGCACTTTCTTCAAACTGTGGGAGATGTTTCTGCTGGCCGGATTCAAGACTCTGAGCTGTGGATTCCTCGTACACAACCTCCTGTGCGTGCGTGCACGCGCACACACACACACACACACACACACACACTCAGCTCACTCACATGTTTCTCACAGAAAAAAATGATCCCACACAACCTGTCAGAAATTTCTTGGCCACACAGAATAAGACACTGATCAGTGCCTGACCTGCCCAGGACCCGATTCCCTGAAGTTACAGCCGCTGTCATTGCCTCGTATCTTGAGGCCATGCAAAGAGTCGTCTTGCTAAGTGCCCGTTTTCACAAGGCAGGGGGGTGAGCGTAGCCAGGATGTGTCGACCACTTGAAGGCAATGACAGTGTGACGGGAAGGGTACTCTGCTGACGTGGGTGTGCACGTGGCTCCCGTCCCCCTGTTGGCCTTGGAGTGTTGGCCTGAGAGAGACGAAGGAAGTGCTCGCTGGCGAGGCCACTGCTCCCCGCACCATCCAGAGGACTCGGAACGTGGGGACCAGACAGCCAGTTTCTCCTCAGTCCCTTCACCTCCTGGATGCGTCAGAACATCTTCAATGTATTTGTTTTTTACCTTTCTGTCTCACTATTCTTTTCTCCTTCCAGCCCCCACGGTACTGTGACTTTACAACCCAGCATCATCAAATAAATCACCTTTCCACTTGTCTTGCCTTTGCTTCACCCCATCCCAAGCACCAAGATGTGTTGTCCCTTATAGAATTTGAAATGTTTCATGGATCAGATTCCACCACCAAAATTTACTGAGCACCTACCCCGTGCATACCCCGTACTATGCCTCTGTGAGCAAAAACAGAACCATCCAGATTCCTGGGAGGAATGTATTTGACTTACTCTTTCTGAATTTTAAGGTATCTTTTTGTGAATGTTTTTGAGAGATCAATACTTGTTTTGTTCGAGCATTTTATTCCTTTTAAAAAATAACTTAAAAAAAAATGACAGAAGCAAAATGTGAATTGTAAAACATTAGAAAATAGAGACCAACAAAAATAAGAAAATAAAAACATCTTATTCTCAATCACCCAGAAGTTACCACTATTGTGTGTGAACTTCCAGAACATTCTCTGTGCATATATGTATATTTAAATAAGATGAGATCATAATATGTAGGCTGTTATATAAACTACTGTTTTTGATCAATCATATCTATTTTCCATTTTAATAATTTTTGTCTTTTTAATACCCAGACCACATTCATATTTTTCCAGTTGCACAAAAGTGTTGTTTTCAGCTAAATTGATCAAGCCTACTACAAAATCCAGGACCTCATGTTGTATCCAGTTGTTTTGTCCCCAAAATCTTTTTCTTTTAATCTAACATGGTCCGTTTCTTATGACCCAGAATTGAAGTGATCAAGCCAGTTGTCCTGAAGAATGTCTTCCTTCTGAATTTGTCTGGGAGCTTCTCTTTGCCATTTATCTTGCTCTTCCATCCCCTGTAGAAGTGATATGTAAAATCCCATGAGCTCAGAATGAACTTGTTTTTACCAGAACACATCAGACGTGTAGGCTTCATTGCAATACATCTGAAAACACATAATCTGTTTGCTCCAAAAGTAGTAAATGCCAAAAATAACCCCTGAACTAAGATGATAGCAGTTTGATTGCTCCATTATACCCATACGCTTACCATCTTGCAACTAAAAAGTAATCTTTATGGGTTTACAGGCTCTCTAAATGGATGTCCAGTTCCCCATCAACCATCCACTTAATGGTTTTAGTACTAATTAGTAATCCTTTGCCTGAATCAGTTATTTAATTAAGGGTTTTAAAATGATGCATTTCTACATCTATTATAAGAGTACAATCTTTTATTGATTCTCAAATTTTATTCTTTTATTATGGCTCTTCGAACTCAGGGTGGAGAATGGTCCAAGTTGAACATTACAGCAAATGGTGCCATCTTAGGACCTGGCTCTTGGATGGGTTTCCCACCAACATCAGGAGGACTTTGCTCTGTTGTCACACAATGTTCCTCAACACCTCACCCAGTGCCCCTCACTGATTTGACTTCTCCCTACCACATGTGCTTATTATCTTTATTCATATTTTCCTCTGATTTAAGCTAGTGGTGCGCTGGAGTCAGCTTGCACTGTTTAGCTAGAGCTGAGCTCTTTCTAATGCCTTTAGTGGTTGCTTGAAAGTGGCCATGGCAGGCGTAGGTGGAAATCGGCAAATACTATGGTTTAGGACTTTAAAACATTTTTTGAAAGCTAGGTTTTAAACATTTACCAGCCCACCATTGCTTTCAGCCATCAATTCTCAAACCTGACTCAAAAGCAGAACTGCCTGAAGAATTTTCCATAATATACATTTCAAAACCCCACCGCAAACATGCTCAACCAGAAACTCCAGGTTGGAAGCTCTGCAATCTGTGTCTTTGACAAAACTCTGTGGGAAATTGTTTGAGGGTTGAAACTGTTCGAGGACCCCTAGTCAAGTGGTCAGCACTAGGAAGAAAGCTCAGCATAATGTGCTCAAATCCTCGTCGCTTTTTCCGAGGGGTCCTGGGCTGCCATCCTCACCACCTGTACTGTTTTGGGGCCAGGATGTCAAACCAAGGTAGCCCTGTTATTGAGGATGGTTTCTTTTCACCTGCTGGCAGGCATTCATCCCACCACCTTTCTTCACTGTCACCCGCCTTTGCTCTGGGTCTTTTATCCCATTTCCAAGTCATTCTGTGTCTGGCATCCACCTAAAGACGGCCACACAGGGGAGAGAGGCAGCCGCGCGCTGGCAATCTTTCGTCCGTCATCAATCACTGAGCGGTGGGTCACTTCTTTGCAATCTAAACATGAAAGCCTGCCCCCTCAGGGGCGGAGTGTGGGCAGAGACACGAGGGTTTTAAAAAAAACATTTTGGGGCCAGACCTAGAGAAACCCCTGGGACATCGTCTCCCTAATTGCGCTTTTGCCATTTGTCCCTGAGCCTGGTAGTTCCAGGGGCCCCTGCCTTTCTATGTGTGTAGCCAAAACGAGTTTGAAGCTGCAGAGGGAGCTACCTAATCACTTTCCTTGGCCTGAGCAGCTTAGAATCCAATAGAGCGTATATGCAGGGCAGTGGTAATGATTTGACCCTCCCCACGTGACTGGGGGCTACCCAGTGCCCCGGGTGGGGGGGGAAAAATGTCACGCCCAAATGACTATTGTTGGCCTCCAGTTGCAATACAACACCAAGAAAACATTGCAGTATTATGAGGATTCCTGTTCCCTCTGTCGATATTTTCAAGATGGTTCTTACTCCTGAGCAGGCATCGATTGCGTATAGGTTAGGACCCCCCGGTGCCATTTGTCATTTCTGATATAATATCATGTTATCGTTTAAAGCCGTAATGGGAGAGGTGTCTGTGCTTAAAGCAAACCTGTGTCTCGGGCTTTGATAAATGGTTCAAGGGGCTTTGTTTCTGCAGTGGTGAGTAGCTGGCTGGCTATTTGCTTTACCTTTTATCCAAGAATAACCGTGTGATGGGTTCTGGAAACGAGCAGTATCATTTTGTCAGATGTGGTTCATGGCGAGCCGGGTGGTCCTAGCAGAACAGCTGTGGGATTTTAGCACCCGACAGGATGTTAGCGGAGGGCCTGTGTAAATCTGAAACAACTCAAGCTCCACATGGCTGCTTTCGGTTGAAAAGTTCTCAGCGCTGTTTTTTTAAGGTGAGAGGACAAGAAATGCTGATGGGAAGGGGAAACATGTGCTTTAGATAGTAATTTTATTCAGACGGAGCCTTTCTGAGAAGGAGTGATTTGAAGGGAAAAGGTGGAGCTATAAACAAGGAAAATATGAAATTGGTAATGTGTAGCTGCCCTTAGCACGTGCCCACAGTGAGATCTGATCCCCAGGGGTGTGTCACACACAGCTCCAGCTACCCTCCGAGGAGTGACCCACGCTCCTGGTAGCACAACTCTCTTCATGTATCATTGGAGCCCTCGAATATGTGGCATGAAGCAAGTCTGGAGGGCTCTCTGTTCCTGCACCTGAAGATATTTGTGGGTTGCAGTCGTGGTACTTAATCCATCAGAGCAGGCAGTTTGTCAGAACAAATAGCAATGGTTTTGTGCCCACAGTTCCCTTCTCAAAATTCGTGAAAACCCAAACGCTCCCACAATTTCAATGCAACTTTGCATGGCGACAATGGCTGTCATTTCTCTTTGCCTTCTTTAAGGGGGAGGAAGGGCCGGTCATGGATCATTACATAAATGGCACAACAGACACATTCCCCCAGCTCTAAATCTGGAAGGAGGTTTGGAGAAGTACCTGACATGAATCTTTGCTCCTAGGGGGGGGACTGTCCACCTATCCTTGGCTTTCAGAAAAGTTCTCTAAGTTTTCAAAGTTAAGGGTGAAATGTACGCTCAACCAGGGATACAAGGCTAGGCTAAGAAATTGTGTTTTTTAGAGTCTGCCCTTAGCTTTGCTTTGCCCAGGAACAGGGAAGCTTTTTGCCTGGTGAGTCCATACTTTCTCAACAGTATCATTTTTAATTAACAGAACATACTTGCTAGGTGATAGAGGGGGTTTGCAGAATAAACAATGACTATGAGGTAAAAAAAATAAGTCCACAAGCCTCATTAGGATTTGGTGCCAATCAACAGAAGAAATAGGTCCAAATATGTATATAATTAGATACATGTTTCTAGATCCATCAAACACACACTCAATATGCAAATACATATTCATAAACATTCATACTCTTATAAATACAGTATGTATCCAAACTGGTTACCTAACCTGATCAGTACCATGTCCTATAATTGTATTAGTATTTTAAAATTATATGCCTACTGTATGCGAGGCATTTATGTACATTAGGACATTTTATCCTCATAATATTTTTTAAGGAAATAGGATTATCCCCATTTTTCAGATGACAAAGATAAGGTTGGAAAGAGCTGCCATCATTTTCTCAAAAGCATACAGCTTCGAAGTGGCAGATTCTCAGCTCAGGCCCTTTTTAATAGGTCACACAAGGATTTGCATGTCATTTATTGTACATGTTGGGAATTATGACGAGATGTACAAATATAAAGAATTTACTCTCAGATATTATAAAATCAAGGGCTAGCAGAGTTCTAGAAAAAAAAATATTTCCATCTTTTTTTTTTTTTTTAATTTATTTGGTTGCACCGGGTCTTAGTTGCGGCTCGCTGGCTCCTTAGCTGTGGCACGTGGGCTCCTTAGTTGCAGCATGCATGTGGGATCTAGTTCCCTGACCAGGGATCGAACCTGGACCCCCTGCATTGGGAGCACAGAGCCTTATCCACTGCTCCACCAGGGAAGTCCCTCTATCTTTTTTTTTTTAATGAGATTCCCAGAGTAAAGATATTTGAACCTAAGTTTCTTATTATGTTAAACCAGCAAACTCAAATGGCTGCAAAAGTCAGATAGATAACATGAGTCAAATGGAGGTGAGTAATAGGGAATGGTGTGGACTGTGGTAAACTCCAGGGCATATGTCCTAATTAAAAGGGGAAATGCTGCTTAGCTCTGGCTGACTGTGACCATGCAGGAACAGGGCTCAGTATTACCAGATCACTTGATTTTTCTGTTGTTGTTTTTTTTTCAGAGAAAACTCCCTGTATGAACTTTTTGAAATTTTTCCATAACTTTATGATTTATAAATATTGGCAACTAATTCACCCCTTTTCAAAATACTAGCAATTCAAGCAAAACACATTTGTGGGCATGTGTGATCTCAGGTCCACCAGTTTCGGTGACCCACTGACTTCTATTTACTCATCCTGCTGGCCTTGCTTCAGTTCTGGGGCTTGAGGGGGACTATTCCTCACTGCGAATTACTGGCATAAAATTAGCATGGGAAGTTCTTCCCTGAAACAGACAGGCTTCAGGCTATGGCAGGAAGGGCATCACCTACCTCCAGTGAGTTGGGACGACTTCACTGGTCCAGGTTTGATTGGATTGTTCTTATGTTTCCTTCATGCTCTAAAGCTCTAGAGCTGTTTTGTATTTTAAAGACATCAGTATAAGGACTGCACATGTATTCCCTTCTCATCAAATGCCCCCAAGGAGCAGACCTTTCTGAACCCTGCGAGACTGTTTATGACCCAACCTCCGCTGGTCTTGGTCACGTCTCCCCCAGCCACCTCTCACATGCATTTTTCTTCAGCTACTTTGGATTTCTTTCTTTCTCTTCTTCAAAGACACCCCTCAAACTCGTTTCCTCCTCTGAGCCTTGACACTGTCATTTTCCCTGCCTGGAATGACCTTCCGTCCAGTCTTTCTTTGACTGACTCCTTCTTATCCCTCACGTCTCAGCTCAGGTGTCACCTTCTCAGAGTGGCCCTCCCCAACCCCTGAGCCACAGCAGTGTGACCCCCACCCCAGCCAGTCATTGTCCTGTACTTCATCCTTCTTTGTTTTCTCCATATCAGATGTCAACATCCCAAGTTACCTCCTTTATTTTTTCCTTTATCTATTTATAGAGGCTGCAGGTAGAGCGATTAAAAAGGGTGGATTCTCCAGCCACACAACCTTGATTCAAATCCCAGCTCTGCTACTTCTTCACTCTGTGACAGTGGGTAGGTCACTTCCCCTCTCCAGACCTCAGTTTCCTCATCTGTAAAATGGGAAAATTGGAAATAGTAATAATAATAGTACCTTATAGGGGTGTTACAAGAATTAAATATATTACTGTTGGTAAAGTGCTTAGAACGAATATTTATAAAGTGTTTGTAACAATGCCTGGAACATAGTAAGCATTATATTAGGACCAGTAGTGACTTATTATTATTATTAATTTTATCATCATCTCCCACATTGAGAATGTAAGTTCCACATGAGAATAGATGCCAGCTCTCTCCTTAAGCTCTGTATCCTTCTTGCACAGCACAGAGTAACTGCTCAGGAAATATTTATAGAATAAATGAGTGATAGAAAGGAAACTCTGAAGAGCCAGTACAATAGAATACACTTATCACTGCACGGTTAATTTCTTAAACATCTCTCTCTCTCTCTCTCTCTGTGTATCCCTATCTGTGTATGTCTTTCTGTATAGTTCTCTCTCTCTCTATCTCTCTCTTTCATTAAATTAAAATAAGGATGAGGATAAAGTGCCAGGAAAGCTAGGAAAATGGTTCACTAGGTTGCCCAGCCAGTGGTTTCCTTGTGAGCTGATATCTGAATAACAATGCCCCACTTGAACCAGCAGCCCTCCATTAGTGACTTACACCAACAGGGTTCAAACATGGGGACGTGGCAGCGGCAACAGCAGGGCCACTCTAGTCATACTAATGATGCAAGATGCTGTGCCTCTCGCTCCTGGGCAGAATGGAAAATGCAGAAGGAAGCCCCCAATCGGTGTGCCGAGGTGCCGCTTTCAACAAAGAAATCCTGCCATTCCAAACTGTCGAGACCTTTAAAAATAAAAGATGTGCTGTATTTCCAGCCCTATTCAGTATTCATGAGGCTTCGCAGCTTGTTGTAAGGCAAGATGAAAACAATACTCAGTAGATTTTCATAAGTGACTGTAAGATTGATAGATGATGCAGTTTTAATGTATGTGAAGTTCAAAACCAACATAAAAGCTGCAAGACACCTGCACACTACATTCCAAACCCACATTTCTCCCAGTGATGAGCCCCAGCTTCCCCCTCCAACCCTTCTACATCAGTAAAACAAAAAGTGGGCATCACCCTAAGTAGGGGCGAATTTCTACTGAACCCTTCAAGGACAACATGTTAGTATGTTTTCATTGATATAACAGAGGTCCTTGTGTACACTTTCCCCTTCAAATTAATATGATGGATCGTGAATGGTTAAATATCTCTATTTCTGCTAATCGAGGGCCAGGACAATGGTTAATGCTCCTGGTGGTTCAGGGAGCACAGAAGGTCAGCTACGTTGCTAGGAGGTCTCTAAAAAGCCCTTGCTTTATATTTCATAGCTTATTGGCCACTGTGGGTTTGTTATGTATTATACACACACACCTGCACACACACATACACAGTTATAAGTTATATGTAAAATAGTACGTATCATATTTTATTGATACATGTAGTATATATATATGTAGATGCAGCTAATTAACTATGTGCCTTATCTCTAACTATGTAATGTATAACAAATACAGGGTTTTAAGAATTTTCATGGTCAGCCTCAATCAAGTAACATTTGCATCTATCCTTTTCCCATGAATGCCCATTAATGGAACATAATAAAGAGTTAAACTCTATATCTTCATTTTTGAACCCTTCTTTCCTTTTGTCTTATCACCTGTTGCTAACATTGATTGAACATTAGGACCTGCCAAGTTCTGAACAGGAATTACTGTAAGGAAGGCTGACGTGGACACAAAGAGATGACACGTGCTAGAGAGAAATATGCACACATGCCAACAGGCACACGTACATACACAATTGTTTCTACATTGATGAGCCTTCGCTTTTTTCATTTTTTTCTTTCCTTCTCGCTTGAGAGGACGGGACTTGGGTTTCTGTTTTTATTTTGCTTTGGTTCCAGTCTCGTTAACTCAAAATGGATAAGATTAGAAAAATAAAATTAAAATATTACAATATCAGCAGTGATTTGGCGAGGACTTTCTGAGGACTAGCCAATGCTTAAAGGACTTTACTTGCAAAACAACCCTAAAAGTCAATACTATTATTAGCCTAGTTTCATGTGGGGGAAACTGAAGCTCAGAGTGGTTGATCAACTTGCTCAAAGTCACATAGCTAAAAAGTGGCAAGAGGTTGCTTTTCACTGTCTCTGCTGGATAGACATGAGCAAGATGCAAATGTCAGAGCAACATTATGGAGCATTTAAGGATCAATGCTGTTCTAACCCTTCCCTGGTTAGAAAACGTGATTTGCGTATGTCAGACAAGAAGGCTTCCAAAGGACAGGGACCTTCTCCTTTGTGTATTTTATTGTCAGCTCCTGGCACAGGGTCTGGCACAGAGCAGAAGCTTGGTAAGTGGAGAATGAAGACAAGGGAGAAAGGTATTAAGAGGCGAATTCCCAGTGGGTGTTTGGGAGCTGGGAAATAAATGAGGTTTTTCCAATTTTAAGGTAAACACAAAAACAGAGACAAGTTGCAGACTGAGAAAATGAGACATCCTGTCCAAGAGAAGGGGACAGGGCAGACTGTAAAGACCAGGAACCCTCCTCCTCCATAGAGGGTCCTGATGGGAGAGGAGAAAACAAAAGTGTGGGAGGCGAAGTGACTTATCTGGAGGCACTCAGCTCATCACTGACAAAGCTCAGATTTGAAGAAAGCCTGGTCTCCCACGACTGAAGACTGCACATTCTGATTTTCAGAACTGGTGATTTTTCCAATCTTTCCATCCTTTTGGCTGGATCCCACTGAGAAGGACGATTGTTCTCAGAGTTGGAAGAAAGACTCCTGAGGTTGAGATATGGTCTAAACTATAGATGCTGAGGTGCCATCGTAAAGTAGGAATCTCCTAGAACCTTTGCCTGCAGGCAGAGACGCTGAGCCAGCTGGCAGATGACGGTGGGGACACGCAGAGCTCACTCGTGTACTCTACTTGTCCACAGCGTTGTGCAAAGGCTCCCAGCCAGAGTAAGGTATTGCATTGTCTGTACAGAATCGTGAAGAACATTCCTCCTTGGGGCAAAGGGCTTATAAAATAGGTTAAAAAAAAAAAAAAATACTGCACCTGGTTCCCTGTAGTTCAGAAAAGGATCTCATATCAACTCCCAGAGATTTAGAGAAAAATGAGAACATGTTCCAGTCTCCTTGCTACTTTCTTTGTCTTGTCTGCTTTTCCTGGGCTTACAACTGCTCCAGACACAGTGCCGTTCACTGCCCTGTTGGGACGGGAATGTGCATCCTTGGTGCCCTCCCAGCCGGGCATCAATGCTTTGTGCACTTCCTCACCCTTCAGCAAAACTCCTTTTATAACACTCATCATATCTGTTATCTCTTTTGTTTGTTATTTGTCTCCCTGTGACCAGATCTGTCTCGTTCATCACCGTGTTCCCCACAATCTAACCAACAACAAAACGTACCTAAATCACGGTTGATGTTAAATAAATATTTTTAGTGGAATGAATTCATATAGGCTCCCACCCTTTCTTTTCCAATGCTTATGACTTTGGAAGAGTCTAGAGCCTCACAGGTGCACAGTATTTGTTGAAGGATTAAGGAAGCACATCCCAGATTTCTTCGTCCACACACTGCCGGAAAGCAGGTCTCTTCTTCAGCTAAGAGGAAACCCATCTTGAATTGAGAGTAAAAGAGAGGCCAGCCTTCCTTCCTGAACCTGAAGAAAGGGCCCTCGGGTTTTCTTGTAAAGAGAAGGGAAAAGGCAACCCAGATGAGCTGGCAGGCATCTCCTTTGCCTCCCACTCAGTGCTCTGACTTCAGAACACAAGTTATATTGCTTGACCTATTTGTGCCTTCTGGCCACCACTGAAGATTCATTTATCTGATCTGGGTGTTTTCTAGATGAAAAGCACAGTCTGTTGGCTCGTATTCAGTTGCTTTCCTCTTGATAGTCTCCATTTCCAAGGACGGTCTTCCATGAGCAGAATGGCGGGGTTCTTGACCAGGTGCCTTGAAGTCTTTTGTTTTGTTTCCTTTTTTGGTATGTTTGTTTTGTTTTGTTGGGAGCTTAGTGTTGTTCCCATTGAAAGTCTTCTGCCAGTGGCAGTGACCTTCTTGAAAGAGGCTCAAACCCTGATCTGTAATCTCCAAGAGCAGCCTCCCAAGAGGTAAGGTCTCCCCACCGAGGTGAATACCTCGAGTTGGCTTTTTTTAATTAAGGCTCCGCATTGTAACTAGTCAATGTACATTATTGGGAGAGTGAATGTCAATGCCACTGCTTTTTCTTTCTCTCCTTTATCTTTGTCAGTGATTCAAAGACATGATTTATGGTTAGTCTCCGACTTTCAGCATCATCCATCAAGTCCTGGTTTCACTACAGGGCTCCACGTTGTAAATCATGCCGAAGGGTTGTCACTCATTCCCCTTAACCCTTTAGAGAAGCGTTTCAGGGTCGCTCTCCAAGAAGGAAACTTTGTGAGATAGCAGTTTGGGGGGCCTGCCTGGGCAATATATGGGGGCTCGTGGAACCACTGGCGTTCATTGTTTGGCCTAAGATAATAATTATTAAGACCTGGGTAAAGCCTGGGCCCGTCGCCACCCAGCCCATGCAGGTTGAGACACTCACACAGGGTGACTTGAGAATGGCACCGATTCCTGAACCAGCTTTATTCCGTTTTGAAATGTCCGTTAGATGTGAAGTGCTGAGTTTCCCTTTGGAATCAATCACGGGCTAGTTCTGATCGTGACCTTGCAAAGATTGTAGAATGAGTGCAGAGACCCATTAGCAGCTGCTATTTCAGGCTTTGTAAATTAACAGCCCTCTCCTCCTCCTACTCTTCTTTTCCGGGCTCCATCACTCTCTAGCTCTCTGTCCCTTTCTCACACTCGGGAAGGTGGGGAATGACGGCAAAGGGCGAGGTGGAAGACTAGAATTTGTAGGCAGAGGAGCAGGACTTTAGTAGAGTCAGATAACCCCTTCCTGCTGGTCCCTGGCGATGGCCAAACCCAGTCTCCCAAGCCTCTGAGACATGGAACACGGGATGTAGGCAAGGATTCAGACAAGGGGCACTGAACAAATAGGGGTGCTGCCCTACTGGAAGTCTGCAGCTAGTAATCGATGGTCACTAATGAAAAATATGTTTGGAATCTATTCGTTCAGAGCCCGCAGCCAGTTGATAGCAGTTTTATTCCTGAATTATGCATTGCCCTGTTTTGCCTGGGTAAGCCGATGAAAACAACAGATAAATTGGCAAAAGATATGTAGGTAAAAAAAAAGGGAAAGGTTGTAAAATATGAGTGTTCGTTATCCAAACAGTGCTATACCCTCCGCCCTGTTAATATGCACCCTTCCTCAGATGGTGTTTGAGGGGCTCAGGGCCTGGTTGTTTTCAAACATAGAGCATTAAATATGCTCATCGTCTCCATTTTGGCAAAAACGTGGCCTTATTTAACCCAGAGGGTTAACGCACCTCAGTTTACTTGGGTTGTGGCCCTCAAGAGCCCCTTCTTAACTGCTGTTCTCACTTTCCAGCATACAAAATGGCTAGTCTTACTATTTTATCTTTCTTGGAAACAGCACAAGGATCTTTTCAACCTTTAAATGACCCAGAAGCTATTAATCCTCCTAACAGCCTTGGAAGGCAGGTAAACCGTTGCTGAACTAGTATTTCACCGGGAAACCCTTCTCCTCCTGCCCACCTCCCTGCTCAGATATCAGATTTATACGGTATACACAGTGTCTGCAGACCTAACTACAGGTGACTTAGAAATGGGGTGGCTGCAGATTAGTGTGCCCATCCAGAATGATGTATTTTATTTTTTTGTGCTGAGAGCAGCGCTGGTGGCCTTCTGGTTAGGCATAACAAGTCTCCTACTCGCAGCCTATTACAGAAAGGACTTCTGTCGGGTCTCTGTTGTGAAGTCAGCTTCTGCTATTTGAATCCCATCAATAAGATGTCTTCTGTTTATGCCACGTGGATTTCTTTACGCCTCTGATCAAAAGAACTTTCAAGGCACTGACAATAAGGAAGAGAGTTGTTCAGCTCATGGGATTATTAGACAACTTTGAGTCCCTTTCCCTCTCGGTGGATGAGAGGAATTCTCCTTTCTCCGTGTTGCCCGTCCCTGGAATAATTATAAATTTCTGCAGGTCTTATTCAGACCCAGAGACAGCATCCCAGAGGCATGGAGAATTTGCTGCTAAAATATGCTTTCAGCAAATTCGAATACGCCACCTAGTGAAGTTCTTAATTAGTATGCCACCTCAGCTATAAAGCTAGGAGGCCTAATGACGGTCAACTTACCTTGACCTCTTATTTGAAGGAAACCTGCGTTATAGGTAAGATTTTAGAAAGAAAAAAAACACAGTTAAATTGAAATCGTTTGGTTAGCTCTGTCTGAACATAGCCCATTGGTATGATATCTGGTTTTAGGATGTCTGGTTTTGAGGCATTCAGAATACTGAAGGACCCACCTTTTAAAAACAGGCAGACAGAAGCGTAATCCCATTCACCCAACATGGGCGCCACTGTCTTCTGGTTAAATTCCAGGCAATTCTAACGTATTCAACTCTGAGCGGCTCAAATCTTTGCAGACCTGTATTTGGTGATACGTATTTGCCAGATTTGCAGTAGCGGCAAATTTAAATAAATTGTCTAAATTCATACACAGCAACCCATTGGCGGAAAGCCAGGAATAGATAGTTCAGCTTCTGCTTTCCCATGTCCTATTTCCCCTGGGGCCTTCTTTTCACACAGAAAATTCTGAGCTGTGTGTGTTTAAACACAGAGAAGTTACATTCCTTCTTACTACCTTCTCCCTCTGAATCAGTATTTTTTTCTCCCCTCAACCCCATCCTCGTTTTCATTTCTGTTTTGTCAAATAACAGTGTGACTTTGTCTTTGACATTAAACAGTTGTATATACTTTTAGCAGAGTTTGTTTATTCCATCTGTATTTCCAATCAGTGCGGAAGGTTTACCAAAACGGTTCATTACTGATTTATTTATGATGTATTTAGATAGCAAATATGGAACTGTCAGCCGTTGCTGGCTAAACAGTGTTGACAGACATTAATAACATATGGTACAGCGATGGAATTATGATCTTTAATTTTTTTTTACATTTTGGTCCTCAACATGCAATTTGTGGTTTTGCGTTTCTTAGGTAGTTGGGTACAATGGAGGAGCCTTTTAAAGAAAGCTATGTTTTCTTTTCGTTTGTAACCTTTGGGGTTTCCTGGTGGTGACATTAACATCTTCTGTGTCTGTTTAGCTGTTCAATTTAGTGAAAGACAAATCTTCCCAAAGGTTTAATTTACCCTTGCAAACTGAAATCACTATATTCACACCGTGGGAAATGGCCCTAATTTTCCCAACCTTCAGTCGCCATCAAGCATATAATTTATTTCTCCCCCTTCAATACATTCCTCATTAGAAAACAAAGTTTTTGATATTTAAATGTTACCAAGTTCAAGTGGAGGAACATGATCTCCCGTTTCCGCAAAATGCTTTTGCAGGCATGGCTGCTTCCACCTGACAACCACCCATTTATACGGGGCCAGAACAGACAAACATTTGAATTTCTGACCTTTAATTGGCTGTTCCTTTGAGCTTAGCAGCAAGGGGAGAAAGGGCTTTTTTTTTTTTAATTTATTTTTGGCTGCGTTGGGTCTTCGTTGCTGCGCGGGGGCTTTCTCTAGTTGCGGCGAGCGGGGGCTACTCTTGGTTGCGGTGCGCGGGCTTCTCATTGCGGTGGCTTCTCCTGTTGCAGAGCACGGGCTCTAGGCGCGCGGGCTTCAGTAGTTGTGGCACATGGGCTCAGTAGTTGTGGCTCCCGGGCTCTAGAGCGCAGGCTCAGTAATTGTGGCGCACCGGCTTAGTTGCTCCATGGCATGTGGGATCGTCCCGGACCAGGGATCCAACCCGTGTCCCCTGCACTGGCAGGCGGATTCTTAACCACTGCGCCACCAGGGAAGCCCCTCCCTCCCCCCTTTTTTTTCCTTCTCCAACAGCAAGGGGAGAAATTGTTTGACTGGGCTCAAAGGCAAAGCAACTGGTATACCTGGGTTGCAACAGAAGTTACCCCATCTGCTTGGAGGTAGGTAAACACATTTTAGCTGGGCTGTATCCCAACAGGCAACAAAGTTTGTCTTTGGCCAAAAATTGTTCCATGGTTCTGCAAAAAGATCCCATTTTCCAGAATTGAATTCTTTCTCTTGAAAATGATATCCAAAGGACATTATTGTTCACATAAGACAAAACTAGAAGTTCTCTAGAGCAGTGAATACCAGTGATGGACTCCCTTTGAGAAACACACAAGTATTGTATGTAATTTCAGGGCTCTGGCATCCTGGGAAGCCCACGTCTGTGGACCCCATTAAGAAACAAGCGATGATTCAGTTCCTTATATGATTTTTGTATGTGCAGACTGATGCTTGCCTTTGTTTTCCAGCGTAAGGATGGGAGACAAGATGGACAGTGGGACTCATGGACTGAGTATCTCTCAGGAGCTAGAAGCTTTTCTAGTGTTTGATACACATTATCATGCTGGATCCTCAGAACACTCTAGGAAATAAGTATGAGTATTATTCCCATTTTGCAGATACGGAAATTGAGGGTTGGAGGGGTAAATGACTTGCCCAAGGTCACACAGCTGGTAAGTAAAGGAACCATGAGTCAAATCCAGACAGTCTGATACCCGAGCTAAGTCTAATGTGGGATTTTGGTTAAAGTGAAGGATACAGAGGACTTGTATGTTTTTACCTTTCTTATTTTTACCACTTTAGAACTGTAAAGCATATTGGAAATCTTTCAGTCCAAATCCTTCATTTTACCTTTGAGATAACTAAGCTCAGAGGAGCTCCAAGACTTGCCCCTGGTTAAAAAGTTAGGAGCTGACCTGGAGCTGGTTTATTCGGACTCGGGTTCCAGCTTTGGTGGCCAATGCCATACCATTTCCCTAATAGTCTCAAAGCTTGAACATAAGCATACTGGTGGCTGATTTTGAAATATATCCAATACTTTGGGCATATGAATGATTCTAGACGGTAAGGATCAGAGGAGCCATCTCTGTTCTAATCCTAATGTCTCCACTGCTGAGACTCACAAGAAATAATAAGCTGCTAAAGCCCCAGCACGTACTTCCTCAGAACTCTGTTCCAATCCCACCTCTGACACTCACTAGCTGTGTGATTTTAGACACTCAGCCCCAGCACCCATGTGAGTCGTTTGGTTTTCTCATGACTTAAATGAAAAATTCTGTACAAAGCTACTGTTATAGAGCCTGGCACAAAGCTGTCACTCATATGTTAGTTCATAGAGTTAAACTTATTGTGAGCGTACGTAGAACTAAAATCAATATGTGTGAATAATTTCTATTCAGTGTAGACATCTTCAAAGCCAGACTCGTGAATGCCTCTTGCATCACATCCCCCATGTATCAAGTCTTTTATTTCTCTGACTCTGAGCTTTAGACCCAAATTGAAAGGGTTCATGTGATCAGTTCAGGCCCACCTTGGTAATCTCCCTGTTTTATAATCATCTGATTTGGGCTCTTAATTACATTTGAAAAATCCCTTCCCAGCAGTATCTGGATTAGAGTTTAGTAGAACAGCTGGGACAAGGTGTATGTAGTGCACACCAAGGACCAGGAGTCCAGTGGTTCATCTTAGAATTCTTCCCACCACACCCTCGGTTTCCCTCTCAGTGGGATTTGAGTGCCTATGGCATGGGTGTTTATGAGTATTAAATATATATAAATCACTTACCACAGTGCCTGGTGTAACCCACACATATGCACTAAATTGTAGCTCTTGGTCCCTAGAAGGGAAAATAAAGCTTGGACATGGAGTAATTTACCAGACTAAGGGAATTTAGAGTTCAATCCTGGGAAGAATGGGTCAATCAATCAGCAAGAATATTTTATTGAACATCAAGATTCTTTGCTAGGCATTGCGTGACAATTGCCAGAAAACGTAATTAAGAGGAAGGCAGGGCTGCTTCCTGTGGGAGGATGAAAGGGACTTATTCAGAGCACACATGGTCTCCTTGAGAATCTGTTCTTCTGCCTCTCTATAGCAGTAGCTGTAACGTTTGAGCAGTGGCCTGTGAGAGTGAGAGCCATGTGACCATACTGGGGGTGGGCTCACCAGGCTGTGTGCAAGCAAGTGCAAAGGCCCTGAGGTGGAAGTTCATCAGAAATGCCAAGAAATACCAAAGAGGCTACTGTGGCCAAGTGCAGAAAACAAAGATGAGAGGGGAGGAAACTGAGACAAGTTAGTGAGACAGTTGGAAATGTGAACTTGGAATAATTGATGCCATTAAGGGATTATTATTATTATTATTGTTTGGATGTGAGAATGACTATGTTTCAAATAAGGAGAGTACTTTTCTTTTAGAGATACACACTGAAATATTTATGGATGAAATGATATGAAGTCCAGGATTTGCTTCAAAATAATATTAGTGGGGACAATGGTCGAAGGGGTTTAGCGAAGCAGGACTGTCCATGAGTTGGTAAACATTGAAACTGGTTGATGGTATACAGAGGTGTGTTACTCAATTGGGTCTACATTTGGATATGTCTGAAATCTTCCATTTAAAAAGAAACTTTACAGGAAAAGAAATTGAGTCAAAAGAAATGGCAAGTCATACCATAAAGGGCCATGGAGCCAGTTTAAGTGACTTTTTTTCTAAGAATAATGGAAAAACCATGAAGTGGTTTTGAGAAGAGGAGTAGCCTGATCTGACGTGCATTTTTCAAGGCTCACTTAACTGCTCTTTGGACAGTAGATGCTCTTAGTTTCCTATTGCAGCTGTCTGTGACAAATTATTACAAATTTAGTGGCTTAAAACAACACAAATGTATTATGTTACAGTTCTGGGGACCAGAAGTCTGAAATCAGTTTCACTGGGCTAAGATCTAGGTGTTGGCAGGCTTCATTCCTTCCGGAGGCTCTGGGAGACTGTTTCCTTGCTGTGTTCCAGCTTCTAACAGCTGCCCACGTTCCTTGGCTCGCGACCCCTTCCTCCATCTTCAAGTCAGCCCTGGCGTCACTCTGACCTCTGCTTCCACTGTCACATCACCTTCTCTGATTCTGACCCTTTGCCTCCATCTCATGAGGCCCCTTTGAGGCCCACCCACTGGTCTCACCCAGATAATCCAGGACAATCTCATCTCAAAATCCTTAATTTAACCACATAAGGTAACAGCCACAGATTCTGGGAATTAGGATGTGGACATCTTTAAGGGGCCCTCATCCTGCCTCCTATGGGGAGAAAGATGGAACAGGACACCCGAGATGAAGGCTTTTGCAGGCGTCCGTGTGAGGCAGGCTATGGACAGCACTATTTACCTTTTGGGCCAGATACTTTGTGGTTGTAGAGGGCTGTGCTGTGCATTATAAAACGTTGAGCAGGATCCTTTGACCCACTCGATGCCAGTAGCACCCCTTCTCCCGCCAAGTGGTGACACTGGTTGAGAACCACCGGGTTAGGGAAGTACCGGCGGGAAGTGACTGGATCCTGGCTCTGTAACGAAGGCAGCCCTGGCAGTTTTCGTTAGGCCTCCCTCTCCTCCCATTGCTAAGCACTGCCAGTAACTAGACGGATTTCTTTCCGGTCTGTGTCTCACGTGGATCGTGCAGAAGCAGAAAAATGGTGACAGACTGCTGTTGTCACGTGGCTATTTAATCTTCTCCTCAACTAGTTATTTTGTTGCTCAAGGACAAAGGCAGTGGCTGTAACTCCCTTTTCCCACCACCTACCCCAGTGATCGGAGCATTGTAAGACCTCGATGAATACCTGCTGCCTTTGATTTCATAATTATAGTCTCACTATACCTTTGCTTCGCCACTGTGGGAGAGGAACGTAATATCCTGCGCATCGCGGTCTCGTCTACATGAAATTGAAGACTCCGTGTTAGCTGAGTGCTTTGGAATCCTTGCACAAAAGGAATAAATCCAAACACAAAGACTCTGCGAGGTGGTATATGGTTCTCTGCGGGGTAGCTATGTAGATACTCGTTATTAATAATTTCATGTGCTTTCTTAACCATCATTAACATTTATTGAGCACCTACTATGTATCCAGCGTTGCACTAGGTGCTTTACATGTAGGACCTCCATCTCTGTAGATTTCTTCCAACCTGAAGAAATAGGAAATAATATTAAACCTGCTTTATAGACGAGGAACGTAAGATGAGGGAGGTTAAGCAACTTACCCAAATTCCCATAGTATGGGCCAATGATACATTTTGGGACTGTCAGATTTCTCAACCTTTGCTCTTAAATTTTTTGTCATATTGCCTCACTTCTAGGCGGCCTAGGTGCTTTGATCCAACGAAAGGAAGTCAACGTTAGCATTAGCAGCTAGCGAGACTTAACTGTTTTCTTGATGGCTTTGGGCTTTAAGGTTTGATGTGTGATATGCCTTCGAATACTTCCAGCCTTGCGGAGGGAGGAAGCAGGGGGTGCTTTTTTATTTCAAAAGAGGAATCAGCCACTCCCTCTATTCACTCTGCCTTTCTCCCCTGGCTGCTATGGCCACGTAAAAGTCATCACAGATGAATCATCCATACGCAGATCAAGGGAGACAATATGAACTGTTTGGTCTTTTCCATCCTTCTCGATGTGACTCACTGTCATGTTCTGGGCTGTGGCTGTCCTTCCGTAGCTTTAGCTGCTCCTCGGATGAATTCATGGGCACAACTGGCCTTGAAGTTAACTGAGAGAGGACAGGTGAAGTTCCCAGGTCCAACGTAGGCACCTGGGTCCGAGCAGAATCAAATTTTAGTTTCCACTTTGGGGGCTCATTGGTTTTGGCTTGGGGGTCTCAGACTCACAGGTCTACAGGGGCGAGGCAGGTGTGGTAAATTAGCAAAGTGGGCCACAAGCGAGATGCTCTGAAGTGAAAGGGACCCAGATGGGATATTCCGGCATCCCACCCCGCCAGGGCAGCTGTGACTCAGCTCTGGAGGAAGAGGCCGGGCAGAAGGCGGCCCTGTTGCCAGATTTAAGCTTTGCTGAGAGAATTCAGAAGCCTGACTTTTGTAGGTGAAATCTCCTCGTTTTTAGATCTCGGTACCTCATTTGTTTTAACTGCATGCCCCAAACCTTATCCAGCTAGAGGCTGAATCCAGTTTATTAACTCTGCCTTGAGGATTTAATCTGACTTCCTGGGCCACATGTGGCTGAAATAGGGCTGGTTCAAACTCAGTTGTGCTATGAGTAAAATACACATCGGATTTCAAAGACTTAGTTCAAAAACACAGAATGTAAAATATCTCATTAATTTTATATTTATTACATGCTGATATGATAATATTTTGGATATAGTAGGTTAAACAAAATATATCCTTAAAATTAATTTCACCCATTTGTTTTTCATTGTTTAATGTGGCTACTGGAAATTTAAAACTACATCTATGGTTCACATTCTATAGCTATTGGACAACAGTGTTTGAGGCCTTTATTTACTCTCTACAACAGACAATAATAATCACAGCTCCCATTTACTGGGCACTTACCATGTACCACTGTACGCAGCCCTTTTTGAACTTTCTTTCATGGAATCCTCAAAATAATCCATTGAGCTTATACATATTATCACCATTTTATAGATGAGAATATTGAGGCTAGCCAAAAGGTGAAGTAAATTGCTGACACACAGTTAGTACATGACAGGTTTGATTCTGGATTTACCTATGGGTCTTTCAGGTAGTGAAATCCGAGCAATTAACCACTATGCTAACAAAAAAACAAACAAAACAAAAGAAAGAATTTGGACAAATCTGAGGAGTGTTGGTGGTTGGCTTCAGACAGGTATCTGAGTATGCATTATAGCCCAAGAAATTATGGTTTCTTTCCAATTTAGAACTTGTGGGCAATGCTTCATGTAAATTCAGAAGGCAGAAAATATTTCCATACAGGTGTATTTGCTTTGTGCAAGATTTACATGTTCTTTCTATGTTGAGTGTAGACCAAGTCTCGGTGACTTGAAACATTTTGAAGTGCACAAGAGGAGTTCCAAATGTTAGGAAACCTATCCCGAGTCCTTTAATACTCACGTAAGAGGGTGTACATCTTTATTCTTTTGTAAACGTGCGGCCACACTGTTGGTTTGTCAGGATTAGACCTTTACCTACTGGATTTTCCTAAGACATGAGACCCAAGTGTATCCATCTGGACCTGATGCTTGTCCCCATTTTTATGCAGTAGATTCATGTGTGTGTGTGTGATGGAGCTGTGAAAGGAGATCCATCCCTCTCTGTCCCAATGCCTTCATCTGCTTCCAAAATACTTAAGGACCGGTTGTGGAGGGCAGCGTGGATCAGTGTGAGCTTTGGGTTCAGAGAGTCCTGGGCGCAAATCCTGATGGCACAATTTATGAACTGTGACCCTGGTCAAGGCATTTACATTCTTAGAGGCTTAGTTTCCTCATGTGAAAAAATAAAGGCAATAATACTCACCACACATGATTGCCGTGTGGAATAAAAGAGATCAGGTCTAAAAGCAGTCAGCACAGATGTCAGAGCAGGTCCTCAAATAAAGTAGTTGTCATTATTATTAAATAATAATAATCATGATGATGATGATGATGATGGGACTTTTTTCCCTCAGCCCTTGCCTAGGCTCCCCTGACCCTAACACTCAGGACTAAACTTTATCAAAGAGTTAAGACAAATCAAGAGGGGAAAATATTTCACCTACGAGCCCCCAAGGTCATGGGTATTTGGAAGAAACACTTATCTCTTCAAGGCTTTGCAGCTGGGTCTTTTGTCTGCCGGCTTTTATGAACAGTTTGTGTGAATGTGCAAACATTTGAGGAGTATCAAGCTCTCCGCGGGCAGTGGAAGGCTGCGAGAAGGCTGGTCCATTTTTCTACCTTTCACCCTGTCAGTACACGAGACCTTGGGATTTTTATAATCCAAATTGATACTCTCTAGGAAATCTCTTCCATTCCAGCTCCGTGCACTAGAAAGATTCATTTTCCTGTGGGCACTTCTCCAGCCCTGGGTGGATAACGGTGACTAGAGGTGAATTCCTAACCTTGCCTTGACAAGGTTCGGTCTCGCTAATTTGAATCTCTTCTATTTCGCTCCCATCCACCTGGCGCTGTTTGACTTATCTGCGCTTGTTTGTGGATCCACTGATCACTTTCTTATTACTCTTCCTCCTCCATCCATTTCAGTTTGCAAGCGCCTTTCGGGTGATTTCTTACGCCACCCCTTACCACCTGCTCCAACCTGACAAATTATCGACTCAAACTGTTGCTCCTGACCTGGCATGGTCTCTTCCCAGGGATATAAATGATGCAGTTCAGAGGGATAATGATGCCCTATAAACATACAGTTGTTCCTCGTGCAGCCTACCCTGTTTGAAATTCAAGCACGCCATGACTGCTCGCTGCTGCCTTAGCTAAGGAAATGAGAAGGAGGAAAGAGAAATTGGAAGGGAGCTGGAGTGGCAGAGAAATCCATGCACACCAAATAATGAGATCAGAGAACTCACAGAGAGTGGTCCTTTTTGGGATCCGGCATCTTATTCTGCTGTGGTCAAAAATCGGGAGGGAGTGGCAGGTCCCTTCTTAAATCAGGCGTGTTTTGAAGTCCTAAAGTTTGGTGGCAAGGTGCTGTGGGCCGGATCCCAGAAGCCTGTGGTCAGTAGACGTGAGATGCCCTCAGCTGTTTGCCTTCCCCGCATCACGGTCCTCACCTGTAGGGCCAGTTGACTCCCAGGTTTGCCCACTGCCACGTATTTGGATATCAGCATCCTAAACCCCACTTTTATAACTTAAACTCTTAAAACCTCCCCAGTTCCCAGATTCTGGGCCATACCTCCTCTTATTGGTGCTGTCACTCTTTGCTGGAGGGGCAAGTCCAAAAAAGTCAATGAAACAACACAGATGCAAACAGCCCTGACCTTTGAAAGATATGCTTTGGTGTGAGAGTTCTACCACCAAAATTCCCCTTTAGCTAGCAGTGAATGGCATTAGCCTTAAGATCAATTCCTTTAGAAAATGTAAACGCTTAGTTAAAAAAGAAAAAATGCAACCTTGAGCCAAGATGAAGACCAGCCTACTGCCTTGTCCATCACAGACTCCCCAGCGGTGCTCATGAGGGGGATTTTCACTCTGTCTGGCTGCCATCTTTCACTCTAAACTTTCTCTCCCTTTGGTTGATGTGGGGAGGAGAAGATGGGAACTCACATCGACTTGCCTCCTCTGTGCTAGGCATTCACCCATGCTTCTCATTTAATCCTCGGGTCAATACTTTGAAGTAGGAATTATTAATGCTGATTTGAGAATGAGCAAGCTGAGACTTGGTGAAATAAAGAATTCCCCAAGTGCTGGATCTTGGGCAAAACCCTTTGAGTGCATGTTGCCCTCCCCTATGTCACTTGATAATGACACCCAATATTTATGGGGTGCTTACCAGGTGCAAGGCAGTCTGTGGGCTGAGGCATGCAATACTAGTGTTACAGGGTACAATACCAACCCTATAGGGTGGTTGAAAATGACAACCAGGTGGATTGGTATTGCTGTTATCCCTGTTTTATAGATGAGGAAATGAGTGCAGAGGAGTAAACCAACTCCCAAAAAGTCACAGAGCTAGAGAGTGGAAAAATTCTAGAGCTTTCTCCCCCACTCCCTTAACCACTATCTGTGCTACCTCAGTTGTTTAAACTATCTGTGTTAACTCAGTTGTTTGTGTGGTTAATTTCTTTATCTCAGCAAGCACAGTAGGTGACACTGAACTGCTCTGTGGCACCTCGGGGACCCCTTTGCTGCTCTGTAACTGACCCAGGGGGACCTCCAGATTTCTAACTGTGCGTCACCTTCCCTGTCCCCAAGAGCATTACCCCCATGAGGACACATCTGTCATTTGTTCTACCTACCATTTTGGTTTGGCATGAAGTCAACTTCTCTGAGCTGTAAAAAAGACATTTAAAAAACAACAGTGACACAGTGATGACAGCTCCTATACACATTTAAAATGCATACATAATTTAACCCCCAGTTCTACTCTTGGTGCTGTACTCTGTAGTGGAGAAGGATTCATGGGCCGACCCACATCATCAGAGCTCAGTTTGGGGCTATGAAATCTCAGAAACCATTTAAACATCTATCATTAGAGAGCTAGTTAAATAAATTGAGGTACGTCCATACTATCTAGCCAAACACACATAAAACCTGACCGGTAGCACTATATTGTCAGGATTTAAGAGTGCTAGTCAGAAAGCCCTCCCGTCCTAGTTCCAAACAGTCAAAGAAATGAATACGTGAGTCCGAATGGAATCACAGACCAGGGTTGCTTGGGAAAAGCTGGCTTGAAGCTGAGCCAACATGGGCTTCCGAATATTTCCCCCCATCCTTCTGGGTAACACTTGAAAAAGAAAAGTACATGTGTGGATGAATATGAGATGAAACAGCTGAGCAATGGCCTTGAACCCAAGGAGCCTGTGTGGGGAACATTGTGGAGAAAAGAGAGCTCTCCACAGTGAGGGGCAGAGAACATGACAGATCCTTCTCCATTCTTCCCAGCGAGTGGAAGTGCCTATTTCATGGGCGGAGGCAACCACCTGGAGAAAGGAACATGATCCCCTCTACAAGTGTGTGCTGACTTGGGAACATTGCTGGGATATAGAGTTAAGTGTTAAAGGAGCAAGTTAATATGACATAGCTGTGATCTCAGTCAAATTGTGTGTGTGTGCATGTGTGTGTGAGTGAATGTGTGTGTGTGTTCACACCAAAACTCTTAACAGAGGTTACTTCTGGGAGGACGAACGGGTGTGTGAAATTGACTTTCTACTTTAAATATTTCTGCAGTGTTTGTGTTTTTTATAAGAAATATTTCTTTGGTAATTAAAGAAAAAGAGAGAAAGATAGAAAGGAAGACGAGAGAAAAGGAGGAGAAAACAAACAGATAATTACATTCTCACAGAATCCGTCTGGAAATAGTGAAAGCAGCAGCAGCAGTAGTATTAGTAGCTGGTATTTATTAAGTGAAGTTCTCTGTGTGCCAGACTCTTCCAAGCACATTACTTGAATCGAGTCATTTAATTCTCATAGCAACCTGTGAGGGAGGGATTATTATCATGCCCGATTTACATATGAGAAAACAGGCCCTGAGATTTTAAGTAACTTGCCTGAGGTCACTAAACAGTTATCCAAGATCTACATTTAAAATTAAACCTCTGATGATCTAAGATAAAAGCTCTTTTTTGTATGAAACAAAGCAAAACAGGAACTCTGTGGACGCCCCCAGCCAGGACCCCTGGCTCCATCAGGCAGAATAAGTCTGGGGCCCACGGAACCCTTAGGGGCCTGTAAAAATGTTTTAATTTCTTTTAAGATCAGAGGGAAACAAATGAACTTTTACGGTCAAAGAAAATATTTTATTTTTTCTCACATCAGAAAAAAAAGAAAATTTTAGGACCCATAAAAATTTATTAAAGTTTGCTTAAGGTAGAAAATATTTAAATATGGAAACATTTAAAGTAATATCCAGAAGAGTTTTTATTTTTAATTTTTATTGGAGTATAGTTGATTTACAGTGTTGTGTTAGTATTGATATTATTATGGGGGGAAGGGTCCCCAAAGGCAAACATGCTGAGGGCTCCACAAAGTCTTATAACTAGCCTGTCCCCATTTGCACTGCCCACCTAAGTTTAAATCACATCAAAGTCACATAAGCTGGCAAGTTTGACGTCATTCCTAGCTCTCCCCATGGTCCCGAAAGGCCTGCTTGCAGAAGGCCTGGGTGCCCACATAAAGCTGGCCGGTCTATTTAGGTTAGCAGCTCCCTGGAATCCTGGAACCCCAGAGTGGCTGGGCACAGGGAGCATGGAAATGAAAGAGAAATCCCTTCGCAATAATTTAAAGTGTTACATAAGCAATGACAAGATACTGGCAGATACTTGAGCTGCTTCTTTAAGGGGAAAAAATGTTTGGAGAAATCCAATGCTTGTCATCTGGTTTCTTTAAATGATGATACTAGTTGAGGGTAGGTTCCTGTTAATAAATAGCAAAGGATACTAACAGATCTTTGCTGGAAAACTCTTTCTTGCCATTCTTCGGCAGAGCACAGAATAATGTTCAAATAAGGGTGTGATGGGCACTAGTCTTTGAATTTTGAACCCCCCAAGTGGAACTCTGAAATATTAGTTCACATTTTGGGGGGAAATAACTTATATAATAGTCAGAAAATGTTTTTGTGTCAAAGGACAGAAAGCCCAACTCAAATGGGCATCTACAGAGACTTTACTGCGTCTTTTAACCAAACAGTGTGGAGGTAAATTTGGTCCAATATGGCTGGATTCAGGAGTCAAATTGCTTTCCTCTGTGCTGGCTTCATTCTTAAAAGGTTCTCTCGTCTTGGAGGTGGTCCCCTTGATTCAGAACCAGCAGGAAAGAAAGGACTGCTTTGCAATGATTTCAGTGAAATTCTGCAACTCTAATTTTAACAGGGAAGAGCCAATTTTGATTCCATGTTGGATCTGTTTCTTTGACTTTAGCCTTTGCTTTTCGTTGCTTTTGTTATTATAATCATACATAATGGCCTGCCGCAGGGAACCCTACCCACCTGTGATTGTGATTGGCTGCAAGAAAGAAGAAATTAACACATCCCCTCCCCGAGGCTGGCCATTGCAGGAGGCGTTTTACAAGACTGATGGCCCTTTTTACTTTACTTCCTCCCTGCCTCTCCCTCTCTATTCTGCCTTTTTACTTTACTTCCCTCTCTGATTCTATAAAAGAAACTGGCATCCAGACCCCGATAAGATGGTTTTTTTGGAGACATTAGTCTGCCATCTTCTCCATCTGCTGGCTGGCTTTCTGAATAAAGTCATCTTCCCTGCTTCAACGCCTCGTCTCCTGATTTACTGGCCTGTCATGTGGTGCGCAGAGCGAGCTTGGACTTGGTAACATTACTTGCCAGGTTTGGGTCAGAAGCCCATCTCTGGACCACTCCCTGTGGCCCGGAGGACAGGACACTCTGAAGAACTAAGCTTGGGTCACATGTTCATCAGGTGGCGAGGGGTAGGTTAGCTTTCCCTGAATCACAAGGACTGAAAGTAACAGTGGAGTGGGTTCTGCTCCAAAGGAAAATTCAAACCAAGGTGTTGTCAATCAAAGGAAGAGCAGAGGACACTGGGAAGAATAAAAAAGATGACTAGGGCTTCCTTGGTGGCGCAGTGGTTGAGAGTCTGCCTGCCAATGCAGGGGACACGGGTTCGGGCCCTGGTCTGGGAAGATCCCACATGCCGCGGAGCAACTGGGCCCGTGAGCCACGGCTGCTGAGCCTGCGCGTCTGGAGCCTGTGCTCCGCAACAAGAGAGGCCACAATAGTGAGAGGCCCGCACACCGCGATGAAGAGTGGACCCCGCTTGCCGCAACTAGAGAGAAAGCCCTCGCACAGAAACGAAGACCCAACACAACCAAAAATAAATAAATTAATTAATTTAAAAAAAAAGAATCTGTTTAAAAAAAAAAAAGATGACTAGTGCAGTATGTAATTGATAGTAAGGAGGATAAAACTTCAGTTTCCATTTAGTTATAGAGTTTTGCAACATATGGCAAACAGCCAAAAAAGCAAAAGCAAAAACTTTTAAATAAATTTTCAGATGGCTACACATTTAGCCATCAGAGAATACTGGTTGAAAGTTTGTTATCATTTCCTTGTTCACGCCTTGAAAATGTATGCAAAATTGTACCTTTTGGCTCTCTCTGAAGAAATATGACAATCGGGAGTCTGGATTAGTCCTTAAAGAAAGCTGGTCCCTGAATTCCTTCTGTTGCTGCACCTGGTTGCATGATTACAACTAGAGCAAATACGGGCCACCCAGCACTCTTCAATGCCTGCACTGAACTGACTGCATCACTGATCAAATCCACAGCAAAAAGTGTTTAAGTTTTAATCAACCAGTCAATGAGAAAAACTGGGCTGTATACCATGAGTAAAACATGGTACTAGGCCACACACACACACACACACACACACACAGACAAATTTGATGGAGAAATATTTCCTGTAGAAATAAACTTCATTTCTTTTGAAAACACCATAATTTGGGATACCATTAAGAATTTAATCAACAAACTAATTGGACTTTTTTGCGATTTCATGCCAATGAACATTGATAACCTCAATGGTTGCACTTCACACATGAGATTTGAATAGTACCTGGAAAAAAGAGAGTCAAAACAAAACTGCTCTGGTATTTTGACATCTAAAGGGCAATACCAGGCCTCCTAAGAGTGAGTCCAGCCTGGCTTTATAATATCCTGTGGTTCCCTTGTCTGAAAGGATGATTTAACTCAACAAGTATTTCCTGAATGCCTGTTATAGGTAGGACATTGTGCTAAGCTGGCCACAAGCAAAGCTGGTGCCGGGGAAGATGCAGGCACAGATAAGGCACAGGTCTTGGCCTTACATTGCTTCCAGTCTAGTATGAGGACCTTAAACTTACACAATAATGTACAGGGCAAAGTAAAATATGGCAAGTATCCCAAATCAAATGAAATGATTCAAATTGATATCATTAAATACTCATTTCAATATGTATACTATGTAACAGGCTTGGTCTAAAGTACTGAGAAAATAACAACAAAACACACCGGATCCCTACCCTCATGGAGTTTATATTCTAGTGGCGGGAAGCAGACAATGGACAATTAAATAAATTATGAACTACGTCAGATTATTAAATGCTGTGCAAGAAAAATAAGCAGAGTCAGGGCATAGTTGGGGGTGAAGTGGGGTGCACTGTCATAAAGAATATTCAGGGAAGGTCTCTTTAAGCAACTAGCATTTGAGCAGAGAAAAGAATTAATCCAGGGAAAATGTGTAAAGTGCTTTGTACCCCCTGGTGATTAGTAAACACTCAATAAATGCTATTGTTATTGTTATCATTATTATAATAAGGAGCCCTGAATCTGAGCCGAGAGTGTAATTGCAATGAGCTTGATCAAAGAAAGCTTTGTGAAGGAAGGATATGGCCTTTGAAAGGGAAAGGCAGGGTGGAAAGTCCAAATGGACACTAAGACCAGGAGATGCCCAAGAGCAGACCCATTGGTGTTTATCCTCCTGCAGAAATGTGATTTTTGTTTGGTGCTTTGTTGTTTTGTTTTAGCTTATCTTATCAAAACCTGAATTTGAGGCTACTATGAACAGAATGATAAAATCTAACAGCACTGAGGCCACATGGCAAACATTGTCTGGGCTATTCCCCCATAGCCCGCCCACCTCATCCCATGATTACAATACCAGTTTGCAGCTTTTCAGTCTATTGTGCTAGTTTGTAGACCAAAATAGCATTTTGGATTGTTATATGCCATATTGAAAGCGCTCTCACCACACCCCTCCACTGGTTAAACCATTCCAGGGTATCTTGTTGCTGTTTTAATTCTCATTTCCTGGTACACAAGGGAGGTTGAGCAGCTTTTATTAGACATGTGCCTGTTTCCCAGAACTACTCTGGCTCTGGTCTACAATCAGATTCCCATCATGGAGGCATCCTGGAAAATTTTTCTTGAGGAGGGAAGAAGTGGGGAAGATAATTTATTAAAAACGTAAGAATATGGGATAATGGGGATGGGGAAGAAAGGGCTATAAGAGGTCCTGGACCTAATGGCCACTCTTTCCCCTGGGGCTTAGCGCCTCCCTTTATAAGGGGCTGGTGTCCCTCCTGTCTCCTCCTTCTTCCCCAGGACCGGATGCCTGTCTCTGAGATCTGACTCTTCACCTCCCAGGATTCTTTATTTTAGCCAAAACCTGCTTCTCCAGTCAACTTGCAGAGACTCAAATGCAAAAGACAGAAGAGCCTTAGCTCTGGTCTCTGGCCTTCTCAGACCTGGAACAGCATCTGAGAACAAAGAATAGAACACAGTGGGGACCCCCGCTCACTTTTTAATAAGACACTAGTATTTCAGGGTTATATGAAATAAATATCAAAGTGACGTCATTGTCATTTGTTCTGGCGCTGCAGTCACTGGGCCTCAGTCTGCCCCCAGCCCTTTTCACTGCTCCTTTCACCAGCCTGGCTACTGCTGGCTCCTAAGCCTTTCAGTTCCTGATGAGGGAAAAAGACTAGGTCATGGAGGCTGCAACCAGGAGTATAAATGGGGTGGAGGGTGGGAAGGGGGGTTCCTGGCAAGGAAGAGAAGATGTAGAAGTAGAAGGAAAGGTAGGCCAGGGCCAGATTACGGAAGGCCATGAATGCCTAGCCTAAAAATGTCATCTTCTGCCAGATACCATCAGGACACTAAATGATTCTCGAGCCTAAGTGTGACCCAACCAGCTCTTACTGGCCATCACCATTTTTCTGGTGTCAACATCATCCCAAAAAATGCTGTTAAGAGCAACTCACACTGTGCTCATTCCTCCTCTTTGCTGTTTACACCCCTCAAAGGTACGTGGAGTTCCTGTGTGTCACTCCCAGATTCGTCACCCGCAGAAGACAGCTCAGACGTGTTGGGCTGCTTTAATCATTCCTTATAAATCAGTCCTCTCTCCCCTTAATCATTTGGCTTGCTCTGAACTTGCTCCAATTTGTCTACATCTTGCTGGGACCAACTTGTCTGAAAGTAAACACACTGTTCAGATGCAGTGAGCTCTCCTCCGCAGAGGCCACCGCCCAGAGAAATCCATGCAGGGCTCTGCAGGGCTCTGGCGGTGAGCAGAGCTGGAAATGGCCCGTTTCCAGTGTCCAAAGGGGCCATTTCTTTCTGTTGCAGAAGCAGATCGTTCGTTATTTTTAGCGTCTGATTGTCAGGCTGCGGCATTCGAAAGTTTGTGGTCGCATTACACATTCCAGAAAGTCACACGGCTGGTGATGTACGGTTGTATCGATAGATGAGTAATTGCTCCCTGTCACGACCACTCTGTAAAGTTGTGTCCTCCCAAGTTGTGAAAGGCAGGACGTGAGAGCTCCTACCTGCCCAGCTGCCTTACCTGTCTGCTCCCTCCTGGATCGGTCCACCTGCAGCCTTTTGTACCAGCGCCCTCTGCTGGCTGGATGCCCCACACGATGGGAGCTCCGGAAACAACGGGGACCTCACCTCACCACAGCCCCTGGCTCCAAGCAAATGAGATGCTATCATTCCCATTTTAAAGACCAGATAACTGAGCCCCAAAGAAGCAAATATGTGGCTCACAGGGATCATGGATGGAAAAGAATAACAATAATCAGAATAACACCCCTAACGGACATTAGCATAGCACCTTAGATTTGCTAGGGCCGGGGACTGCAAGTCTGAACGGCAGATTGGTAAAGGCAGGGAGGGTGGGCAGAGAGCTGGTGTAATATAGGGGGGTGCGACCATGGCCGACCCCTGCTGCTCAGTCCAGAGGGGGCAGCAGAGGTACAGCTCTGCCAGGCAACTATGTAGGGCCAGTAATGTCAGAACTTCTGTTTTCAGGAGACAGACCGCATTTATACTTACACGTGAAATTTTTCTAATTTTAAAACAATGTGTGGGCCAGACAGAATGTGTTTGAGGGCTATACATGGGGCCTGCTTCCCCCAGCTTGTAACCCCTGGTTTCCACAAAGCTCTTCTAGAACCCCAAGATACTGCTGCTGGCTTTATGCTCACTCTGCAGAGAAACCACTGAGGTGGAGGGAAGTTTGCAAATCTAATTAACGCTGGAAAGATGGTTCAGATGCAAAATCACGGGTTCTTTCCCCGAACAACACAGCCTCGTATTTTACCTCGAGAGAGACTCCTTAAGAGTAAGAAAGCCTAGGCTCAGATGTGGGCTGTGCTAATGGCAGATTGCACGAGGTCAGCTGTCTCAGTCTGATTCTTTCAAGGCATGGTGTTGTCTTTTATTCTGCACTGTTTGTTTTCTAAAGACTATGTCTATAGGCTGAAGGCCTCTGACTTGCGATTAGAACATGTGCTTGGAGTAGCTTTCAAGTAACAGAGCTGTGTGTGTGCTCAACCATCCACGCTGTCTCAGCTGGCACCTATTGTGATTCGCATCGAGAGATGGGAAACTGAGACGCATGACCAAGATCAAACTTTAAAATAGTTGGCAAAGGGACACCTGACTTTGGCCTGCAGACTGATTTTGTTTGGCCCACTCAAAATACTATATAATAATAACAGTAATATTAATAATAGTAATAATAAGGTAAACACGATTGCCAAAATTGGAGACCAGGAGATTCTACATAAAAATTCAAATTCCCCTTTCTTTTGCAAAGGCCAAAAATCTGTCACATTGGTTCTTTATTGGTGCCTGGCAAGATCAGCCAGAGTTGGGTTGTGGCCACCCCCTTCTCATGGCGCAGACACTCAGAAATTCTTCCTGGTCCCCACCTATTTCTGTTGTCTCCCTGAGGCCAAATATCAGTAACTATTTATCATTGTAATTTTGTCATTCTTTTCATAAGGAAAATGAGATGTCTCCCGTAGCAATGTTTCTTAAAAGTGAGGGAACAAACAGAGAGAGCTTGCAAGAAAAATGGGAGAGAGTATCTTTCTTTATGAAGGTGAAGACTATTCTAACATATTTATTAAATGACGTAATGTTGCTTTCTTGGTCCCTGTTCAGCACCTCTGAGTTTGCCACCCTGTTTTAGAGACTACCTAGTATAGTCTAATATAGGTTAGTCTAGTAGATGGACTACCTAATTAGACTTAATCAGCCCAGTATGATGAATCAGCTGATTCAACACAAGACTGGTCAGAAAGAGAGCTGCAGCCTGCTGAGCCTCTGGCTCCGTGGCAAGTGGCCATTTTCAACAGGGAAACAGTTACGGTAAAAGAAGATCTTCTTTGTCCTTCCCTCTGAGGCCTTTGCTCAGTATTTTCACAGAACGCCAATTTCTCCATTCTCCATTGGCCTGAGACGTCCAGCTAAACACAGAGTCTATTTGAAATGCTATGAATTCCCCCATAAGATCTGGTGTCCTCATCCATCCATTTCTGTGTCCCTCCCTCTGGCTTCTTGAACACAAGAACAATCTTGAGCAGTTTAACCAGGAACAAGAAATAAAATCTGTGAAGCTTTTAACATCCCTTAGAAGAAAGCAAATATTGTTGTTGCTTTTTCCTCCTGCAGTTACAAAGGACTGAAAATGGGCCATTCATCCCTGTTTCTGCTTCATTTTGTGTTAGATTTGTAACTGAACCATAGTCGGCAAAATATAACTCCCTACTGTATTGGTCAGATCATTGTTACCCATCCTTTTTTTAAAATTTTTATTGGAATACAGTTGATTTACAATGTTGTATTAGTTTCAGGTATACAACAAAGTGAATCAGTTATACGTATACATATATCCACTCTTTTTTAGATTCTTTTCCCACATAGGTCATTACAGAGTATTGAGTAGAGTTCCCTGTGCTGTACTGTAGGTCCTTATTAGTTATCTATGTTATATATAGTAGTGTGTATATGTCAATCCCAATCTCCCAATTTATCCCTCCCCACCCCCTTACCCCCGGTAACCATAAGTTTGCTTCTACATCTGTAACTCTATTTCTGCTGTGTAGACAAATTCATTTGTACCCCTTTTTTAGATTCCACATATAAGCAATATCATATAATATCTGTTTTTCTTTGTCTGACTTACTTCATTCAGTCTGACAATATCTAGGTCCATCCATGGTGCTGCAAATGGCATTATTTTGTTCTTTTTTATGGCTGATTAATATTCCACTGTATATATGTACCACATCTTCTTTATCCATTCCTCTGCTGATGGACATTTAGTTTGCTTCCATGTCCTGGCTATTGTAAATAGTGCTGCAATGAGCACTGGGGTGCATATATCTTTTCGAATTATGGTTTTCTCTAGATATATGCCCAGGAGTGGGATTGCTGGATGGTATGGTAGCTCTATTTTTAGTTTTTTAAGGAACCTCCATACTCTTCTCCATAGTGGCTGTACAAATTTACATTCCCACCAACAGTGTAGGAGGGTTCCCTTTTCTACACACCCTCTCCAGTATTTATTGTTTGTAGATTTTTTGATGATGGCCGTTCTGACCGGTGTGAGGTGATATCTCATGTTACTCATCCTTGAACTGACAAAGTTTGGGAGCTGTTATGGGCTGGCAATTTGTAACTGTTGCTTTACAGGGAGGGGCCAGAATCCCAGAAATTGAGTTCTAAAGGAGACCTTACCAAAGATCTGGTCCTTAAGTTACAAATTCAAAGGCTTATCAGGACAAGTCAGTTATGCGGGTGAAGCAAGCCTACTGAAGACTCATAATGATCAAAGAAGGTACCTACACTCATCCCCAGCCAATTATAGACATGGAGGAATGTATGTGCAGTATTAGCAGATTTTCAAATTGTTCAAAAGAAGCCAAAAATATGATACTTTGGTGAGATCTTCTGATTTCCCTCGGTCAATAGCTAATTCATATTTTGTTTTTAAATACTCTGGACCAAATTAAATATATATGCAGAATAGATTTGGTTCAAAATTACCAGTTAAGGTACCTCCAATCTGGTTCTAACTCTTCATTTTTGAGAAAGGAAACTGAGGATCCACTAAATGATATTCAAAGGACAGTTAAGGAAAGAGAGCTGGCATTCCCACCCATGCTGATTAAGAAGCTAAGGCGTAGCTGGTCCAAGAGATAAAACAAGAAAACTATTTCCCTCTCAAATAAAGGACAATGAGGTTTCTCAGCTTTTGCCCCACCATGATGATTCCTTCTCAGGGGAATAATAACCCATCAGTCAGAACAACCCATCTTAGCTCATTTTCCGTGAAGGAACAAAGTTGAAACATTTTCCTTTTTTTTTTTTTTTTTGAGGAAAGTCTTCTGTGATGATACTAGGAGCGAACAATTACTAGGAGTCAGTCAGTATTTTTAGAATAAACGAAAAGGGGAATGAGTTACATCCCCACACCCACACGTGCTTGAGGACAGTGGTTTCAGAGTTTGAGCACTGCCTTTGGAGGAATTACTCCTACATCTCCTGAAAGTTCTGTATTGATGAAAAATGCCTCTACAGAGTTACTGATTAACAGCCAGTTTGGGGGTCTTGTTTTGTTTTCTCCTCTGTCAGGGCTCAGCAAACTATAGCTCATGGGCCAACCTGTTTCCACAAATAAAGTTTTATTGGGACACAAACACACCCGTTCACTTACGAATGACCACGGCTGCTTTTGTGCTACAACAGCAGAGTCCTGTAGTTGCAACAGAAACATTATGACTCACAAAGTCTAAAGTGTTTACTAACTGGTCCTTTACAGAGAAAGTTTGCTGCCGGATATTATGGACCCATAATGCACTCCCTGATACATTGTAGAGCACACTTAATGTTTGGGTGTAAGGGACTAAGAAAATGATATTGGGAACCTGGAATTAAAAACTCAAATGACTATAGAGGAAAAATTAAACACAGGCCAGGAGAAAACTGTTGTAAACTGGAGTTGCCTTTTCTCCATCTCAAGGCAACAGCACCTGTTCAGCCCCAGGGATTGGCACCCAGTGGCAAAGCAGGCCCAGTATTGCCAAATCCTTGGACTTTTCAGGAACATCCATAAATCTGGATTTTTATGTGAAATCTCCATTTTTTAAATGTTGGCAATTACATTTTAAAAATAAACAAACACTCTACAGGTAACTAGGGGCGCCACCTCTTCATAATATCTATTGTGGTCATCAGGGGATGATCTTATCTTTCTCATTTCTGACCAGCCTACAGAAAAACAGATTGATGGGGAACAGAGATTTTCTGACAAAGTAGTAATTAGAAGGAATCTGATGTCCAAGGGCTCATTACCAGGTCTGTTTTAAATGCCAGCACCTTTTGTGTTTGCCTTCAAACAATACCAAACACCTAAATCACCATAGTAAACACAGATAAAGAGAGACAGAGAGGTTAAAGGTGTACTCATAATCTCTTGTTTTTTTCCTAAATGCATTTGAGAGCAATACTGTCTCGTACAAACAATATGACCCCATTTCTAAAGCAATATTCATGCTAAGCTAGTCAGCTGTTAAATACACCCAGCAGTTTGCATTATGATGAAGCTAAGCCAGAGTTTCAATTATTTTCTGGACACATTTAAAATTATAATACTTTACTGGGTTAGTGTTATAGTTCATCCAAATTACTCACAAACTATCGTATCAATCTCTTGCAATGGCTAACTCCTTGCAGATCCGTGAAGTTAGGCGAAATAAGAGACTGGCCAGGGTAACGACCTTCATGCTGATGTTGTGTTTTCGTGGGTCCACATCACTGAGAGTGTGGATGTCTAATGATCAAAAGCTAGTTTTTGCTGCCCGTGATATTTAGGCTAAAAGAAATAAGAAGGGAACACAGACCACTCTTTTTCCTTTTCCAAGAAAATACCTGGTTTGGTGCTAACATTTGCAGCAATCCACTGTACCCCACCTCCTTACAAATTCTACCTCTTCTGCCAGATGACTTCTTGGAAACTTGTCCCCAGGTACCCCCAGTTGTCATTGCTATTTTTTCCCTTCTCCATGACACTGCTGCCAGCACCCTCTGAAACCTCAGCATTCCTGCCTCTCCCCGGACACTCAGCTTCCGGTGGTGCACCTTGTTCCAGACCAGCGGTGCAACTAAATTCATCAAGAGCAGGTCCTGTCAATCAGCAAAGATTTATGAATATTACCGTCAGCAGTTGCTTGAAATTCGTGTCTTCCTAAAGACAGCCTGCTGTTCTGAGACCCTCGTAATCAACAGGACCTTTTCATAACCTTCCAGGATACCATGTGCTCAGTGTGTCTGCGTTAATTTATAACTGGGCATCCAAAGGCTCTGTCAGTTGACCCTTTGTTCTGAGGGACACAGGACACAGTGTCACTTAAAAGGCAGGAACCTCAGGAGCAGGCTCTCTGGGGCTCACTCTGAATGCTAGCTGGTGAGGCGATGAAGTTCTCCAAATGCCCAGAGTCAGCCAGGGTGTCTGGAGAGCTAATGCAAGACTTAGACGCGTGCAGACTTAGAGAACAAGGTCAGATCCCAACAAGTAAATCCATTAGAAGACTATAAAAAGATTTCTTGGGGCTTCCCTGGTGGCGCAGTGGTTGGGAATCTGCCTGCCAATGCAGGGGACACGGGTTCGAGCCCCGGTCCGGGAAGATCCCACATGCCGCGGAGCAACTAGGCCCACGTGCCACAACTACTGAGCCTGCGCGTCTGGAGCCTGTGCTCCGCAACAAGAGAGGCCGCGATAGTGAGAGGCCCGCGCACCGCGATGAAGAGCGGCCCCCGTTTGCCGCAACTGGAGGAAGCCCTCGCACAGAAACGAAGACCCAACACGGCCAAAAATAAATAAATAAATAAATAATTAATTAAAAATAAAAAGATTTCTTATTTTTTCAGGTTGTCATTGCGTTGACAAAATGAAGTATAAGAAAACAAAAAAATTATCTAATTCTTTTAATAGTTTACCCTTTATATCTAGAGTTGCACTATCCAACAGAGAAGCCACTAGCCACCCGTGGTGACTTAAATGTAAACCTGAATCAATTAAAATGACAAATTCCTTTCTTCATTGGAACGAGCCACATTTTGAGTGCTCGGTAGCTCCACGAGGCTAGTGGCTACCATATCGGACAGTTCAGACACTTCAGATTTCTATCGTTGCAGCAAGTTGTATTGAACAGCATTGATCTAGAGGTTTTTGTTATTCAAAAGCAGCTTTATGGCTGCATTATCTATCTGTCTATTTGCCTATCAGGTGTTATTACAGCTTATGGCAGGGCTCCCTAGAGTATGACATGGGTACCACTGGTGGCACTCAAGATAAATTTCACGTCAATGACTTTTTTTTTTTTTAACTTCTGAAAGTTATACAGTTATTTCAAGGTGAATTTAAAAATATATGAGAAGAATTAGGCTGAGTGAAAAAAGTGAATCTCAGAAGCTTACATACTCAAAAGCTTACCTCCTCCATTTACATAACACTCCTGTAATGATAAAATTATAGAGATGGGAAACAGATTAGGAGTTGATGGGGTGGGGGGTGGCCATCGCTGTAAGAGGGTAGCACAAGACGTCCTTGTGATGCAACTCTTCTCTATTTTTTTTTGTAGTGGAGGTCACACAAATCTACACATGTGATAAAATTGCACACACATGAGCGTAGGTAAAACCGGTGAAATCTGAATAGGTTGGTGAATTGTATCCGTGTCAATTTCCTGGCATTGCACTCCAGTTAAGCATGATGTTATCACTGGGGACACTGGGTAAAGAGCACATGGGATCTCTCTGTTTTATTTGTTACAACTGCATGTGAATCTACAATTATCTCAAAAAAAGTTAAAATATACGTATATGACCAGTACATCAAATCCAAACTATCTGAATATAATTTCCTAAGATCAAACTAAAGGAACAAATAAAGTGACAATTCAAAGAAAAAATGGCAAAGAATAGTAAAGAGGCTGTGAATATGAAAATAAATGATGAGTGTGGTACATGAGAGACTGAAGCTTGGAAAACTCTGACATTGCGATTGAGAAACAGTCTCTGGAATGAGACAAAGCTGGGATCAAATCACACTGACTAGCTGTGCAACGTTGGGCAAGTTCCTTAACTTCTTTGAGACTCAGTTTCCTCATCGACAGAATAGGGATAATAACAGTACTGTTCTCATGACGTTATTTTGAAACTTTGATGTGAAAATGTATGTAAAACGCTAGTTCACTCTCCGGTTCACCCTAAGAACTTAGTACATGGTTGTTATCATTGCATACGTGCACAAGAATTGGCGAGGGTTAATTATTCATGAGATTGCTTAAATCAGGGTTGGCAAACTTTTTGTGTAAAGGGCCAGAGTAAATATTTTTGCCTTTGCAAGCCATATGGTTTCTGTTGCAACTACTCAACTCTGTCATTGTAGCACAAAAGCAGCCATAAGTAAATGAATAGGTGTGGCTTCGTTCCAATATAATTTTATTTACAAAAACAGGTGGCAGGTCAGACTTGGCCTGCGGGGCATAGATTACCAATCGCTGGTTGAAATCACCTTCTTCTATTGAACTCTGAGGGGAGTGAGAAGCTATTGCAGGCAGACCCACTCTTTTATTCCCCTTCTTTCTCTTCTCACTCACCACCTCCTACGCTTAGGGACCGTTCCACTACTATGCCAACCTGAGGTCAAGTCAAAATAGGCTTGCTAATTGTCCTGCAGTGTGTACTTCTATTGATGTGAGCCCATCACAGGTCCCCTGGGTCTTGTACATAGTAGGCTCTCAATAAATATTGAGTGATTGATTGACCCATTAACAAAGAGAGCTGAGTCCCGACAAAAGTTAACGGAGATGGGATGGCCAGACCCCAGGTGCCCTGGGTGCAGAGGGCATGCTAATATCCTCAAAGCCCTCACATTGATTTCACACCGTAGAGACTGCACAGCATTTTATTAGAGATTACATCATTTAATCATTCAAATCTTCACAACACTGCTATGGCAACTATTTGTAGCTGTGTTTTATAGCTAAGGAGACTGAAACTCAGAGACACCAAGTAGTTTTCCTAAAATTGTATGGCTTATTAATTGTCAGAACGGAGACTTCAACACATTTGTCCCAAGTCCAAACTCAAGTCTCTTTCTGTGATGTCACAACTGCTGCTAAAGAAATTTTTAACAAATGGAAAAGTGGCCTGGTTGCTATTCCAGTAATTCTGCAGTGTAAACTTTAAATTATAAAAGAAGAAGAGGGAATAGGTTTAAATTCCCTCAACTTCATGTTATTTGGAGGATAAATGAAAAATTCCATTACAGCAGTATTTGTGGTATAATTCCAGTTGTATCAAAGTACATGTAATACTATAAAATTATAATATATAATAAAGAATATATATGACATATAGAATAAATATACATATTTGATTAAGTGTATATGTACACATTCACACACATATAATCTTCAAAAGAATGCAAGGTGGGAGTTGGAAATAAATGGCTCACAAAATACATTTAACCTCCCAACTTGCTTTGGTCAACCAGCAAAACATTAATAAATTTGAATGCATAGCCTTCAGATAGGGCAAATGCTCTCAGTTTATTACAGTTTCCATTAATCCTAAATGGCTTTCCAATTCTACGTGTCTAAGATTCAAACAACCCACTTGTTTTTCCTCAAACTGGGAATGACTCTGCTGGAGATGCGTGAGGGAAGGGGCAGGTGGGATCCGCCTTCTCTCTGTGTCTCCCAGAGCAGGGGATGCCTGGAGAAGGCTGCCCATCAGGCCAGTTCCACGCAGGCCCAGCCGGGCCCACCTGGATTCTTCTTTGTCCCATTTCCCACCTCCACCCAGCCCCGTGAAGCTCCAGTCCCTTTTCACGGCAGGCGACCTATTTCCCCACTCTACCACGGGTCTTGAGACTTCCCAGATTTTTTCTCCTGCTCAGTTTCTCCGACTCTTCCCACGGCCGTTTCTCCTAACTTGCTGGCTCAGAAGAAAAAAGACATTTCTTCAGATGCGCTGACATCCCCACCCGCTTCTGCACGCTGCCCGCCCCCCCTCGCCTCTCTGTCTCCTTTGACTTCATTTTTACTTGACCTGCAATAGTTGTCCCTCTCTCTCTGCACATTGGCTCACACATCCTCCCTCTAAAGGCAAACAAATAAAACAAATAAACGAACACAACAAAGCTGCCCTGCCCAAGCCTCCCCTTTGGCAGCTACCTGCTCCAGCTACCTTCCTCTTATCTTTAACCTGGAAACTTCTCCAAAGTGAGCCGTGTTTCCCTCCCTTCTCCCTGCGAGTCGTCGTTTACTCCTTCCTTGCAGATGGGACGGAAGAGGTGTTTGCACTCTGGCACTACAGGCAAACACACACACACACACATACACGCACACTCACACTCACTCCTAGCTTAGCTACAAAGAAGCCCAGCGGCCATGGGAGCTTTGGTGACAGGCCTAGGGTTTGGGTCTCAGGCTTGCCATAGCCATATTCTGACAATGACCTTGGGCAGTGTCCCCTTATCTACCAAAAGGGTACAATAACATATTTCCCCTCCAGAATTGTTGTAAAGGTAAAATGAGATACTGTATGCAAAGCACCTCTCACATGCTATGTGCTCAGTAGATAGTAGCTATTATTGTATGTATGTATATGTGTACGCCGGTATAAATGTGTATGTATGTGTGTATGTGTATACATACATGTACATGTGTATATATGTATTATATATAGATATATATAAAATCTCTTCTTTTAATTAGAATAGCCTGCGGTCAGTAAGCATGTCAAATCCTCACTGCCTTTCCCAGAGGACTTAGCATTGTAAGTTTCACTTAGAGGCGCTCTAATACACGTGCGTGAAACCAGTGAGCAGTTGAGAAGACGCCATATTAACAAGGCTATTGCTATTATTTTACTAAAGCTCAGGCGTCTGAATGGCTTAGCGTTTCTCAGCCTCAGCAGTACTGTCATTTGGGGTCGGGTAGTTCTCTACTGTGGGCTGCTGTGCCCACATGGCAGTGTTTAGCAGCATGCTAGATGCGTCCCACCAGATGCCAGTAGCATTTCCATCATTCCCACCCCATCCAGTGGCAGACAAAAATGCCCCCAGATATTGCCAGATGTCTCCTGGGAGGCAAAACTGCCCCTGTTGAGGTGTCTGAAAACTCCACCTCCTGTGAAATGTAAATAAATAGCGGGGTCATTGTTTAGGGAGTTGAAGCTCCAAGGGTGAGAAAAGGCAGGTGAGGTTTTGTGGTCACAGAAGTTTCAGTTTCGAAAATGCAATTTGCTTTCATATGCAGAATTTTTTACTCCAACAAAGGACTTCAGGGGAGAAAACGCTGATCTCACACCGGCTTACTGAATAGAATTTTGCAAGCTCCAGGTCTACCTCTGTAAATCTTCCAAAAGAGAAAGCCGGTCGCTCAGAATCCTGAGTCTCACCAGATAATAATATATAAAGGAGATCCAGGGGAACCCACACGTTCCTAGGAAATACTTCAAAGTTATTTTTTAACATCAAAACAAGCAAGGGTCAGTGGGTCTCCCTTGTAGCCTCTATTTATAATTATATTTTATATAAACATATTTTGTGACTTCATCGGCACACAATGGCAAACGTTCTTCAAAACTGTCTTTAATTATTCATTTGGCTGTGCTATATTTTATGTTTCTTTTCATAAATGTTAATCTTTATTATTGCCTTATCGGGGGGAGGAGAGGAAAACACACACACACAGTAATACCTGTTATTAAATGACCTATCAGAGTGACATGGATAAACGTTGGGAGCAATTTAATTGTTTCCTATCTGCAGTTTTATACAGTTTCTATCAAACTGAAGGGTAATTTTTTTTTAGTAGCTGCTTATTTTAAATGTACAAAACCCTTGTGTGTAATTCCATTAGCTGCCCTACAGCATTGCAATCTACAGTTTCCCTGAGGCTGTTGTGAAATATTGATGAAATCCTTGCTTTTGTGGCTTCCTCTGATACACTAAACATTTGTCTGATGTTAGTTGAACTCGAATGGATCTGTTCAGAGCTATATCAGTAGTGACTTCAAAGGAAGTAAGGCTGTTACAGTATTTTTTTCTCATTTTTCTTTCTTTCCTTCTTCCATTTTTTCTTTTTCTTTTTTCTTTTTTTTTTTTTTTAACAAACTGAAGTCTCAAAGCTTTACCATGGTGTACTTTATAAACACAAAGTTTGTATCAAATGGTTCTCGTTACCTAGCAGACTGCTGATTTTTATATTCTAAATGACGGTTTTTTTTCCTTTTGATTCTGATCAGTTGCTTGTATCACTTTAGATATTTTGATGTAGAGGTGGACTCCCCCCCCACACACACACACACACACACTCACACTCACACACACTTACGGGGAGAGAAGAGGACGAGGATGTAAAACAATAAACCTGACCTTGGAAAATTTAACTCAGAATTCTGTGCTTTGGGAAGTCTGCTACTTAGGAGTCCCCCTCCCAACATCAATAAAAGGGCACCACGAATGAGAAAAAAAATCATCTGTAATTGGCTTTTTCCAGCTAAAGCTGTTTGCATTGAACTTCACAAAATTCAGGACTAGAGCTCATATTTATCCTCAAGTTTTCTGGTGAGGTTGTGAATTATAACTGCTGAGGTTATTATTTTTCGAAATGATAAAATAGTCTTTTAGGACCTATAGGCAGTAAAAGGAGCTCTCAGGCAGGATTTCTCCACCTCAGCACTACTGGCATCAGGGGCCTGGGATTTCGTCGCTGTGGGGCTGTCCCGTGCCTGCTGGGATGTTTAGCAGCATCTCTGGCCTCCACCAGATGGCAACGGCAGCCCCTCTGCAGCCGTGACAACTAGAACGTCTCCATAGATTGCCACCTGTCTCCTGGGGGGACAAAATTGCCCCCTACTCCTCCTGATAAGATCGGTGCGCTAATGGTGTGAAAGTTTGCCTCCGCTAGGAGAAAACAAGGGTGCGGATTATTCTGTTTTCAACAAGCGGTATAACAATGGGGAATTTCCAGATAGGAATCTCATAAGATTGTTCTTCACATTGATTTTCTAGAACAGTTTTGACCCATACTCAGGAGTCCATGCACTGTCTTCACCTTTACTTTTAGAGGCCCCTCTGGAAACAGGAAGTAGGCATCAACTTTCTGTCTTGAAAACTCAAATCTTCAGAATCCGACCAGAGGGCTTAACCCTGGGCTGGGTGGCATTGGTTCGCGAGGCATCATTTGTCTACGAAAGCTCAGCAAATCATAATGAACGATCCCCAGAATGACTTCAATCACTGTTTCCTGCACTTATCTTCCCCCCAAGTGGAACTGCTGACCCAGTACATCACCTCTGCTCTGGATCACTTAGCACAACTTTTCAAAGAGAAACCCCACTGATGCCACCTGGTCATTGGCTTCATGCTTAAAATGAGTAAAAACGGCAGTACTCTTTTATATCCCCAACCAACGCTTTGTTATAACTCATTCGAAGACAGAGCACTTAGCATACACCTAATTCATAAACTGCGAGGTTATATTTAATTAATTGAAGGTTGGCCTCACCTGCAAAGTTCTAATCTCCACGAGGTTAGAACGCCTACAGCTTCTTTGATGCCGTGTCTCTCGGTCGCCCAGCCCAGGGCATACAGTAGGTGCTCAGCTTTTCAAATTAAATAATTCATATTTCATTAGGGGCTAGAAATATCTTCACCCCCATCAGTCTACCTCTTCGGGAGCGGCACTCTCTTTCCCACCTTCCAATCTGGAAGAAATGAAGGAAGTGAGATCAACAGAATACAACATAAAGAAACAAAGAACTGAAATGCCAGTCTCTCATTCTGTCCTCCTACTTGTCCCAGGGCCAACCCTTGAAGAATTCCTTGTTCACTCATTCACTTTTTTCATATATTTATTTATTGCTGATACCCCCCATACTGTGCTAAAAGTGGACACAAGCAAACCCCACATTCAGTACAACCACTATAATAGAAATAAATTAACAGTATATAAAATTCAGAATTGTAATTGGATCACCTCCCCGGAAGTAGATGCCTTAATTGATTATTTGAAGGATAGTGACTTTCTTTCTCCTCCTTTTCCCTCTGCCTTCCCCAAAGTGTCTATTCATATCAGCAAAGCAGCTGCCCAGTGGCGGCTGTGTCCATCCGAGGCACAGACCTGAGTGGACCCCATGGTCACAGCTGGAAGGAAACGCCTGTTTCCCCTGTGGATGGCACAGAGCACATGGACGGGGTACCCACATGCACAGGGAACCCAACAGAATGGAGACATAGTGCCCTGTCTTCTGCAAACAGGCTGAAAGGAGGGGGAAATTGATGTTGGCTAAATGAAAAAAAGCAAAATCAATAAAAGAAAAGGAAAAATATTTTCAGGTTCCTACGAAGAGTCATGGAGATTAAAATTAACTTAACCAAAGAGATTCAAAGTAAAAGTGTTTTTAAAAGTCCTTAGCTGCATGTTTCCTTCAAGCATGGAGAAACTGGATGTTCTGTCTGTTCTGCTTTCTTGGGAGAAGGAGGGTTTTTGTCAAAGCAGCAGCAGCAACTTCACTTGGTCTCCATTGTCAGTGTATCTAGAGTTGAAGAAGCTTATTTTCTGCAAGTGCCTTCAGCCAGCCCCAGACATGTCTGCAGTCTATTTATGTTTGGCTAAAACAAACAGAATAAACAGTTGAGAGGATAGCATTCGTATCGTTGACGGGAGGGAGAATATAGGGCATTCTTGACATCCTGCATATACAAATCACTGAATGTCTTTCTAACTAGCTGCTCTTGTAAATCAATCCATGCACCCCTTCAGAAAGAATCTGCAGTAAAGCGATTTGACTTCAGCTGGCAATAGACGAATAGGATTATTGAAGATCTGTCCTTCTTGGGTTATCTACAAGATCAACACTCAACGTATGTTGAGCTGGTCACACAAAGAGATGACCCCAGAAGCCACCAGACCCAGGCCTTGAAGAGCGTTTAAGCGCTGGGGTGGATGTGCATCTAGAGGGGCTAGAAGCAAAGCAGAGGGCAGAATACGTGGTAAAAGGGTCATCAATGGAATAGTCATGATCTTGGCAATGATCTTGATCCTTGACCTTAGTTATTCAACACATACTTTTTGAGTATCTACTATGCGTCTGGTGTAAGTCCACTCTCCTGGTCTTTAAGAAATTTCCCCACCCATAAAGGAAAGGATCCTCAGCAGATAGCACCCTTCCTCATTACTGTGATCACCAACCTCTACAGGAAAATGTAGAGAAATACACACTCCCTCAATATTTGTTCCTCACCTCTCAGTTAAGGCATGGAAAGCTTTACAATTTGAAAGTTCAGTTGAATGCTCTTGAATATTTTAATCATGTGTGGGGACTCCCTGAGAACTGGTGCTAGAGGCTAAACAAACAAACAAAAAAATATTGAGCCCACGCTGATACTGAGCAATGTTTCTGACTTTCTCCCTGCAAAACAAAGACAGTGCTGGAACTCTCACTCTGTAGTCATTCTCAGGACCCTCATCTCTAGTAATTCGTGCATTTAGGTTTCTTTAATTAGTCATCTAATATTTATTGAGCCTACCACGTTCCAGGCTTTGTGGAAACAAGGGCACCCAGACTGCTTAGACTGGGTTCCAAGCAGCCTACAATCAGAAGGAAAAGACAAATCATAGTTGCAGCAAGGATCACATTTCTAGTCGAGGCTGAATTTACCTAACCAAAAGATTCCATTGTTGAACATTTCTGCACAAACTTAGATACATAGCAAAGAAGTCCAAACCATTAAGTAAAAATATTAGTGTTGTTTTAAATACTGAATTAACCAGATAATAAAAAATCATAATAGCACAATAATTTACTGAGCAATTTCCACGTGCCAAGCACTGTGCAAAGCTCTTTTACCTTTTTCATCCATTCAACAATTACTGTATTTTACCTGAGGCCATTCACTAAACTGCACTACTTACATTTGTACCACTAAGAAAGAAAAAATGCTTATAATTAAATTGCTGCCCTCTTCCTATCACTTAGAATTTCTATTTTATACTTACTGAGAGACTCTTTGAGACTTATTTAAGATCTTTATAATTTGACACTCCTGTGTTTACATAAAAAGGAAAAGATAAGCAAAATAAATTGGTTAAGGCATTCCTGAAATAGCTTCCAACTGCCCCCAGCAGCCATTTTAAAATACCACTGATTGTAAGATTCACCCTTATTTCTGAGATGTTAAAATATAAAAGAAAGGCCTTGGAATCAATGAAATGCTATTTGTAAAGTGTGTTCTATGCTCCAGGCTCCCTGAAAAAATGCTGAAGATACAGCTATGCATGAGACACAAAGTCCCAACCCTGCTGGAGTCTAAATGGCAGAGTTCAGGTGTAACAATTATATGTATAATTGTTTGATTGCAGGTTTCATGGAAACCACAAGAGAAAAATCCCATAAGACTAAGAGGTGATCCTTGCCTCATCAGGTGGCCAGGAAAGATCCTCCACGGGAACTTTATATGAAAACTGGAAAGTTGAGTACGAGGCAGAAGAAGAATTAAAGAAAGAGAAAAGTAGCATTTTCTCATTAAAGCCTTTTAACAGTCGTATCGGGTTGGTACTATAAACCTCATTTAACAGATGAGGAAACTGAGAATTGGAAAGCTTAAGTAAATTGCCTAGGTGCACACAGCTAGTAAGTGATAGAGCTGGGATCTGTCTCCTCTCAAACTGTGAATTGTTCTACTCATTCGGATGGGCAGACTCAGTTCTTGCTGCTTTAGAGAGACAGTGAGGAGGGACTTCCGGTCAGAGAGAGACTCTTCATTGTAAATCCAGATGTTATCAAATAGTTTCAATGCTAACAAAGAAAGAAGAGTTTATTTACATCACAGACTCTGTGTGTCCTGGAACCAGGGGTTGCAGTGTCATAGGACCAGAAATATGGATGCAAAACAAGAACATGCTTTGGAATTTTCTTCCAAGCAGTTAGATTGTTAAATGCCTGGCTCAAGTACCTTTCAGAAACATATTCAACAGTCCAGGGTCTGTGTGGTTATAAGCCCAACCCAGCTGAAAACATGGACCCATTTAGCATTTTTCCAATTCAGAGGCATCTCTAACATAACAGCAGGTATTTTTGTGTTTCTGCTTTTGGACTTACCCCTAGATATAAAACCTGATTAGGTTTTTAAAAGGCTAGCATACTGAGCAAATGATGGAAGTCTGGGAAGCAAGACTAGTTCCTGGGGCCACCGCTTACCGGAGAATAGAGTGTAGGTGCAAAAGCCCACAGCAACCCAGAAAGGGTCTGGTGAGTGGATGTCTTGCTCACTTTGTAGAGTTAAAAATGCACAAGATTCCTTAAATAGCCATTGATTCATTCAGTGAACATTTATTGAGCACCTACCCCGTGCCATGCACTGCCTCTAGGTGATTTACACTACAGCATCGAGCCACCCAAACCAAGATGCTTGCTCCAGTGGAGCCTACAAACTAACAAAGAAAGATCACAGGAAACAACAGAAGGAATAGAGGAGTCAGCTCCACAGTCTTAAGTGCTAAGTGCTGTGGAAAGAGAAGACGCAGAGCAGAGTGGAAGAATCGGGATCCTGAGAGAGTTGGGAGACCAGCTACAACTTAAACAGGGCGATCGGAGTAAGCTTCGTTAGGAAATTGCTTTTGAGCACAGACTTACAGAAGGTTGAGGAAAAGCACAGAGGGAACAGCCAGTGCAAAGGCCTCAGATAGGAGCATTCCTGGCTTGATTGAGAAAAGCAAAGAGGCCAGCACAGCTGGAGCAGAAAACCCAGAAAGAGAGGGAGGGAAGAGGGGGGGTAGAGACGAAATGGAAGCTAAACAGGCACATAAATCTGAGGGCCGTGGTGAGAAGGTTGGCTTTCTCTGTGAGTAAGATGAATTTCCCTTGGGGGGTTTGAGCAGGGAGGTGACGTGGTCTGATGTATCTTTCATTCTGACTGCTAAGAGTGTTAAGAATTGACTGTAGGTAGCAAGGATTGAGACCATTTTTCACTTTCCATCCCCTAGGACTGTGCTTCATAACTTACTACCTCATTGCAGAACGCTGAAGGGGAGAATGCTTGGGCCTGGGGTCTGTGGGCTTGGTTTCCTACCTGCCTCTGCTAGTTTCTTCCAGAGACCCACTTGTATCTCTCCTGTTAGCCTCAAATTCCTCCCGTTTAAGACAGAGATAAGAATGCCTACCTCATAGGATTATTTCCAAAGTTAAACACGTACCCAGCACTTTGCACTGTATCAGGCACACAGTAGACGCTTGAAGAAGTACGAGGAAAGCTCTTTCTTCATATCTCCCCAAGAAACAAGAGATTTCATAAGCTGCTAATTCTGTAGTCTGGAAGGTATTCAGATTTATCATCTTTACTTTAGGTTGGTTTGCTTGAGTAATTAATTCAACGCTAAGATTTTATTGGTGAGGTGCCCAGGATTTTAGTGACTGAGTTAGTCGAACATGAAAGGTCTTTAAGGATGAAGGATAAAATAAAATTTGTTCTGTTACAACTGATATTTCCTGAGCAAATTAGCTCCCTCCTGATTGGTAAATCTGTCAATGATAGGAATATAATGAGGATGTCACATCCATTCACGTGAGTTTTTCCAACATGTTATTGTTTAGTGACACTAAGTAACAGCAACTAAATGTGAAGTTCACTAACAGCTGAATGCAGGAAGCCACAGAGAATGCAGGCAGTTCTTAGAAGTCCCATTGACTTCCTCTTGGCTCAGATGGTCAGCCTTGGGAGTCTGAATTGTCACCTCTCCCCAGTCTTTTAAAATTTCAACCCATCTCTAACCCCACAGTCTCACCACCTCCTTAAACTCTTTTCTACACAACTACCATCACTTCTTTATTTACAAAGTAAAGTCCTTTATTTGCTGTAGCATTGTTTTATTTATTATGAATTTAACAAGTGTTTTTAACTGGACTGGTATTTTTAATATGGTTTTGTTGGGTTGTGTTCTGGATACCTACTTGCTTAGTTTTGAACTGGCTTACCCTAACCTTATTTTTGCTATTAAGTGCTATCATTTTAACGCAAGGTTTTGCAAAATGCAAGATTTGTCGAGGAATGTATATTGCATTATAGCAGAAACATACACCTGTGCCGTACACACCAGAACAAAGCAGGGCACAGTTGAAAACAGGCATGGACCTGAGTATGAGCTGGAAAACGTAACCACGAGAGGGTGATGGCTCTGGAGCCTCACGTGCTCAATTCAAAGCCGGAGTCTCCCAACATCTGGGACGTGACCTTAGGAAAATTAACTTTCGAAGCCAATGATTCCTCTGTCTTTAAAAATGGAACTAATAGTATCACCCCCATCAGTGAAGTGTGAGGCTAAAATAAAACCATGCGTGTAAAATATTAGAATATGGTACACATAGAAGCAGTTTATAAGTAAACAGGGTTCTAATGAAGTGGTATAGAAAAAGTCATCTTCCCAGCAAAATGAGGTCAGATGGAGGTCTCAAAATCAGTGCTTCTAATTGATTTAAGCAGAAGTTTTTGTGCGTTTGGAGCCCAGCTTAACTCTGAATCACACGCAGCTGAGTGATGGGTAAACTCTCCAAACCCAAGTGAGGAGAACCTTTCTCTCTGGCCTTGAATCCTTGACTGTCTACATCTGGACAACTGGCTTAAACCCAGTTTATTTGTGCAGATGATATTGAGCATACATATATGCGGGTGCACGTGTGTGTGTGTGTGTTTGTGTGTGTGTGTGTTTGGGTTCCTTTTCTCTACATATGAAAAATATAGCCAAGGAAAAGACAGTGCTCCCACAGCTGGAAAAGATGAGATCATTTGTAAGTGGCTTGTTAAAGCACACATCATTTTCCTGATCAGCAGTAGCGAGCCTGCATCTTCAGGAGCTGATGCGATTTATCATGTTATTATATATTTAGGGGCTTTTTGAAAATGCTGTTATTTACTCAACTGCCTGTGTATATAGACTATATTTAAAGCAGATTTTTGACCCAGTAGACTGTACCAGCCCCATCTATCGTCTCAATGAGCATGTGGAGACTCTTAAATATGCAGATTATTGACACAGTAGACTATGAGCGCTGAAAACATACTCTAGAAGGGTACATTCAAGTCACTGGGGGATGATATGTTTCTACAAAGCATTTTCAAGGCAGATCCATACATAGAGCCAGGCTCTATGGAAAAATGTACATCTGGATGGAGAGGACTCTGGCTTTGGAGGGAAATTCTTGGTTTCTAGAAAGAGGATGCTCTTATTAGCATTGCTTTATGGTCTGCCCATATGTCTGTGAACATTTAAACTACCCTCTACTGAATGCCAGGCAATGCCACCAAGAGTCTGAGCTTGCTTCATTCTACACGCAAAGAAACCATCCTGTTAGAGTTAGCAGGGATTCGTTCTTTGATTCAAGGTATATATTGAGCACCATCCATTGGACAGTGAGGTCTTTGTTTGCAAGCCACAAATGTTATCTCTGGCTAACTCAAGTCAAAATAAGGAATTTGCTGGAAGACGTGTGGAGTAGCTTACTGAAGGGGGAGGAGCCAGTAGGCCTCTGAAGATCACGGGGACATAATCAAAGGGCCATCTCTTCTTGATGCTGTTGTCAAGATGGATCCACTCCAGCCATTTTCCATCCTTGAGTTGTGGGGTCAGAATTCAGATTCCATGGAACAAGAGTCTGATTGGCCAAGCTGGGGTCATATGCTCATATTAAACAAACATGACATGCCAAAAAAAGGGAAAGAAAAGAGAGAAAAGAGAAAGTTCTCGGGTTTTTGTTTTACCTCTCTGCTCTTTAAACAAAACATCAAATATTTAAACACATGCACACATGTTATCTGGATCATTCTTGTTGGAGAGTAGTCCAGATGCACTGGAGTTTCATTAAATTAATCCCCTGAAGACTAGAACCTATGTCCTGCTGGCTTCTTCCCAATGTGCCTGGAATAGAGCAGATTTATTCCCCCTGGACCTGACAATGTTATTCTTACATCAGTTCCAAATTGATCACATGCCTTAAAAAATAAAATCAGCTACGCTACCTACTTTAACATGAAGAGGGGAGATGATCTCAACTCTTAACTCACCTGAACTGCAGAAGCAGAGGGGATGATTGGATGATTGGCAAGCAGAGGGGATGCTCGGCAAGGGCAGGGCACCCACACCAGTGGGAAACGGATGATGCTCTGACAAAAGCCTCAAGAACTTTTGACGATGGTCACCTCGAGAATCAGGCTTGGCCCTGAGTGTGCAGCGGTGAACGAGGCAAATAAGCTCCAGCATTCATGGGGCTCATGTACAAATTGGGGAGAAAGGTTTCTAATGCTAGGTCTGTCCATTCTTGGCATCATTGCCTGTTAGGCCAGATCATCCTCTGCTGTGGGCACTGCCCTGTGCACTGTGGGGTGTTCAGCAGCGTCCCTCACTTCCGCCCACTAGGTGCCAGCAGCAACCCCGCCTCCCCAGTTGTGACAACCAAAACGCTCCCAGACATTGCAGATGTCCCCAGGGAACGAAATCACCCCAGCTGAGTCCTCAAGAAACATGTTGGGTGTCACTGGGGAGGAGCGGTAGGAGCCCACGTGTGTCTATAATTCAGTGTGTACTTGGGGGCTGGGACCCTCCTTAGGTAAACATTGTCTCTGCTGTTCTGTTTAAGCAAGATCCTATGTAAAGGGCTTCCCTGGTGGCGCAGTGGTTAAGAATCCACCTGCCAATGCAGGGGACACGGGTTCGAGCCCTGGTCTGGGAAGATCTCACATGCTGCGGAGCAGCTAAGCCCGTGCACCACAACTACTGAGCCTGTGCTCTAGAGCCCGCGAGCCACAACTACTGAACCCTCATGCCACAACTACTGAAGCCCACGCGCCTAGAGCCCATGCTCCACGACAAGAGAAGCCACCACCATGAGAAGCCCGCGCACCGCAACAAAGACCCAACACAGCCTAAATAAATTAATTAATTAAATAAATAAATTTTTTTTAAAAAGATCCTATGTAAAGTCATAGAATACAAAGCCATCAAGGAGAGAGAAGGGCATTTCCAGAGTCCTTGCTGAGTGCCCGGTGCTGGGCATGTGAAAATAAACACCAATAGCCTCCTTGCTCTTATAGAGCTTACCATCTGGGAGGTGGGATCAAGAATCACAATTTGGGGGCTTCCCTGGTGGCGCAGTGGTTGAGAGTCCGCCTGCCAATGCAGGGAACATGGGTTCAAGCCCTGGTCTGGGAAGATCCCACATGCCGCGGAGCAACTGGGCCCGTGAGCCACAGTTACTGAGCCTGCGCGTCTGGAGCCTGTGCTCCGAAACAAGAGAGGCCGCGATAGTGAGAGGCCCGCGCACCGCGATGAAGCGTGGCCCCCGCTTGCCACAACTAGAGGAAGCCCTCGCACAGAAACGAAGACCCAACACAGCCATAAATAAATAAAAATAAATAAATTAAAAAAAAAAAAGAATCACTATTTGGTTTGTCCAGTAGTATATGTGGGTAAAGTCCTATGGATCACAGAGAAAGGGAGACTCTATTTTGGGGTCTTGGAGAAGGTCTCAGGAAGGAAGTGGCACATAAAGTGGGCTCAGAATTTGAAATAGCCAATGTGTAAGTTACAATGGATTAAGTGCTTGACTATGAACATCAGTCCCAAATTTTACAGTATTGACCTTATCATCATGGATAATTAATGGACAGAATAAGAAAAGGAGATTGCCTTATACTTTGTCAAACAGAAAAAGAAATTATATTTTCCCATCGTAATTGTTAGAAGCCAAAGAGTATACCCACCGAGGAACAAAACAATGTTTATCATGCATAATGTTAGTACACAGCAAGACTAACCTGCACATATTGATAAAAATGTATCTAACTTGTAAAGTAACAGCTACTGCAAAACTGTGAAATGTACGTAGACTAATAGATATATCATGAAGCTCTCAGTTGTAAGTAACCCACCCCACGCTATCTTAAGCAGTAAAGGGAATTATTTGTTCGTGAAATTTCAAAGTGCAAAGACAGTCAAGCTTCAGGTGGAATTTGATCAAGGTGAGGGCTTTGGTTTGTTGCAGTTTTCTTGGCTTTGCACTCTTGTGTATGTTAGCTGAGTCTTCAGGCTGCCTTCCCTTATGCTAAAGAAATTGCTATTAGTGGTTCATGAGATTATACTCAAATATAGTACAGAAAAAAGGAAAAGGAGAGACCTTTACTTTCTTAACCATCAAATCAAACTGAGAAAGTCTATTACCTATTGGCTTACGTTAGGCCTGAATTACCTAAATAAGCCACTACGTGGAGGTGACTGATTGGCTTAGATAAGTCAGGGCCACACACAGCCCTGGTGACACCAATCCCACCCATACTTAATAGGTTAAGGGGCAACCACACTGTCTACTACTGTGTATCCCGGAACAATGATGACCTTTTCAGCATTGCCCAAGAATTAGCCAACCTCATTTTTAAATGTTTATAAGTAACAAAAAATTCACAAGACCTGGAAAGGCAACCAATGTCCTCCTTGAAACTCTGTCTTTAGGTACAACGGCTAATTCCCTTTATTATCTCCTAATAGACAGTCAAAGGTGTTAGAGGCTGCATACAAGAAGATTCTTTTCTAATAATTTGACCCAGGCCTAACCATCCTCCTCCAGGTCAGGAAGCTCTGGTTCTTTTTCTTGTTATGTCCCTAGGAAAAGACAAATGATCTTTTACACCAAAAAGCAAACTAACTAACCAATTAGCTGAACAAAAAGCTGCCTTTTTTGTTGTTGTTTAGGAAAAATATGCATATATTATTATTTTTTAGGAGAATCCAGCTTTCATGAAAGTGGTTTGGGAGCTGACAGAAAACTAACATCAGAAGACTTTAAAAGCAGAGGAAAATACATAAAACAGAAGAAAAAAGAAATGTCAGAAAGAATATCAAGGACAAGGCAGTGGATGTATTATGAGCTATATATCTGTGCTCCCCTTCGGAGAACATTAGATCCCCAGATACTGTTGTCCTCACCCACTGTCCTCTCCTGTGAGAATGACCAGTTCGGTACCATTGTGGGGATGGGGAGAATGCTGACATAGTGACCTCCAGACTTGTCCCGTTTACCCATCTCCTTTGTAGGGAGGGGCAGAGAAAAGATGACAAGCCTCGAAAAGACCAGCCCTAACCTTAAATCAAAGGATCAGAAAACCCTGGAGAATTTTCCATCAGATTTTTCAAACTGTCGATTCAAAAAGATCGAAGACCTCTGTATCTCCCAGAATTTGGGCCATTTCCAAGAACTGCTTATCCAGCTGTCCCATGCGGGTTTGGCCTCAGATCAGACTTGCTGTTTTAGATAAGTTGCCTCCTGTAAAAGCTAACCTAGTTAATTAAGAAACTGAAATAGGTCAGGATTTATTTGACGGAGTTACCGGAGTTATTTAGAAATGCTAATCCTTTTCATCATTAACTTTTTGTTTGTTTGTTTCTTGTAGTATAAAAATACTCATTCTGATAAGGGGATTTAAATGAATCCAGAAGGAATTGGTTGAGAATAATGCTAGGAGCCCGATGGATTTTTTTTTTTTTTTTCAGCCAACACTTGAAAGAGTAAATACTAAACATCCCGAGAAATCCAGCTTCAAAATGTGGCTCTTCATGACGACGTCTTTGTTCTTGTAATACTAATAAGAGGGAACATACATTGAGTGCTTATTATGGCCAGGCATTCTGAGTTCTTTCCAGTTATCTCAATTCTCACAGTCATCTTTGAGGGAGGTACTACTATTATCTCCAATTTATAGATGGAGACATTGAGACCCACAGAGGCTGGGCGTTTGCTCCAGATGACAATGTAATACGTGCAGAGGTGGCATTTGCACCCGGGCAGGCTTGCTCCAGACCTTGTGCCCTTCAATTCCGTGTCGTAACACCTGTGAGGGTGCTGTGTGCGCTTTCTTCTCTAGTTCTCCCCTAACAACACCAAGCGTTCCCCATAGAGCCCCCGCTTCACTGACAACTAGAAAGAGGACGAGTTGTTGCCAATTCGCGGTGCTGCCGCTGACCTGGGCTTTACGGCACTTCTCAGCTATTGACATTTGAGACAGACTACTTCTTTGTCGTGAGGGCTGTCCTGTGCATGGCGGGGTGTTCAGCGGCACCCCTGGCCTCTCCACCCGCCTCCGCAGTCGCCAGTAGCACCTTGTCTCCAGTCATAACAAGCAAAGGTGTCTCCAGACATTGTCCAAATGCACAAACATGCTCCGGGTTGAGAACCACTGGGTTGGAGGGTGACGGTGACCCAGTTGGCTCCTGGGGCCACGTGTTCTTCTATAGAAACCAGAAACTAGTTAAACTATAGAAACTAATAAACTCATTCACCTTGAAGTGCAAAGGTGAGATAAGAGAATAAGTCTTTATATTTTTACAGGGGATGAGTTCTTGATTTGCCTCATTGTCAAATGAACAAAAGTCAAATTGGAGTGTTTGAGGCAAGGAGAAGCAGCCTGGAAACCCTGCTCACCTCCTAGGAATGGGGGGGAAGTTCTATACCCCGTGGTCCTCACAGCCAGACTGGTCACAGTGATCATACTGGCGGAGAATCCAACAGGAAGAGGAAGAATTGGAAGGTCCAGTATCTGAGCCATTAATCATAGAATTGAAGAATACCAGGGCAAGGAAATCCTTGTCTGACTGAGTCACTGCTCATAAGACGTGAAAGGTCTTTCCACCTTGGACTCCTGTGATTCTAGAGATAGCAGACTTTTCACTAGAAAAGCAAAGGCCAGCTCGCTTTCTGACAGTGCCAATTTGCTTCTCTGAAGGAACAGTGAGCTTTCTTCTCTCTCTCTTTCTTTCTTAATGGGAAGTGGTCACAGCCATGAACTTAGCAAAAGAAGCAGGTTAAAATTTGTCCGTTCTTGGCTAATGCAGTTAGACGTTTTCGAGAAAAAGGCAATGAGAAGTGGTCATTATCCATTATCTGCATGAAATATTTCAGAGAAAGAAGCAGCATTTGCCAAAAAAAAGAAAAGATGTTTGACTTCAAGCCAGGCAAGAGGGAAACAAGATCACCTTCTAGCTCTGTGGGATGGCTGCACTAATGATGTTATTTCAAGTAAAATGGGAATATACGTCTGAAAAAATACAGATGGTGCATTGGCTTCGTATACTTTCTGAAGGTCGTTCTGGATAATGATTCACTGTCCCTTTTCTTGGCAAAAAAACCCCCACAAAAACCCTCCAAACTTTATAGTCTTAGAAAGAACTATAGACGTGTGGGTGTATTTATGTAGCCCTATGTGGGGAAAAATGTATAGAAAATCAGTATGTACATTTTGCTGAAAACAGTTGCTACCACTTGAAAAGTCAAAGCCTAGAACTCTTATTTTGATAGGAAAGTCTCAGTTCTATTGTGTAGTCTCTTTGTCCCTGTTTCATTTCACTTTTCCCTATCCCCTGCTCCTGATTTATGCTCTCTTGGTGTGAGGATAATATAAGGATAATGATTTCTAAACTGGAACTACCAGAAATCTTATGAAATGGCCCCCTTCTCACCCTTCCCCATGAATATTTTCTCACTCTGCTTTTTAAAATTGTCACCAGGACATTTCCCAATAATAACACATGCCAGACTGAAATTCTAGGTAGTTGAATATAAAGCATTTTTTCTAGGAGACCTTCTGCTTTGACCATTAGTCATCTCTCTCATTGCAAAGCCCAAGGCCTCCAACAAAGACCTTTTTTCTGGAATGGTGGGTGGTTTTATTTCTTGAAGATTGCAGACATTATCATTATGGGTAATAACCTAATAACTTGCCATTTGATGTTTGCACATCACTTCTACGGAAGTTCCCAGCACACATACCACTGGCTCCTTGTATGAATGATTTAATATTAAGTAACAAACCCCAAACTGGATAGAGCTCTCTTCTTATGCATGACACTTACAAATCTGGTTCATATCTAATGCAAATATCATCAAAAGCGGTTGGCTTGGAACAGGATTTAGGGATAACAAAGAATGCCAAAGCCAACTGATTTCAACCGTCTGCGGGTTCAGATTGGCAGTCAGGATGTGCAGTGTTTATAAAGAGTCTACAACAGGACTGAGAGTCAGGAGGTAGTCCTACAGCCTTGGTGTGTTACGTACTTTATCACATTTGATATTCCTAACTATCCTATGAAGGAAATACTAGTAGTATTCTTATTTTACGGATGAGAAAACTGAGCCTCTGTAAGTTTCAGCAATTCTCCTGCGATCACATTTAAACAGAAACTGGCAGATTTTTTTTTTTTAATTTATTTATTTATTTCTGGCTGTGTTGGGTCTTCGTTTCTGTGCGAGGGCTTTCTCTAGTTGTGGCAAGCGGGGCCACTCTTCATCGCGGTGCGCGGGCCTCTCACTATCGCGGCCTCTCTTGTTGCGGAGCACAGGCTCCAGACGTGCAGGCTCAGTAGTTGTGGCTCACGGGCCTAGTTGCTCCGCGGCATGTGGGATCTTCCCACACCAGGGCTCGAACCTGTGTCCCCTGCATTGGCAGGCAGATTCTCAACCACTGCGCCACCAGGGAAGCCCAAACTGGCAGATTTGAACTGAGGCCTGCCTGATCCCATGGCCCGTGGGCCAGCCTATCTCTTCAGTAACTGATCAGTCTTTGAATCAGTGACTTTTATTTTTCTCTTGCTCGGCGTTTCCCAGTATAGCTGGAAGCAATTGTCTAAGCCAAAGGTATTTCATCTTTTGGTCCCTGCAGAGGAGAGGGGCTGGAACTCTCGAAGTTGTATTCTCTTCCCAAAGCTGGTACCCACATACACGTAGGAACATAGGCAGAGAGGAGTAGCTTACCAAATCTCTTGCTCCTAATTAACAGTTTCGCCATTTACAGCAGGGCGTCTCAAACTTTCTTGAGCCTATGAGTCCCCCCGGGGATCTTGTTAAATGATTCCTATGCGATAGGCCTTGGATGGAGCTGAAAGTCTGCATTTCTAACAAGTTCCCAAGTGCTGCTGCTGTTGATCCAAGGACCATCCTTTGAGTAGCAAGGGTTTATGATACACTTTCTCTTCCATTTCCTCCTTTGTCCTAACAGAATCCTGTGAGGTAGGTAGGCTTAGGATGGTCACTCCTATTTGGGACTGACAGATGAGAATCAAGGTCAAAGAGGTGGTATGAGAAAGCAACAGAAGAGCATGTCAGGTCTTCAAACTCTGCCTCCACTGATTCCTTTGGTTTAGAGCTTGCAAATGGATGGATACCAGACGTATTTGGTTTCTTCTACATGGTTTGGCCAAACAAAGCTTCTGGCAACCCTAGACCCCGTGATTGTTCCTTGAGTAGCAGCTGTACTCTTTCAATGTGGCATGGACTTTCCAGCTATCCACAGCTCCTCTGTGTCTATCCAGCTGGATGCCAGCACTACTTAGGAACTCAGGATTGTTTTCTTCCCATCTGTCCTACTTTGCCATTTAAGTTACCTGCATTCCTCCAGTAATGCATGACCTTAACATGACCTTTTCCTCCCTAATCCCAGTGTCCAACTTCTCTCTGTAACTCAGGTCTCTACTCTCCTGGGCCTTTGGGGAGCCACTGTGATGGAAGTCCCAGGGAAAACTCTACTAAAGTATGTGGCATGTGATAGCTGCAGAATAAATATTTCTTGATTAAATGAATAAACAGATGAACCGCAAAAGGATGACCGAGTATCCACTTTCCCTGATTTAAACTAACTTAGTCCTTTTTTGCTGATGACCAAGATGTGGAGAAAGTCACAGAGCATGGTTAGGAAACAGCTTTACAGTCCAAAGAGCTGTGAGGATAGCCCAAGAAAGTGCCTACAACAAGAATATATTAAGTAAATGGACTTTTTTTTTCATGCAGACCACACCCAATATGTATCCATCGTACATATAAAACATTCCAATTTACTGAACATCTGCAGGAAATAATAAGAGGGATGTTGTTTTGATCACCTTCAGAAAGCTCTCCATCCATCTCTACAGAGCACTTCTGGGCCCAGGAGAAGCCTCATGTCATTAAACCACTCCATCTTCAACATTCCCTTAAACAAAGAATTCTATGTGTTTGGTTCTGACATTCAGATAGAGGAAGGAACCAGCCCTTCTCTCTTGAGCTGCGTGTACAAGTCACGCTTATGTTAGTGAGTTCTATGTGGTGTGGCAGGAATAAAAATCTATATGAAAATTGAATTGAGAATGTCTCTTTTTAGAAATGTGCCTGAGCTTAGATTTCTCCAGACGGCAGGGAGGCTGAGCCTTGGCTCATGGTACCTGGAGTCTCTGTAAAGTCAGGTCTTTGCTCAGGAAGGGAGCCGGGGATCCCACAGCCCCGTAGCCTACTACCTCCTGGAACACAAAGCAGACAGAGCCCCTCAACACAGCCCTGCGAGGGGCCCTTGCTCTGGACCCAGTCACCACTGAAAGGTAGCTCAGCCTCCTTGAACAAGAAATCCTCTATCTCTTTCCTCAGCCTGCCAACAAGAGTGCCAATTAGTGCCAATAATAATATACATATTAACAGATTTCTAGACCACAGTCACCAAAACACTAGAGACTCATGACAGGAGGACCTTCCTCCGTGTCATCACTTATCGTACCTACTGGGTACACGGTGAGAAATTCTTGCGATCCCCTCATTTACATCTGCCCTGCACACTGTGGAATCTTCATGTGATTTTAAACTGTCATTTAGTGGGGTAGATTGGCGAAAACGATCCTGTCACCACCGGATATGTTTTTAAATGAGGTCTTGATTGAATTCTGGTTTCATTTTTAAAAATCAACCTTCTTGAGTTTTATATTCTTCTCGGGTTATGACTCTTCCACCTCTGCTGCCACTTTAAAAACTGTCAGTGCTTTTACTGTAAACACTCTATTGTGGATTTTCAAGGCAACTACAAACATGGATGCCTAGCAAAAATCTGATATTTACATCATACCACCCATGAATTATTTTGCACAATTTCATTTAAACCATTGTGACCACAGGTTTTTGGAACAATTGAGGTGGTAGTGTTTTTAATGGTTTCCTTTTTCTTTTAACCTTTAAGAGGAAATTTCTAAAGTTTGAGGATTTGTTTCAGCATTTACCCATATAATGATAGGGTAAAAGGTTTGCAGCATATATAGTATATTTTTCTAATGACATTTCTCCTTTTTAAAATCAAGCATTTGGGATAAGACTACCCTAATATTAATATTTGTGTAATATACATCATGGAACAGCTAATGAGCTTTATCCATGACAAAATTCATCCACACTTTCAAAGTAGCGTGAATCTTTTTTGAATCAAAATCTGCTCACATTGAGTGTATTTCCTGATGCTTTGCAGTCTTGATGCTTATTTGTGGTCTTCATACTTAAAAACTTTAAATCCACAGCTCAGGGATTTCTGGCAACAAGAATGTTGGTCGTTGGATTGCTCTGAAAAGATGATTTGTGGGGTTGCTCTGATTTTATCATTGAGAAAAGTTGATCAGGATGGTTGTAATTCACATCTGATCTAGATCAGGGGTGGGGTGGGGAGATGTACCCATCACAGGTGCCGACTGCACTGTTGCAACTGGACCAATCCCCTGTCGTTGTACGATCTATTTGTCCACTCACTCAGATAACTTGTGGACATCTTTCTGCGCCGGGACACTATCTGAGTGCTGGGAGAAGCAAGGTCTCTGCCTTCAAGGGGACAGACATTTTACCTTTACATTTAGTGGGAGGACACAATCAATCCATAAACACACAAGATGATTTCAGAGTATGGTCAGTGCCATAGTGCTTTCAGTAAGTAGGTTGATGTGATCTACAGTTACACAGAGAAGGGACAACTGGTCAGGAAGAGGCCATTTGAGCTGAATTCTAAAGCATGAAAAGGAACCAACTTCCAAAGAGGAAGAGCCTTCCAAGCAGAGAAATCTGCAATTGCGAAGAACCACAGTCAAGGAAAGGATTGGCAGACGCAAGAAGGAACCAGTAGGTTGTTGTACCATGGGTGTGGAGGGCAGGGCGAGAGTACTGGGCGATAAAGCAAAAAGGCAGAAGCCAAATCCTGCCAACTCTTACAGACCAGGTGAAGGGTTTGAATTTTATGATAATTTATTTCTATTTGTGCAGCAGAAACACACTGCAGGAGTTAAAACAGTGAGTCGCCAGCCAGCATCTTTAATAAAGAATATTCTAGCAGTTAGTTCTCTGGAAAACAGACTGGAGGAAGTGGAAGCAGGAAGCCCATTTAGTCACGTGAGTGAACAGCAGTGGCGACACAGAGCAGTGGCTGTGGAGTAGAAGAGAGATGGTCTCTTGACCGTAGAACTTTTAGACATGGAACTGAGTTTGCCCATGAATTACCTGTCCTGGGAGGGGAGAAGCTTCCTGTGGCCACAGTCAGGCGGTGGTAAGGGATGAAATTAGACATTTAGGTTGGACAGGGAGATGTTTGCCACCATGAAGTTTGATCTTCAACCCAAAGTCAACAGGGAGGTTCTGCAGAGGACACTCCTTTCTCCTTGTGCCTCGGTGCAATTGTGATCATTTTCTTTTGCTAAATAAGTATTCATAGGAAATAAACTTGCCACTCATCCACTTTACCAAGATTTACACATGATGCAATCTTACTGAACAAATCATCAATAGAGAGAGAGACAGATACTCATTATACACACAGATCACTCATATTCTGGCTGTCTTCCCTCTCTCTCCCCTCAGCTGCCGGTGGCAAACAAAATCACTTAAGTGAACAGTTTTAAATGTATAATATTAAAATGTGTTTTTTAAAACTCCTTGGAACCCACAGCCATTGTTAAAATACACTCACTCTGATGGATGCTTTGGCATTTTTTTTTATGAGGCTTTTCAATGCGTTACTTTATCGGGTGCATGAGATTTAGTCTGTTCTGCAGAAGAAAACAGACAAAAAGGGTCTCTCAGCGCGAGTTACTCTTCTGTAAAGGTTATAGTAAACATGTCAATGCCTAATTAAGCAGAAAATTTTATCTGTATTGTGGGGGAGGCATTTGCTGTCTTCGACTTTTCTTCTGGGGAATCCATTTAGAAGGACAAAGTAGATTGTGAAGTTGAGCTGGTCCGGAAAGCTCAGCTTCCAAATGTCAGCATTAAAAAAGAACACTTCTTTTCTCCTTGTGTGAAAATGACTATATTGGCTGGGCAGATTGTCTGTGGTGTGTGCGTGTGTGTGTGTGTGCGTGCGTGCGTGTGCGCCTGCATATGCAAGCATGCATGTGTGTTTCATCAACACACATACAATGTAACATGAATTATTTCCCAACTGCCTACTAAGTATCAGGCCCTGTGCTAGGCACTGAAAATAGTGAGATGAATAAAACCTGGCAACATGTTAACCAACCGTAGTGAGCAAAAGCCTTCTTTTTGCCCCCTAGATTTCTTCACCTGCTTTGTGTGCAGGTGTATGTGTTCTTTGTTTCAGTGATCATATCACCCATAGGTGTGGTGACTATATAGCTTAGCCTGGAACAGTCCTGGCTAATATTATCATCCCAATGTATGAGTAATAAAGCCCTTTTAATTCTCAAAAGTAACCCTGTTTTTAATTGGTAAAATTTGCCTGATTCTTTGGAGTATTTTGCTTGGCTCTGTAACAAGTCATTTATTAATTTTGTTAATAGACCTTTTCCTTCATCTTAATGGTGTGGCTATTTCCACAAACATACAAACTAGTCCAGGAAAAAGAAAACACGATGAGGATGGGGTCGGGGGTGGGATGTGATCTGATTCAGTTATTCTAAGCTAGGGTTTTCTTGCAAGTAGTGACCACTTATTAACGACTGTTTGCCTAGATTGAGAAGCTTCTTTTTCTTCAAATCAGTTTATGGAACTAGAGACCAGCAACCCCAGTTTAATGAAAAATCCGCTTGTCAACCTGCTAGGAAAGCAAAAACACAACACCAATAACAACAACAAAAAAATGCAACACAACCACAAAACCACTGGCGAGGCTGAGTATTTACATTTCATTTTGTTTTACGCTATCACGCCCTTAAAATTGTGGGCTCTCGTCCACAGTATTCCTACAGCTCTCCCCTCCGAGGTGGTTATATATTTGGTGACATTTCAAGGAAACCCCATGGCTTGACCTTTAACCTTTGGGTCTCTGCAAAGTTTTCCTATTTATTAGATTGGTACTAAAAAGAGAGTGAAACCTAGTGGTTAAGACCATGGATTCTCTCATCGCACAGGCTGGGTTCAGGCACGACCCTGCAATGCTAACTGTGTGGCCTTGGGAAAAATTTCTCAAACTCAGAGCCTCAGTTTCCGCATCTGTGAAATGAAAATAATAATAGTTTCTACTTCGTGTGGATATTAGATAAAATGAAAGAATGTATTTGCAATAGTTAGCACAGGTCCTAGGAGATAATAATTAATAAATATTCTTCATCTTCAGTGTGGTATATATACATATATGTGCAGATATAAATATATATATATATACACATACATATATAATGGAATACTACTCGGCCACAAAAAAAGAATGAAATATTGCCGTTTGCAGCAACATGGGTGGACCGAGAGATTATCATACTAAGTGAAGTAAGTCAAACAGAGAAAGACAAATATTACAGGGTATCATTTATATGTGGAATCTAAAAAGCAATACAAATGAACTTATTTACAAAACAGAAACAGACTCACAGACATAGAAAACAAATTTATGGTTACCAAAGGGGAGGCAGGGGAGGGATAAATTAGGGGTATGGGATTAACAGATACACACTACTGTATATAAAATAGGTAACCAATAAGGATTTACTGTATAGCACAGGGAACTATATTCAATATCTTATAAAAGCCTATAATGGAAAAGAATCGGAAAAGATGTACATATAAATATGTGTATAACTGAATCACTTTGCTGTACACCAGAAACTAATACATTATTGTAAATCAGCTACAGTTCAAGTTTTAAAATACCCTACTTTTGGAAAATAAATAAGTAAATAAAAATCTGAAAAAAAAAATATTCTTCATTTTCAGTCTTTGGAGCCCTTGGAGTTCCTGACTGCAGGTGACTTACTCCTAATAATCCCCCTTCTCTCCTCTCTGCCTGCCTGTCGGGAGAGACCTCCAATGCTTGATCACCCCTTTTTCAAGTATTATACCTGGCGAATGGAAGTAACAGCATTGCCCTAGGGTTTCTCCCAAGTACCCACCCGCACTGAGAGGGGAGGTAGGACCTCGTAAGGAAAATACTGCATTGAGATCATGCAGCCCTTACACATCTAAGACTGAATCTCCCTTGCTTTGGTACTTCTTTGGTTGCATTTTATCCACGTGGCCCTGAAAAGGCCAGGTGAAGAAAATGAGCACGTGAGCATAAATGGTCACATTCCTCATCTCCATTGATGGGTATCTGCCCATTAATTCCCTTTGCACCCGCTCTCTCATGCCTTCATTTTCCCTATGCAATTACTGGTCCTAAATCCTTTCAGAGAAGGGAAAGCATGCATCCCCAATAGCGTTTTGCATCTACAAATCAAATGTATAATTGGCATCTCATGACGGGTACCCACAAATCACAGTGCATTAGAAATTACAGGCACAAGATCGAGAGGGCATTTTCAGCCTTGTCTGAAAAGGTCTTCATAAACCTGTTGGAGAATAATAGGATACTTCCCAAATCTCCCATTCTAACACCATTTGCTGTTATTTTAAAATCATTATATTTGCTGAGCTTACATAATTTTTCAGCTATCAGTGGAAGATTTTATTTGATACTCCAGAATCTCTCTTCCTGCTGTGCGACTCTCTACAAATAAAAATGTTATAACAAAAAGGACCCTCGCTATCAAAAATGGAACGGCTATGCATGCAAATTACATCTGAGCACTCAAAAATGAGTGTATGCCAACAGGGCCAAGTGTCTTGGCCCTAAACCTTACCATGAGGATGCCAAGGGTCAAGTCTTAGTTTTCTTATGAGGCAACGTCCTTCTTGTAGAGTTATGTCTGTAATAGGATCTGAATTTCAGTCCAGCTTTCCTGAAAGTCATACACGTGAATTTAGTGACTGTCCTATTATAGGAGTGTTAGAGTGATATTCCTTAAACATGAAAATTATTAACTTGGAATTCTAGGCACTTATAAAGAATTATGACTCCTGCCAATTTTTTTAAAAAGGCATTAGATGGCACAAAAGACATCATTTGGCTTTTTCCTGTATCCGTTGCTTGCAGTTCATAAAAGTGTCAATTAAATTGTTAAGTTCCATATGGGAAGCACTTTGTCTAAGTGGGGAAATTGGGATGGGATATGTCACCTGCTACTGTTATCTCATCTCTTCTTCTTCGCTTGCAGGCTACGCCCAGGAAGAAGAGCTGAAGGAAGAGGAGGAAATAAAAGAAGAGGAGGAAGAGGAAGACAGTGGTTCGGTAGCTCACCTTCAGGGCAGCAATGACCCAGGGACAGACGAGGAGCTAGAAACGGGTCCCGAGCAGAAAGGCTGCTTCAGCTACCAGAACTCTCCAGGAAGTCACCTGTCCAATCAGGACGCCGAGAATGAGTCCTTGCTGAGTGATGCCAGTGATCAGATGTCAGACGTCAAGAGCGTGTGCGGCCGAGATGCCTTGGACAGGAAAGCAAGCGTGCACGCCAAGCTTCCAAACGAAGCCCACAGTTGCATGGATAAAATGACCGCCGTCTACGCCAACATCTTGTCTGATTCCTACTGGTCGGGCCTGGGTCTTGGCTTCAAACTGTCCAACAGCGAGAGGCGGAATTGTGACCCCCGTAATGGCAGCAACAAGACTGATTTCGATTGGCACCAAGACGCTCTGTCCAAAAGCCTACAGCAGAACATGCCTTCCAGATCCGTGTCGAAGCCCAGCCTGTTCAGCTCGGTCCAGCTGTACCGGCAGAGCAGTAAGATGTGCGGGACCGTTTTCACCGGGGCCAGCAGGTTCCGGTGTCGGCAGTGCAGCGCCGCCTATGACACGCTGGTCGAGTTGACTGTGCACATGAACGAAACGGGCCACTATCAAGATGACAACCGCAAAAAGGACAAGCTCAGACCCACGAGCTATTCAAAGCCCCGGAAAAGGGCTTTCCAGGATATGGACAAAGAGGATGCTCAAAAGGTCCTGAAATGTATGTTTTGTGGCGACTCCTTCGATTCCCTCCAAGATTTGAGTGTCCACATGATCAAAACGAAACATTACCAAAAAGTGCCTTTGAAGGAACCAGTACCAACCATTTCGTCGAAAATGGTCACTCCGGCGAAGAAACGCATCTTTGACATCAATCGGCCATGTTCCCCCGATTCGACCACAGGATCGTTTGCAGATTCGTTTCCTTCTCAGAAAAACGCCAACATACAGCTGTCCTCCAACAATCGCTACGGCTACCAAAATGGCGCCAGCTACACCTGGCAGTTTGAGGCCTGCAAGTCCCAGATCTTGAAGTGCATGGAGTGTGGGAGCTCCCACGATACTTTGCAGCAGCTCACCACCCACATGATGGTCACCGGTCACTTTCTCAAGGTCACCAGCTCTGCCTCCAAGAAAGGGAAGCAGCTGGTGCTAGACCCACTCGCCGTGGAGAAGATGCAGTCGTTGTCAGACGCCCCAAACAGTGATTCTCTGGCTCCCAAGCCATCGAGTAACTCAGCTGCTGACTGCACAGCTTCTACAACTGAGTTAAAGAGAGAGAGTAAAAAAGAAAAAGCAGAGCAGATCAACAAGGATGAGAAAGTCATGAAAAGCGAGGACTATGAAGACCCTCTACAAAAACCTTTAGACCCTACGATAAAATACCAGTACCTAAGGGAGGAGGATTTGGAAGACGGCTCAAAGGGCGGAGGGGACATTTTGAAGTCACTGGAAAATACTGTTACCACCGCCATCAACAAAGCCCAGAATGGGGCTCCCAGCTGGAGCGCGTACCCCAGCATCCACGCCGCCTACCAGCTGTCAGAGGGCACCAAGCCTGCTTTGCCGATGGGCTCCCAGGTACTGCAGATTCGACCCAACCTCACCAACAAGTTAAGGCCAATTGCACCCAAGTGGAAAGTAATGCCGCTGGTTTCTGTGCCCACAAGCCTGGCCCCATACACGCAAGTTAAGAAGGAGCCGGAAGACAAAGATGAAGTGGTGAAGGAGTGTGGGAAAGAAAGTCCCCATGAAGAGGTGTCCTCTTTCAGCCACAGTGAGGGGGATTCTTTCTCCAAATGTGACCCCCCTTCAGAATCCAAAAAGGCTGAGCCTTGTCCCCTGAAGGAGGAGGACAAGCGGATGAAAGAAGGTGGTGAGAAAGAGAAACCCCAGCCCTTGGAGCCAGCATCTTCCCTCAGCAACGGCTGTGCCCTCGCCAACCATGCTTCGGCCCTGCCGTGCATCAACCCACTCAGTGCCCTGCAGTCTGTCCTGAACAATCACCTGGGCAAAGCTACGGAACCCTTGCGCTCTCCTTCCTGCTCCAGCCCAAGCTCAAGCACAATGTCGATGTTTCATAAGTCGCATCTCAGTGTCACGGACAAGCCGGTGTTGAGTCCTGTCTCCGCAAGGCCGGCCAGCGTGTCCAGACGCTACCTGTTTGAGAACAGCGACCAGCCCATCGACCTGACCAAGTCCAAAAGCAAGAAGGCTGAGTCCTCGCAAGCACAATCCTGTACGTCCCCACCCCAGAAGCACGCTCTGTCCGATATCGCCGACATGGTCAAAGTCCTCCCCAAAGCCACCACCCCAAAGCCTGCTGCTTCCTCCAGGGTCCCTCCCGTGAAGCTGGAGATGGAGGTCAGGCGCTTCGAGGACGTGTCCAGTGAAGTCTCAACCTTGCATAAAAGGAAAGGCCGGCAGTCCAATTGGAACCCTCAGCATCTTCTAATCCTGCAGGCTCAGTTTGCCTCCAGCCTCTTCCAGACGTCGGAGGGCAAATACCTGCTGTCCGATCTGGGCCCACAGGAGCGAATGCAGATCTCGAAGTTTACGGGGCTCTCGATGACCACCATCAGCCACTGGCTGGCCAACGTCAAGTACCAGCTGAGGAAAACGGGCGGGACCAAATTTCTGAAAAACATGGACAAAGGACACCCGATCTTTTACTGCAGTGACTGTGCCTCCCAGTTCAGAACCCCTTCTACCTACATCGGTCACTTAGAATCTCACCTAGGTTTCCAAATGAAGGACATGACCCGCATGGCCGTGGAACAGCAAAGCAAAGCGGAGCAGGAGATCTCCCGGGTATCATCGGCTCAGAGGTCACCGGAAACCATAGCTGGCGAAGAGGACACAGACTCTAAGTTCAAGTGTAAGTTGTGCTGTCGGACATTTGTGAGCAAACACGCAGTAAAACTCCACCTAAGCAAAACGCACAGCAAGTCACCCGAACACCATTCACAGTTTGTAACAGACGTGGATGAAGAATAGCTCTGCAGGTATGGGTTTGCTCCCACGTGGTTGTGACAGTAACTTTGTGAGGAGCTTCTAGAAGGGAGATGGGTCTATTTAGAGGCAGCTGACATCTCCCTATACCAAGAGCACAGTAGCCTGCTGGAATAGCACGCATTTTTATGAAAGACCAGAACATGATAATTAAGTCCTAGCCGTTCTCTCAGTTTCTCCGGTTCAGTGTTGGGAAATAGAATAAAATGGGTTTAGAGAGATGGAGCTCACAGGTGACTGCCTCTTGATACCCAAGGCCCTCTTAGTTACCCAAGGCCCTCTTAGTTACCCAAGGCCCAACTTTCAAGGTCCAGCCAAGGCTACACCTCATTTTAATTGATAAGTACTGACTTGTCTTACTGTCCCATTTCACCACCTCACCTTCCGAGAGTAATGCGAATGACTTACAAGGTGATGAAAATTCTTTTTAAAAAGTGAGCAAGCGAATAAACATTGTAGGGTTCCTGGGGGTAGCCACTATACAGAGATTTCTTAATCAACTCATGAATAGTTTAAAGCTGGCTTTATTATTATTACTAGTAATTAATGCTTTTTGCAGCTTACTTGCAGCAATTGCTACCTTCCACTCCCTCCCCTTCATCTCCTATCCATTAGGTCTCCTGTGAAAGGGCATATGCCCTGTAGTCGGATGGGAGGAAAATACTCCTCTCTGCAGAACACTGAGATGAAAAGAGAGGAAGCTTATTTTCCTCCCTCGTCTTTTGGTTGTCCTGGAGATAAAGCTAATATCAGAGTCCACCTTTAGCAAAGGTAGATGCAACGCATGGCTTTGAGATTCTATTTTATATAAAGAAGCGAATGACGCTCTGCACACTCATTGCCAAGGCACATGGGGTCCCACAGCTTGAGATAATTTGCATCATGCATCATCAAAGTTCCATGCCTGGCAGAGTCACCAGTGCCCAGACTACCTATGTCACCTTCAGGAAAGAAGACAGACGCCAAGGTCAAGTACCTTGGCAGACTAGTCCCACCAGCCATTTTCAAACGTTGAGCATAAGCAAGGCTGAACTTCTTTTCACCGCCCTTTATGTATTTTCTCTACCTCCTTTTCTCTCCCCTCCAGCATGATACCCCCATGTGCTAGGGACCATCAGATGTTCAGGTTGGGGTGTTAGGCCACACCCCATAATGGGACCCAACCTGACTTAAACCTTTGGCACTTGCCAGCCCAGTTTATGTCATGCTAGGTTATAGATTAGCTCTTTTGGTTAAGATATGAGATACGAACAGTTCATACTAGCATACACTTGACCCTTAAACAACTTGGGGGTTAGGGGTGCCAACCCTCTGCGCAGTGGAAAATCCGTGTGTAACTTATAGTAGGCCCTCCCTACGGTGTAGCCTGCCTATCCCTGCTTCCTCTGTATCCGAGGTTCCACACACGCAGATGCAACCAACCCTGGGCTATGTAGTATTTACGCTTGAAAAAAATCCATGTATAAGTGGACTCAGGCAGCTCAAACCCATGTTGCTCAAGGGTCAACTGTATAAGCCCTCACCACCTCCTCCTGTCAGAGCACTTGTTGTTAAATAGGAGACTTTCGGTTCAAGCCACCAAGCCATGAGCCCTAGCAGAGTTCCAAGTGGGGACGGGTATGTATATGATGTGGCTTTGGGCTCACTTCACATCACATAGGGAGGTTTACTGAATGCAAGGATGGTCAGAATGAAATGAAGGGTTAAAAACTGGGACTGTTGCCTCAGTGAGAAGATCTAAGAGCTTCTGACAAAGGGGGAACCCATCCTATCACTCTAATGGCTAATGGCTATCTGGGCCCAAATGAAGACTTTTGTTTTGTTTGCATGTTTTTATCATGATAATTAAAGTGTATTACTGGCAGAGTCCTCTCTTGCTTTCCAAGCATGATTTGTTCAGCTCATACGATTAAAAGAAAAGCTGAAACGCATCTATTGAATCTAAATGTGAGCTTGGGTCTCCATGACACCTATTTATTTGCTATATAACATTTTAAATTTTATATAACTTACTATCGTGCTTTCCTGGTCCTTCAAAAAAGAAAAAAAAAGATGGATATACACAGAACACACAGAGATAAATGCTTCCAATCCCATAGTGGTAGGTCCAAACCATGGTGAAAAGGACAAATAGGTAGTGTTTATTTGTGCTACAATGAAGACCAATTTTCCACATTTTAGGTTTGTAATCATTTAAAAAAAATCAATATCACAGCCAAAACATTGCAGTATGTAAATGGAGAATGGGGAGGGAAAGAAAGCCTCAGTCAAAATCCGAAATGCACAAACCTGTTCTAGAGAAGCAAAGAAAAACCAATAATTTGGAAAAACCGACACAAAGGTACTTACAAGTCTATTAAATACATAGATAAGATAGCTCTTTTCTCATCCCTCTGCATTTGTACAGAATAAACATTTCTGATTTGGACCTTCAAAGCACCATATTACAAAGTTATCATTGTATGAAAATGAAGTTCCATCAATACTGTGATTCTGAGAGAGGACAGCAGAAAAACAGGTTTGAGTGTTTGGAACGCATTCAAAGTGTATGTGTTGTGTGCATACAAAAAATGATGCAGGTGCTTGGTGTTTGTGTTGATACTAAAGATCTCCTGGTCTGCCTGAATTGCTCCCACATCTGCACAAAGGTGGCTTTCTGATGCCCTTCACCTAGAAAAGAATTCCTCTACCCTACAGGTCCACTTTTAGAACAATAGGTGTGCAAAACCTTGCCCACTGCTTAGAATTATGCATATATGTTTTCAAATGATCACAAAATGAGATCACTATTATCTGGAACTCTAATTTTAGTTGGTATGCATGACAGCACAAATTGTACAAAATGACATGTCGTCTTAGTAAGGATGGTCAAGATTTTATGGAAAATTTGGGAGCTTTACCATACCTGTGTTCTGTGCAAGATGAGAATTTTGACCTGCATTTTCTTTCTTTTCTTAGATATGTCTTAAATTCTACAAAATTCCCTGCCAAATATTAAATGCAACTTTTCATTAAAAATTAATTAGAAAATGTTCAATGTGCATCCCTAATTTAGGATATAAGTAATCTAAAACAATTTCAACAGGTATTTGTATATACCTTTAAAAACCACATGCACTTGAATAACAGGAATTAAACAAAGAACAAGTCAATGAGTCTAGAATGCATAAGGACCTGAAATTATAGTCATTACCGTGTAATGTAGTGTACAAGAGTGTACAAGAGTGTACAAGTTTAGCAGCACAACTAGCCTTGAAATTGATGGAGGGGATGAATCTAAAACCCATGTTCAGGGTGAACAGCACATAGGTTCCCAGATAAAATACAGGATGTCCGGGTAAATTAGAATTTCAGGTAAATGACAAGTAAGTTTTTAGAATAAGCATGTCCCAAATATTGCATGGGCCATATTTATACTAAAAAAAAGTGTTCATTGTTTGTCTGAGATTCAAATTTAACTGGGCATTCTGTATTTGTATTTGCTAAATCTGGCAACCCTAACAGCATGGGTTATATGGCAGCCTGGGAAGAACAAAATGAGCTGGACTAACTAATGTCTATTAGAGGCATCACCCTTGCTTTCATCCAGCAAATAATATTCTTTCTTTCCTTCCTTTCTTTTTTTTCCCCTCCCTCCTTCCCTTCCTCCCTCCCTCCTTCCCTCCTTCCTTCCTGTCTTCTCTCCTCTCTTTCATCTTTCAACAAATATTGGCTGGGATTTTACTGTGCACCGGACTCTATTAGCAAAGGCTATGTGATGGAGAACCAACAGTCGTGCTGATTATACTAGCCAAATGTGCCAGGGCTGCAGCAAGCACATCACAGACATTGTTTCACTTGATACTCACAAACAGCCCTATGAGGTAGGGTTGATTCAGCCATGTTACAGGGGAGGAAATGGAAGCAGAGAGATTCTGCATGAATTTCTCAAATTCCCACCATCTCTGAGCCTCACTCATTCATTATCACCCGTCTAGAAAGCCATCACTCCATGCCAAGCACTGTGCTAATCCCAGGGAATAAGCCAGTGACCAGGACAAGAGTCTGCCTTGGAGGCTCGTGGGAGACACAGAGACGGGCAGCTCTGGGGTAAACGCCGAAAGGAGCACACAGGAGGGCATCTGGCCAATCCTGGGGGAAGCCGAGGAGGGGAACGGTGGTACCAGGGGCAGTGTGATGTCAGGGCTGCCGAGTTCTGCAGGCCTGGGTTCAAACCCTAACTCACCCACTGTCTCTTAGATATGCCCCACTTCTGTGTCTATAAAGCGTGGACATAATTCTCCCCTCACAGAAAAGTTGTGAGAATTAAGTAAATGTACGAAATTCTTTTCCGTGAAAGCTGTCTCATAGGAGGTTCACAAGAAGAGTTAGTTCTAGGCAGTGACTACAGGCCCATACCATGTTCTTCAGCTTCGCCTAAAGTGTATAGAGCTTACAGAGTGTTCCCAGGTTGAGCTATTTAATACTAGGCAGGTGCCCCAAGGAAACCTTGACATACTATTTAATTATAATGATAGCAATGACAGCAAAACTACCACCTCTTGGCCTCTTTCTATGAGTCGGGCACGGGTATTCAGATCATCCTGATTTTGCAAAAAGCTCAAAGGCTTCCGTGATTTGCCTAAGAGCACACAGTGAGCATAGAGATGGGATTCGAACCCAGGACTGCCCAATGCTCATCAAGTTTCTTCTGCCTCTTGGCTTCTCCTCTGTCTCGCCTGATGGTTTCCAGGTGCTACCCACGGCCAGGAATACATCCAACGGCTCAGAAAAGAAGTCTATAAAATGTGGTGTAAGGGTGGAGAGATGATAAGGGCTCTCCTTGGCCTCTGGGAGGCTCCAGCTGCAAATCAAATACCACAACTCGGGGGCCTGGGACTGACCTGGGGGAAGAAGCAACACATCCTCACTCTCTGCATTGTAATTTCCTTGTTCAGTCAGGTGACCATACAATTACCATAGAGCGTCTCACCAAGAAATGACCCAAATTCCAGGGAGAATAGATGCGTGAGAATTCTTTAATCCTCATCCGGACTCTAATTTTGGGGAAGCAAAATGAGAATTTGGAAACAGGACATGTGACCATGAGACCGCGGCATTTCTAACGCAGCAAGAAACAAATGCGTCACCTCTTTTCACGTTTTCATTTCACCCGAGCGATCTGGCTTAACCCCTCTTTTGCATCAATGCATCTCCATCTCCGTTGCACTTTCCCCCTCATTTGGACTTCTGAATGCGCAAATCCTGACGGGTATAATTTGGTGCTTTAATATAGAGTAACATTATTTTTCATTTACTCCAATCTGCCATCAGTATCATCTTTTCATTTAACCAGATGCAATTCTTTTTTCTTTCGCTAAATTGAAAATCCATGAGCGACAGGGAGTGCAATGTTTTAATTAGCTCATATTTTTTATATGGATTTATGTCTTTAAAATACATTTGTGTAATTCTTCAGCGAAATTAAAAACGTCTTTCTGCAAAAGTGAGGAGAGGAAAATAAAGAACTAAATTGTGTCGTTAGCTGAGGTAGATGCAGATGGAGAGCGGGATCTAGTTGAGAGACACACACCGATCACAGGGCCTGTGCCTGGGCGGAATTTGAACTTGCCCTTCATTGAAAGAAGTCTTTCTCTGTAAAGATTTTTCGAAAATGGCTTGAGGTCGGGTTTTTTTTAAGGCCCCTAGTAAGTAAACAAGCAGTTACCTTCACCGAACTAATTTGAAACTGAACCTGCCGCCAAACAAAACAGAAAAAAAAAAAAAAAAAAAAAAAGAAGTCATCATGATAAACAGTTTTCTCCTGCATTTCTCTCTTTGTCTTTTTTTTTAACGATCAAGTTTAAAGCGTTCCACGGTGTTTTTTTTTCTACTTTATAGGAGACAAGTGACATTCCATGGTAAATGAGAGAAAAAGCCATGCAGAACTGAAATCTTTCTAATGCATTGACACCAACTTGCCCTCTATTGTTGGAAATGAGCAGGCGCTCATGATTGTTCATCAAACGGCTCCTAATGCAGTTAAAGCATTCAGCTATAATTTCTCCTTGCATTTATAATTACTGTCATAGACTGCACACCTCGGTGAGCAGATTAAAGCTATAAACTATTTAGCCGCGGCTCTAAGACGAGGAACTTGATTTGTCTGGCAGGAGTTATTTGTTAGGGAGCTTGACACTTCACATAAAAATGACTCAACTTGATGAAGAACAATGCAGTTTTAGCAATGCAGGGATTTTAAATCAGTCACGACGCCACGCCCTGCAAGAATCGCAGGGCAGTTTGTTAAATGATATGTAGGCCACAGAGATAACGGAATGCATAAAGGGAACCAAAATAGAAGAGGATTTGGTGTGCTGTGCTTTCTTTCCTGGCTCTTCCTCTGAAAGAACAGGAGTTTGTTGAAAATCACTGCATGTCATGTTCTCCTATTAAATCCAGTGTCAATATTACGCCAGGCTCACCTGGCAGGCAAAAAGGATGCCAGGAGCCCAAGGCACATGTCACATTTAGGGGTTTTAGAGAACTTTGTGTTGCTGTTGAGCACATTCACTTCCCAAAGCCCATGAGTCCAGGGTGCTGTGGAAAGTGGCGGTGGTTGTTTTTCCTGGAATAGTCTTTATTTCTTTGTTTATTTCTTTGTTTTTTTACTGGCAGGAAGCATATGATATATTTAGGCACGGAGGGCCCTTCTATTGGGCTAATCCTCCAGCGGTGCTGTGAAAACTTGAAAAAATAATCTATGTGCAGGTTGATGAGAGAGGCTGGCACAGACAGGGTGGCAGTCAGTGCAGCTCCCTTTCTCCCTTCTCAGCTTGTGTCCAGGGTTAGGTAAAACAGTGTACATTACAGGCAGTGGTCAGTGCTGGGCCTGGCCCACAGAGCAAGGGCTTGACAATTATCACTTTCCTCTCTCTATACCCCACCTTGATCGCCTACCTCAAAAAAATCCTCTTGGGTTTGCTTAAGGCTTAAATCAAGATGGGGATGGATTGTGCCATTTGATTTAAAGAAATAAGGAGAGACTGCTAGGACCGATGGAACTAAAACAGCTTTGAGGGGGAAACGGTAGTATTGGGTGGTGTTTGGGTGGCCCTGGGAAAGGATGCAATGTACTGTTAACCTGCATGTCTTCCCCTCTGACGCCCCCTTTCTCTCCCTGCCATCATCTACCTTGAACATTTTCATTTGCTACAGTCCATCATCCCTGGTGGCTGTGTCATGCTTAGGAAGATCTGCCTTGGTCTTCCATGAGTTTTGATGCAAATGATGATGCTGATGATGATGACGACGTTGATTGATGGGGTCAGAGAAAGCTAAAATCAGTGCCTGGCACAGTGTCCGCTATCACTATTGTCCTTGTTGTCACTGATCGATATTGACAGAGGATTAGCATTTATTGAGCATTTACAGTACCCCAACTATTGTGCTAGGCCCTTTATGTATATTATCTCAATTAATTTTAACCCTAAACTCTATAAAGAAAGAACTGTGGTCACGCCTAGGCTACAAGGGAAGAAACCAGCCCTTGGAGAGGGGACGTGGTCAGGCTCACACAGCTAATGGGTGGCAGAGCTGGAAGTCACGTGTGGACAAATGACTACCTACCTCAAGCTGGAATTCTGGACAAAAGTTCTCCCATCACCCTTCTGGTATCCCCTGGCTTAAATTCTATCGGGTGCTACACCAGAGTGTGAGATGTGAAGCCCGTCCACAAGTTACTTGCACGGGAGAGAAGATGAATGGGCAAAAAAAAAAAAGTTTAAATATCTCGAAAGCTCAAATCTTTGACACAGACAACTTCCTACCACTCAGGCCCTCCAGAAAATTGGCACTTTCAACGTGCACGGTTTTATCTGGTATTTTTTCATCTATGGAGGAAAAAATGATGTTTCAGGTTATGTTATTTTCAATGCTACATTACTCGATTTCACAGTCAAATAATTCTATTTTTGTTCACAAGAGGATTTTGTCGAGTTTAGTTGTTTATTTCTCCCTCCTTCCCCCATTTGCTGTAGCCTCCACTTCCCCTTTTGCTGCCTTCCTGCGGATTCTCCGGTGTGTGATAACCGTGGAGACGGGTCCTTATTGGATAGTGTTTGCTCTGGCTTAGAAGTCAAAGACCAATCGGGACCTCATCATCCTAGAAATGGAGGAAGATGAAAAGTGAGGGGACTTTGGACGTGGAGGGAAGGCCTGTCACAAAGTCTTAGGAGACAGAGGCTTCCTGATGTCTAAAAATCCCGTGAAGGAAGCACATGGCAGAGGAACTTGGGCCCTGGAACTGCTGAGGCCGGGTCTTGGGGCCGGGTCTCCACTTCTTAGCCAAGAGACCTGGGGCAGATCACATCACCTCACCTCTCTGACCCTCAGCCGCCTCTTCTACCAAGTGGCCGCATGTCGGCTGGCCTCACATCCTGTTACAACATCTTTTAAAACCTACTAAGTGTCCCCGTAGTACAGTATGAGGCACATAGAATTAAAGAGAGCATCTCCCATCAGTGTTAAAATACCGCACTCCTAGAATCGAGGCTGGGCAAATGTGTCTACCAAATGGAATCATAACCATGGCAATTAGAATGTGCTGGAGCCAAGTCCCATGTCCTGTGTTGGGACCCTCCACTGGGGAAAGGCAAATATGGAAACGGTCAAGGAAGAGGAAACGCCTGCTACATGCTGGGGGCTGTGGCTGGTGCGGGCACGAGGCGGCGGGCGTCGCAGCACGGAGACCGGAGCTGCCGGCCGCAGAAGAAAGACGGCGCGGCCAAGGCTGACGGGGAGCTCAGCGCGGCCACCAGGAAGGCACCGGGCCGGTGGAGCCCCGGGGGTGGAAGGAGGTCCGGCCACGAGCAGAGCTCTAGACTGAGTCCGGGGCGATGAGGAGGAGCCCGCCAGGTGGAGAAGAAGGGGGAAGGTCCCGTGCAAAGAAGGAACGGCCAGAGGGAAGCCTTGCCAGTCGGAGAGAGTGTGTGTTCATCCCAGAAAGTGCACGGCATTGTGCTTGGAGCCGGGTTTGGGGGTAAGATGGAGAGAGCAAGCTGAGCAGGTGCGGGGGGCTGGAGGAGAGGCAGACCACGGCTTCTGCGTGGGTGTGCAAACTTTGTCTAGTGAGCCTCAGAGAGACACATGCTCGAGAAAGGCCTGCTTTATTGAAATGCTTCAACATTGTTTCCATGACGCTGTCTCTGTAGGGCTGGCAAGGGGTGGGGCTCTGGACTTTCACCTGAGCCGCCTGTTTACCGTGGACACGAAGCCGGGGCCGCCTCTAAGCTCCCGGGGGGCGGGGCTGCTTCTCATTAGCTCATTATACACAGACTCTATAAATGTTGGGGAAAAAAGGAAGGAAAGGAGGGAGGAAGGGAGGCAGGGAGAAAGAAAGGAAGGAGGGAACGAGTAGAGGATGGAAGGAAAAGTGGGGATCTAGGAGGTGATCGGAGCTGAGGGACCCTTGGACATCCCCCAGTGTGAAATGACAGTAATGCCCATGTCACCGCTCAGAGAGGCAGGTAAATAGATGAAGCATGTGAAACCCTCCGCACCATGCCCAGCACACAGTGGAATCCCAATGGGAAGAAATCTTCAGGCTTTGCACAGCCCAGAAAAGTAAAAGGAAGCAAGAAATATTCCTAGCCCACTGTAAAGATGGTTTGTCCAGAGGACAGACCCTGCACCGAAGCTTGTGCATCTGGGCTAAGAGATGCTTTCCCGGAGGTGCCAATGCCCTGGGAGCAGCGTTCATCGATGCCTTCAGGTGATGAGTCAAGTTCTGCGTTCTCTGTGGCAGGAGGACCAGGGACCTTCATTCAGTCGCCCATTCATCCATCCCCTCGAAGAACCTGCCCTGCACCAAGCATGTCCTAAGTGCTGGGCTCCCCCTGAGGGTAAGAGGAGCCCAGACCTTGCATCTTAGTCAAAGGACCCGGGTTGATAATAATCTTAATGGCTAACATTTACTGAGCACAAAAATAAAAGTCAATCATTTCTTAGCAGGAGGGGTTGCCAAGGAAACACGGGGCAGTGTGTGGGCCTAGGACAGGGCCACCTACTTTAAGTAAGGGGGGGGGGGGGGTCAGGGGAAGGGGATGAGGAGGTTGAGAAGGAGCTGGACACGTGACAAATTGAGGGCAGAACATCCCAGACAGGAAAACAGGAAGAGGGCTTGGTGTGTCTGATTCAGAGAAAGGTGGAGTGCTGACAGCTGGGGCTGGAGGGGTGGGTCATGACCCGGGGGTGGGCGAGGAGGCACGAAGCAAGGGAGGGCTTGATAGAACCTCAGAACTTTGGATTTTTTTCCCTAAGCCCAACAGGAGGCCATTAGCAGGGGTTAAACAGGCGAGAGGTATGCTCTGCTTTCTCTTTTAGAAGATCAGTCCGACAGCTGTGCGGAAGGGATGAGAGGGGTCAGGAGAGAAGGGGGAGGCAGGCGAGGAGGCTGTGGGAAAGCGAGGGGAAAGCTGCTGGTATCTGGACTGCAGTGGAGAGAGCGAGCATGGGGCAGAATTAGCAAGGCCAAGGGGGTTCCGGGCCCCTCAGGACCGTGCTTGTCAAGGAAGGAGAAAGGATGTCAGATGAAGAAGACCTGGAGGGCATCAGGACAAATCCTAAAGACTTCATATCACGGGGTCCTGAGTGGGCTTCAGAGGACCTGGGCACAGCTGCTTCTCCCATATATATCTCCCCTGGACCACCCTCGACTCCCAAGCTTGCCATTACTGCCTGTTTGCCTAGATGAATCCATTTGATAAAAGTAAACCACTATTTTTATGCTTCTCTAGGAATTACGAAACACAAAATGAAGGGTCCCTGCTGTGCTGGCCTTCCTATTTTTCAATCCTAATTTAATTCCTTTCTCCATTCTGTAATTCAGCCCCCTCCTCTGCACATCAACACTAGGTGGTCCCGACTTCAACGGAAGATTTACTGGCAAGATGAAATGGAGGAACACGTTGTTTTTTCAAGATGATTTAATGACCTTTTTGGCATCCCCGTGACTGCTGAAATCTTCTGTAATTATTCAGTTTGGTGGCAGAGAGGTCTGTTGATCAGAGGAAGGCTGATGTAGATGTCAAATGTCAATAAATTTGCAATCCATAATTGTAACCACTTGATGCTGGAGCAGACCGGGAAACGATTCGGTCACAAGGCCATGAACGGTTGAACCAATACAAACACCAAAGTGTTTCTAGTGTTACGCATACAGAAACATTACCCTATCTTTTCTTCTTGCACCAGCTCACTTTCTCTTTCCCTGTCTTTTTTTTGTTCCTACCTCTGTGCCTGGTACTGTCCCCATCCCTGGAGATGGGCATGCTGCATAGTCTACTTTCCAGAGTCTTCTGGGTCCATCTCCACCCAGAGCCAATGATACTGTCAACGCAGCCATGGGTTTTCCCCAGAGAATCGCCATAAGGTCTTGTTGGTCTTGCTGTTCAGGTCTGTTTAGCCCCTGCTGGAAATCTAGCACTGATTGTTTTTCTGCTTTGCTTGCTTTCCGACAGCATGGTTTATATAGGAAAGGTCTGTGTCAGGAATTAGAGAATGTTCCTAACAATGGGGAGAAAATACCCTAATATAAATGTACCATTTGTGGGCTTGCACTTTGACAAGTCCAAGTGAACTGGGAGATGCTAGAAAAAGCTCTGAAGTCAGGAACAGAGACATTTGCTTTAATAACGCATCTAATTCCTTGAGCTCACCTTATCAAGTTTTAACCTCTGAATCTCTAAGTTCCTAGTTCAAAAATGCAGAGTCTCCTCTGTCCTTGTGTTAATTTTTAAATTATATATCATTGTAGAGAGGCCCTTGTGGTGAATGTTATGAGCCATTTTCGCATCTGAAATGGGAAATTACAACTGAACATTAGTGATTGCTGATAAATCACTGCAAGCAAAGTGGCATCTGTAACCACACGGTATTAACTGGGAAGAAATGAAGTGCCCATAAAAAGGGAACTTAGAAGGGGAGGTGGTTTTCAAGAGAAGAGGTCGCAAGCTGATGATCACAAATATCCCTCGTTTTGCTGAGCCTTCTCTAGGACCCCAGTGGACCTGAGTTGAGGATTAGTTGGGATTCTGTTCTGTGGCTGCCTTTTTTTTTTTTTTTCAAAAAATATTTTTAAGTGGAAAGTTCTGGAGATTGAGAAATGTGTCCTAAGTTTCGCTAGGAATCAGCAAAAAGACAACAGGACATGTCAATCTGAGGCAGCATTTCTGCCAGCCCGCTGGAATGTGAGCCAGGCGATCTGCCTGGGAATAAGGTTGCTGAGTGGCTATGTCCTCCCTTGCTGGGGAGCTCTGAAGAGGTTTGTGGGTCAGGCTGCCTGGGTTCGAATCCAGCTCTACCACTCACTAGCAGTAAGAGCAAATGTCCTAATCTCTCTAAGATGAGTTTCTTCATCTATAAAATGGGGATAACTGTCCTACCTTGGGGGTCAATAAAAAGGGTTGAAAAAGATAATCCAAATAACACTTTAAGCCAATGGTTCTCAAAGAGTGTGTATCAGAATCACCGGCAGGGGGGTGACGGGGTGTTGCTAAAACCCCCCAGAAGGCTGAGCCCCATCCCCAGAGTGTCAGATTCAGTAGTTCTGGGGTGGGGCCAGATAACTTGAATTTCTAACACGTTCCCAGATGATACGGTGATGCTTGTCCAAGGGCCACACTTTGAGAACCACTGCTTTCTGCACAGTACCTGGCATGTTGTTAAGTGCTCTAAAATGTTTGCTCTTGTTAACTTTAATTCAGTCTTTGAGCCTGTCTAACACTCTTTCCTGGGTGAAGAAGCAGCATGAACTGTCAGGGAGATCCTAGCTTAGTGTACAAAATCAAGTCAAACCAAGATGGCGAGACCATGGATCACCCATTAGAGGAGCGGAAGAGAGAACAGAAGCTGAAGTACAGGGGCAGCACGAGGAGAGGACCAAAGTCTAGGAAAGCAGGAGGTGGCCTGGAAGCTTGCATGACTCTGCTGAGATCACTTAAAATGGTAGATAGTATCAACTCAGTAGTTTCTACTGTATCAGGAAAAATTTCCTGTCTGAAGAGCCTTCACTGGAAGTCAGGGGAATCGGTCCTCCCCTTGACTTAGCTTAATACCTTCCTTAACTCTGAAAAGAAAGGCTGTATAATTATTTGGGAGGCAACAGTTAAAACTTTTCAGCATGTTACCTCCAAACTATCTTTATCAAAATCTCTTGTTTATAATTGACTGCAAACCAAGTCAAACTTAATTATGTAAAACATGGAATTGTTGGTTTCGTGCTTGGATGAATTCTAGGTTCAAAGGAGGTTTGTCATTGGAACTTGGTCTTTCATCTTAGATTTCCTCTATGTTGTCTTCATTTTCAGGCAAATGACAAGATTGTCTGGACCAGCTCCAGAGTTATTTCTTAGCAGTTTAGGAGTTTCAGTGGAAAGAGTGCCTGTTTCCCAAGAGTGTCAATCAACTATGGAGATTGAGTTTAATTGGCCCGTGGGCTCATATCCTCTTGAAGCAATGCCTGTGGCTGGGAGAACAGGATGCTCTCTTCGGCCTGGTCAGATGCATGCTCCTGGAAGCAGTAGAAGGAGTCAGCACTTTACAACTTGGGCTGAGATTGGTCTGCCCAGAGGGGTTGTGATATCAGTGTGTTGGGACATGGTGGGGATGACCTTGAATCCAACTCATCCTTGTTCAAGCTTGACCCAGGCCAGCTTTTCACTCTCTTAACATCTGCTCGTTTTTCTGATTCTGAAATGACAGTGAGTGGCCTCACTGTTCTCACGGTGCTCCAGCTTAGGATCTACGGACCCTCCTCTTTCCCTTTTCTCCCCACCACTCTCCATTTCATCACTATTTTTCTTAACTGGACCTCCATAATGCTTTGCCCACTTCACCCCTTCCACCTCTGTTTCCACAACAGTTGGGTTAGTGGAAGGACACGCTGTCTCTTGCTAGGACTGCTGCAGTGGTCACCCGCTGAGCTTCTCAGCTCAGCTCACTACCTTGTGCCAGTTTGCCCAGCACCCACCTGCCAGATTAAAAGTCCTAATTCAAAGCTTATACCATAATGAGAAGAGCTAGCATTTTATGAGTGCTTATTCTCTCTCGGGATGTCAAAGACAGTCTTTCTGAATCTTAGGTTCACCATTCTCATCACTTAAATCTCAACATAAACACCATCTTCTTTAAGGACTCTTCCCTGAAAATCTATCTAAATCAGGAGTCAGCAAACTTTTTCTGAAGGGCCAGATAGTAAAGATTTTCAGGGCTGTAGCCAGAGAGTCTCCATCACAACTATTCAGTCTGCCATTGCATCATGAAAGCAGCAATAGGTGATAGGTATGTGCGTGTGTGTGGCTATGTTCCAATAAAACTTTATCAATGGACACCAAAATTTGAATTTCATATGATTTTTATGGGTCATAAAATAGCATTCTTCGTTTGACGTTTTTTCAACCATTTAAAAATGTAAAAACCATTCTTCGTTTGTGGGCCCCACAAAAACATGTGGCCCACAGGCCACAGTTTGCCAACCCCTGATCTAAAGCCATCCAGCCCTTTCACATGTCTTTTTCTCATCACCCTGTTTTGTTTCCTTTATTAGATTTACACCTATCTGATATTATGTTACATGTTTGTGCCTTTCTTTGTGGCTGGCACTGTGCTGGAATTCAAGGGTACAGCAGTGAATAGATGGCATTTTTCTTGCCCTCACAGATATTGTAGGAGGAGAAAGATAAGAAACCAGAAAACAAATTAATAAACAAGATCATTTCAGATCCATAAGGAAAATAAAGTACTGAGGGCCTGGGTAGCAGTGGTGCTCATTTACTTTGGGTGCCGCAGGAAGGCCACTTTGAGAGGTGACAACTGAGACATGAAAGATTGAGGGAGCTAGTCCTGAAATGAATGAGAAAAGGACTTCAGACAGGGACAGCAAGTGCAAAGGCCCTGAGGCAATTAAGAGTTGGAGTGTTGAGGGAAAGTGAAAGGACAGTGTTGCTGAAACTCTGTGATCTCAGGGCCAAAGAGGTTTGAATGTTTAGCACAGATCCAACTGTGCAGGCTCTGATGATGAGTTTAGATTATTCTAAGTTCATTGTGGGGGGTTTATATAGGGGAATGGCATGATCCGTCTGGCATTTCTAAAGATGATTCTAGCTGCTACCTGCACAGAATGGATCACAGACGTATGTGTGTGGGAATGTGCATTTCTTTCCTTACCAGGAAGCTCCTTGAAGACCACAGACACGGAGCCTGCACATATTAAGCCCTCAACAAAAACTTTGTGAAGTTAATGCATTAATTAAACCATTAAAACAGCATAACTTGTTCTTGATCCCTTGACAGCAAGGCTTTTTATATCCAGGTTCCTGAAGCAGGTCAATTTATACCATAAAATTCAAAAATTACAGCTTATAACGTAAAGTGACCTCCCATTATATAATGTGGCAAAACAAGCAAATTAATGCCAGAGGTAATAAATGTCCAGGCACTAATACAGCTTAAGTATAAAATATGTTCCCATCGCTTTGGGAGTAAGGATTCAAAGTGAGAATGACATTACCCAGCACCATCTAAACGGAGCACCTGATTTCTAAACCCAACTGGAGTAGGTGCAGTGCATTGGAGTAGTTTCCATTCTTCCTCATCATTCAGTCAGCAGGTATTTTTGAGTGCATACTGTGAACAGGCACTGGGCCAGGAGCTGGGATCCAGAAATGAGCAAGTCAGAGAAGGTCTCTGCCCCTCATGGCGTTTATGTGCCAGTGGGTAACAATGGAGGGAAGAGTCAATAAACAAAGGCAAGAATTTCAGCGCTGAAGTGTTCAGAATACAGGGCCATGGGATAGGGGTGGGGAAGGCTAATTAAATGGGTGGGCAGGGAAGGCCTTTCTGAGGAAGTGACGTTTTTGCAGAGATCTAAGAAATGAGAAGCAACCGATCTTCCCTTGAGTCAAGGAATAAGAATGGCAGGCAGAAGGCATGGCATACACAAAGCTCCTGAGGTGAGAAAAAGCTTGGTATGTCCAAAGCATGATCTAGCACGGGAGTTGGCAAACTTGTTTTGTCACAAGACCAGATAGTAAATATCGGAGGCTTTGTCCATGCAATATTTATCGCAGCTACTAAATTCCACCATTCCAAAGCAAAAGCAACACATAAATGTGTAGGTGTGGCTGAGTCCCAATAAAACTTTATTTATAAAAACAGGTGGAGGGCCAGATTTTGCCAGCCCCTGGTCTAGTAGGATAATGTCTTAGGTGGGGGTCCCAGGAGCAGATCCCAAGCAATTTCTTAGGAACAGGCTCTCTGAAGAACCCAGTGAGGGAGTGGAGAAGCAGGACAGGGAAGGGGGAAAAGCCAGGCACGGGTGTGAGTTCAGGCAAAGCCCCAGCCTTAGCCTGATCCCACGGGGAGCTCTAGGGTGTCTTTTCTGCCTCCGAGTTTGAGCCTCCTGGAGACAAGGGCCGGGCTCCGGTACACCTGCCTCAGTCAGTCATTGGTGAAGGGCCATCCCAGGGGGCATAAGCTCTCAGGCACTGGAGGCGCTCAGCACATGCAGGCAAAGCAGCTCCAGTAGCTATGGGCCGTCCTCGGAAGAGAGTTGCATGTGCCTCTGTTAGCAGGAAAAAGACGCAGAAACCAGGAGTGGGGCACAGGACATGGTATAAGGGCATCTCTACAGCGCCCTCTGCAGATGGGTTTCACTGCGGCCAGGTTCTTACCTGATCTGAATGCGGGCATGAGGCCCCAGCAAAGCCACATCGTTACGCAGGCAAGTGACGCGAATCACGCTCCTCAGCGCAGGAGTGCTTCCTCCGTATGTGAAGAGCAGTGCACGCCTCGACCGGTTAGCCCGTTTGCATTTATTCCTTCTAATCTCCAGCCTGAAAGGTGCAACTAGAAGACGCATGGTCTTGGGCGTCAGAACTGGGCTCTAATCCCAGCTCCGTCACTCATTAGTCGTGTCACCCTCAGCAGGTTACAGACCTTTCTGAGGTCCAGTCCGTAAATAGGGACTGAGCATTCTCTATTCCAGGGGCTTATTGTCAACCTCAGTTTCCTCGTCGAAAAAAATGGGGATGATACCTCCACTAAAAGCCTTTGGTGAGAGTTAAATGAGAAAAAGAGAAGGAAGCTCTTAGCACAATGCACGCAGTAGCGCTCCGTCAATGCCTCCTTCTCAGCGGTTGCATGGGAAGACTGCTCACCTGTGTCTCTGATCACTTTCACAAGCCTGGTCAGTGTAAGCGTGTGCTGTTTCGGTTACTGCTCAGATCAGTAACAGACTCCCGCGGGCCTTTTGCCCTGGTCCCTGGACAAATCTTTCCCAGAACTGACCCTGGGCCTTACCTAGTAGCCATAATGATCTCACTCACTTGTTCAGTCAACAAATATCAAGCACATGGAAGCCCTGAAGACCCAGACTTTAATAAGGATGACATTTAACATTGAGTGAGCACACCACCAGTGTTTTCTCCATATATCCTCCCCTAATCCTTGGAAGTAGGGTCCATTATGGATCCCCATTCTGTAGAGGAAAAAGCTGAGCCTCGTAAAGGTTGAGGAAGCGGCCCACAATCATACAGTTAGGAAGCAGCAGGGCCAGACTTGAATGCACTTTTACCAGCCTCCACCATCTCTGCAAGAACACATGTTCTGTCCTGATCCCCAAAGAGAACAAGGGCTGACACTTACTGAATGCTTACTATGTCCAAGGCACTCCTTAAACCCTTTATAGATGTCATCTCATTTCATCCTTCCCGCCCTCACACCAGATGTGTCCCTGGTATCAACCCCATTTTGAATTGCCCAAAGTGCACAGAAATTAAATGACTTGACCCCCACTGTACAGCCTTGGCTTAGTGGAGCTTAGATTTAAAGCCTCGATTTGCTTGGTTCTAGGGCCTGGGAAGCAGACTTATAATTTTTTTCAATTACAAAATAAAAAAGCAGAAATAAAATAATATGAATGAACATATATTGAGAACTTGCCATGTGCCAAATACTGGGCTTATTTAGCACTTCTCTTTTTGGCTTATGTAAGCTTTACCACTCTGCGGAGGAGGTGATATTCTTACGCCCCTTTTACGGGTGAAGAAATGGAGATGTAGCAAAGGTGAAGTCACTCATCCAGGGGCAAAATTCATTTGCAGACTGCCATGCCTCCCGTCAAATAGACACGATGAGCCCTGTTCCCTTTTAAAGAAGGTTTTCCTAAGCAGCTGCCCCGTAATCTGGGTTCGTGAAGAATGAATAGGAGTTAAGGCTCCCCAGCTCCATAGGAGGCAAAAGGCAACTGAGGGCAGAGTCATGATGAGTTAGGGGTGAAAGGAGGTGGTAAAAGGAAAGCAAACGTGCCTGGCAGGCTCCTGGCCTCTGGGTCAAGTTCCTGACTGAATGCCCTGGGCAGGGGCTTTCTGCTTCTGCTTCTTCCACTTCTTCCTTCGTTCATAAGAGCTTTGCCGCCTCCGACAACATGAAATGTGTAGCTTGGGCTTGTTGAGAATGGAGCGTGTCTGTTAAGTGTTGCTTCTTGGATGTCGGACTGCCACCTCCATCTTAGTCATGCATGCCCATCTTTTTCAATCTAATGAACTCCAACCATCGGTGCAACTTAAGTTCGGCTGTCTGTTCGTGCATAGTTAATATTAAAAATGTACTAACAGTGCGGCTGAGAAATCAAATTATGCACATAAATATGCTGGCATAGCAGAGGCGGCGGCAGAAGCTGAAGTTAGCAACACTGATGCCAGTTCACATTTGCAAATCTCCCGTCAATCTGTCATTAAACATGTTATCAAATGATGATAAGTGTATGCTTCTTGCTTGCATTGGTGAGCTGAGTCCCGATGTTGATGTGCATTAATGGGATAATACGCATTAACATAGTTGTGCTTGGATGAACACAAACATTTTTTATCTGTCTCAGTTTGTTTCCCCCTGTGGCCCCCAAGTAAGTGTTTTGTGTTATCAAATTGCCGAAAAAAAATGTGGGAAGGAAAACATATTACTTTTAATTAGCAAACCTTGTTGTTGGTGGGGTGTTGTTTTTTTTTCCCTTAACACCCACCCCCCCATAATTCCTGTGAGTTGGCAATAAAAGAGAGACAGAGAGAAAGACAGAGAGAGGGAGAGAGGGAGAGAGAGAGGAGCTTCACTGTCTTCTTTCAGTAAAACGATTAATGTCAGAAACTCAGAAGCTGGCAATTATGCTCTGTCTTAATGCACTGGCCTTTCATCTGGGGCCCTCGCTCTTGACAGGCCTGATCGTTTCAGTTCAGTGATATGAAAGGCAGCAGAGGAAATGATCGGAGACATCCCGGGTCCGTCACAAGGGCCGGTGCTGACATGCGGTCCTGGCTCTATATCCTGACTCCATTCAATGGAGTCCTGGGGGAGGGAGACAGATGGTGGCCCCGGGCGTTGCCCAGACTTATGGGTGTCACCGTGCGGAGTGGGGGAGATGAGCTACAACCGGTTTTCCAAACTTGGGAGCTGAGAAAACATGCAAGCGCCCACAAAGTGAGAAATGCTCTACGAAAAAGCCAGAAGATGCCCTTTTTCCTGATTACCGGGCATCTACTCAATCACAAGAATAAATGCAAATGTAGACATTGATTTCATGCAGCAATGTTCAGTTAGAAGTCCATTATCTTGATGATCCAGGATACAATTGGATTAATTTTTTATTGAAATGAAAATAAAATTTAGAAATTCTTGAGTAAACACTTCAACCTTCAAACGCTGGGCACTTAGCCTTGTCGGTAGTAAGAACAAATTACTTCTTTATGTCATTCATAGGCATTTATTCAGCACACTCAATATAGTGAACTTTGCCAAAGAGACCAAACTAGACGTAATAGTAATAAGAGCTTATATATATATTGAGAAATTATGTGGCACTTTTCCAGTTGTCCATTTTAACTGTCTGTTCTTGAATTGTCTAAATTCTTCCTGGTCTTTCTCACTTGACCCTGAGCTCCCCCAATACAGACACTGTGCATACCAAACTGGCCCAAACACTGGGCCAGTTTCATATTTAAGATACGGTGCTGGTGCCCAGCTTTCTTTGTGATGTTCTGAAGCATTAGGACTTTGTTCTTTCACAGGTGATCTGCTAGCACACCTTTGAGATTTGATTAATTCATTCATTCAACACCGATGTATTAGAGGCCTACTACCTGCAGAGGGGCCATAGACCCAGGGAGCCACATGGACACGATCCCTGCCCTCATGAAGCCTGAGGTGTTTGGGGAAAACATATATTTTTTAAAGAAATCGTTACACAATAATTAATCAATTTCCATTATGAAAAGTGTAAGTGGAGGAATACGGGACGCGATTGTTGTAGCATTTACTTCTCAAGCCTGGTGGAAAGCGTTCTTTGCCATTAATAATGCCAGAAGGTTACTGTGTTTGGCCTTCCTGGACTCTTGTTTACATGTTTACATGTGTTTTAAAATTAACATTGACTTCTTGCCATTTGGTTTGTTCCTAAGTGGGGTAAGTGGCTTATTAGTGATTAGAATTATTGTTGCTGTTATGAATGCGCTAATTAAAAGAAAATTCTGTCATGCGGCTTTGTGAGGCAAGGACGTAACTTTACAGTTGGAGACGTCAGGACTGGAAGTGCAGAGAAGAAAGTGTGAAAGAAGAAAAAAGACAGAACTCAGGATAAGGGAAAGGGTTCTCAAGATTCCTACCATCCTCCGTTGTAGATTACCTCTCAGGGCATTTTCCGTACTCAGGACAGGAAGAAAACCCACGTGTTTTTTGAATGGAGGTGTTCCCTTTTGATCATCTGTGTCTTAGGGTAGAAATAGCCAGCTTTTCTCAGGCTTGAGCCCTGAGGACATCCTGTTTTCCACAAGTTCATTCAGATACGTAACACTTCTGAATTGATAATCAGGTGCCAGACCCTGGGCTAGACGTTGAGGATGCTGATATGACCATACACCGTCCCTCCCTTGAGGGAAGCATGACAGAGGGGACAAGGAGAAGAAACAAATGCGCAGTTTCAGCTCCTGGGCATGAGCGCCATGATGGCGGCCACAGGCTCTCACAAGAGGGGCACTTAGCCTTGTCGGTAGTAAGAACAAATTGCTTCTTTATGTCGTTAATAGGCATTTATTCAGCATACTCAATATAGTGAACTTTGTCAAAGAGACCAAACTAGACGTAATAGTAATAAGAGCTTATATATATGTTGAGAAATTATGTGGCACTTTTCCAGTTGTCCATTTTAACTGCCTGTTCTTGAATTGTCTAAATTCTTCCTGGTCTTTCTCACTTGACCCTGAGCTCCCCCAATACAGACACTGTGTATACCAAACACAACTCAGGGTCTGGACCACAATGGGTGGGCATTGCATGTGTGTTGACTTTCTTTCCAAGAATAATAGTTCAGATGTTGGAGATTAAAGGGTGATAGCAATACAAGAGCAATATACATAGAGTGTGTACCCTAAGAGCTGTCATGGATTCAGAAGAATGAAACTGAGCCCATACCTCTCACAGAGTGAGCAGATGTTACTTATCTGTTGAATATCCCCAGAAGAGATGACGTTATTTGATTGTCTAAAAGGTTAGTAAACTTGATTTGAGACTGAGATCGGCAAGAAGCTTGGGAAATACTAGAGTTACTATGCCAGCGTGGTGGTATTTTGGATTTCTTTCCCTTCTAAAATTATCTCTATGTGCTAATGTCACTTTGACAACAAAGGCAATTCATAGGAGTTGAAAGTAGAAGTCATTTTTTAAAAGTCAATATTTTTCTTATTTTACCTGAGTTACTCAGCTTAAACCTTTAAAACTTTTAATGACTCGCGGTTTTTTTTTTCCTCTGAGTATTTCAAAATGGAAAATCTTTTTTTTTTTTCAGTGTGGTTTTGTTTTCCATTTCATTTGTGAATATTCTTTCTCTTTCCACAAAGCCCTTGAGCTGGGTGTTTTTTGTTTTGTTTTGTTTTGTTTTTAATTTATTTAATTTATTTTATTTTTGGCTGCCCTGGGTCTTCATTGCTGTGCGCGGGCTTTCTCTAGTTGCGGCGAGCGGGGGCTACTCTTCGTTGCGGTGCACGGGCTTCTCATTGCAGTGGCTTCTCTTGTTGCGGAGCACAGGATCTAGGCACACAGGCTCAGTAGTTGTGGCGCACGGGCTTAGCTGCTCTGCGGCATGTGGGATCTTCCCGGACCAGGGCTCGAACACGTGTCCCTTGCACTGGCAGGTGGATTCTTAACCACTGCACCACCAGGGAAGCCCGGAAAATCTTTATATTCTATGAAAAGATCTTTCAAATCTTCTCCCATCCTTTGTTAGAGCAGCTTGCAATCTTTTAACTTCAAGCTTATTTTTGGTCTTCGTAAAATTCCCCTCCGCCATTACCAGGAGACTGGCTATTGGAAACTGTTGGGTCTTAAACATGGTGTAAAAGGCTGGCTTTCGACAGATATGTAGACTTTTCCCAATGTCAAAGCAAGTTACTGGTCAATAAGTTTTAGATTGGTGTTAAAATTTCTGTTAATAGGAACCCGTTTTTCTCACATTCGTGTTTTTTCCAATGTCTTGGAGAATGAATAGCCTTGGTAGTTCATCAACAGTGATCAACAGGATCACTAATTCATTTATTGGATATATTTATTAGGTGCCTCTGTTGTCACACACTGTAGCATCTTCTGGAATTGTGTTGAACAAGACAACATCCCTACTTTCAAGAAACTGACATTCTAGTGTATGAAGACAGATGATAAACAAATAAAAATACGATGCCAGAGGCTGATAAGTACTAAGAAAAGGAAAGGGGGACCAATGGGTGCTATTTTAGACAAGTTGTTTAGGAAGGGCTTGTCTAAGTAGGGGACAACTGAGCTGAGAGCTGAATAAATTGAAGGAGGAAGCCTGTGGATATCTGGGGAGTTGGAACAAGTCAGTTTATAACAATCGTGGCAACTGGTTAAGTCATCAGAGGAATAATACCATGATCAAAGAATCACTGAAAACTGAAACAACTGAAAATTTTGCAATGGGTAATAAAGACCGTTAATAACAACCAGGGAATCGAAAAACAATGACATCTAAGAATTTTCTACATTGCTATTTTTCAATTATAACTTTCCTTTATATCTTCTAGAAATTACACAGGAGTTACCAAATGGGCTGAGAGCAAGGTGCAGCTTTTTTAAACTTGAGGATTCATTGCCAATGTTTAAAAATGAGAGACATTTACTTAAAAATCCGGATTTTCAGCTTCTCTTGAAAAGTTGTCAGTGGTGATCCCACATTCCCACATGACATCAGTTGGAGCAAAGGAACGATATTCCCTTCAGACAGGATATGCTCCCTTCAGCTTACTTTAGTCCCCACTACTTCCTACTGCCTCACACCAATTCATTTATATTTTTGCATTGATTTATATTTTTTATTTAGTCTCTATAAACATTTAAGTTTGTGACCACAATTTTACAGATTTATACTCCTTACACTTACCTGCTCATTTTGGTAGATTTGTGATTATTCAAACATTAACTTACATCTATGGTTACGTTAAAAAGTCCTCTAAACCAAGAGCTAAGCTGTTTGTTTATTTAACAAGCGTTTATAAAAGGTGGACTTGTGGAATGTAGTATGCTAGAAAGCAGAAGTTAAGAGTTAAAAGACGCAGATCTTCTTCTCATGGAGTCCACTGTCTCATGGGGAATAAAAATATAATAATGGGGCTTCCCTGGTGGCGCAGTGGTTGAGAGTCTGCCTGCCAATGCAGGGGACACGGGTTCGAGCCCTGGTCTGGGAAGATCCCACATGCCGCGGAGCAACTGGGCCCGTGAGCCACAATTACTGAGCCTGCGCGTCTGGAGCCTGTGCTCCGCAACGAGAGAGGCCCGCGCACCGCGATGAAGAGTGGCCCCCGCTTGCCACAACTAGAGAAAGCCCTAGCACAGAAATGAAGACCCAACACAGCCAAAAATAAATAAATAAATAATTTAAAAAAATATATATATATATATATATAATAATGATAATATACGCCATAATTTTAAAGTGCTTTTAATAAAGCACTCTGAGATCTGTTACTTCATTTGGTCTCTCCAGCCATCTGGGAGAGAGGAAACACAGGTATGGTCGGTTTATCATTGGTATATGCAGAAAGACAGGTACAGAGAGGGAATGTGTGTGTTCAAGATGACCCAGGCACCGTGTCAAAGCCAAGACTAGAGCTGGAATCAATGTGCACTCTCAGAAGGTCCTATTTTGCTCATTGTGATCTCCAAAGGGCTACCTTTTGTCACTTGGCTCACTGATCGTTTGTGTAAATAAGATTTATTGGAACACAGCCATGCCATTTGTTTGGATACTGCCTGTGGCTTCTTTCCTGTTCTGATGGCAGAGTTGAGTGGTTGTGACAGAGATTGTATGGCCCACAAAACCTAAAGTGTTGACTGTCTGGTCCTCTACAGAGAAAGTTTGCCCTATGTGGTGGATGCTTGGGGGAGGGAGGCTGGGGGGATGGCAGGAAGCTACATGGCCATGTCCCCCTAAGAACTAGAACATTGAAGGAAAGGTCACCAGTTCATGGTGGGGAAAGCTGGCTACCCTCAACACACCAGTCAGAAAATCGAAGGTTCAATCAGGATTCTCAGTTGTGCATCACAGAATCTACACCAGCTAACAGAAAAGAAATTGATTCAATATTATCATACGGCTCATGGCATCAGCCAGAGGTCTAGAGAATCAGATTTGAAAGCCACGCACCCAGGACCCATGCCCAGATTAAAGCCAGGACTGTGGCTTGGAGACACCCCTGCACCAGCAACATAAACAGACCCCCATCTCACACCTCCTGTGCAGAACACTTGCTTTCCCCTTAGAAGCTCTGAGACAGCTTTTGCCTCTGAAGTGCAGGTGGTTTTTACCTTGTCAGCCTAGAGGCTGCCCTGCATCTGCTTCCTCATGATGTACCTTCTGCCTCAGAGCCTTACATCATTGTGTCTGATGGGCGGACCCTGAGCCCTGTGCCTGCATATGAACTGCAAGAAAGGCTGGGAAGGCACGTTTCTGATTTCTGCTTTGAGGAATGCCCTTCCTTCCAACCAAGTTATGGAGGTGTTGACACTGTGGCCCAGACTATGTTATTAATTTTTTAGGAGATAAATATATGTCACAGATACATGGTCAATATAGCACTTTTTAAGAAAACAAAAAGATTCAGAATTTTGTCTGGATGCATCCAAATTGCCCATAGGAAAGGATATCTTGGCCACTGCACATGGAATGCCTGGCCTCCAAGTGGAAAAGGTCTCATATGTGATAACGTTAATAGCATAATAATAAATACTAGTACTGAGGGTTTTGGTGCATTAGTCTATGAGGCAAGCATGATTATGGTTCACATGTTATGGATGAGAAAACTGAAGCACCGTGGGCTGCTGGTCTGCACTTGTAGGTGATGGGGAGGATTTTGTCTGCAGTGGTCTGTGCCTTAAACCTCCACACTGGCAGTGCGGGGGGTTTCGACCATTAATTTGGGATGATTCTGAATCCCGTTGCAAGGCAATTGTAACAGCTTCTCTATCCTCTCATGAACTCTTTCTGAAGTCCATCTGAATTCCATCCCCTGGCCTGTAAAAGCCACTTTCCGACTATAATTTGCTTTCCCACACTGTATGTGTACTAATAGTATCTATATTACCCAGAATAGTATCTGACAACTTATTGAGGATTTACATTATGTCAGGTTCCCCTGCATTAGTTCATTTAATCTCTCCAACAGCACTTTGTCATCACTTTCAGATTCAGACTGAGTCTTAGAGAGTTGAAGTAACTTGGCCAAGGTCACACAGCTAGTAGGTGGCCGAGCTGGAATCAAAGTCACGTGCATCTGTCACTACATCCTTCTTAACTGTCCCCTTGTGGACGTGGAGTCAGGGACACCTTTGGTTCATGATACATTCTCATCATTGGTCCATTTACAGTCAATATTTTAATTAGGTAGGTGCATAGTTTCAATAATGCAAGATTCACCGTTAAAAACAAGAGCAAGGACTTGAAACCTGCAACCATTTAGCCAAAACTCATGCTCCTTAATGCTGATTGTATGAGTATTTTTCATCTCTGTGCATTTTTATAATTTTTCCATGTGAGTTCATACGTGAGAATTCCAAGGTAGATTTCAGTCTCCTGCACCTTGCAGGAAACAGGAGGCTGCCCAGCCTTGGATATTGTTCAGAGTGAATGGGTACCACTGAGAAGTGTGAGAGGACAGAGTCTGGAACCAGGCTGCCTGGTCCTGGATCCTGCTTCTCCACTTACCAGCTACGTGCCCAGTGGTATGCTGCTGAGTGTTTACACACTGGCTCTCCAAGGAAAACCAGGCCCTGATTTGTAGTGTCTACTGATTTCTGTGGTGTAAGTTCTCCCACTGTGGGAAGAGATGCACACAGTGGGCTTTCACGAGCTCCCGTGGGCTGAGATGAGCTGGATCTTGCATACTTAGTGTGCTGCAAATCGCTGACTCTCTCCAGCCTCCAGAGACTGGGCAAAAGGTGGTTACTGACCTCAAAGATTCTTAGAAGGATTCATGACAAAAACAACAAAACGTGGTAAAGCACTTTGCACTGTGTCCAGCACTGAGGTAGGCTTTCAGTAAATGTCATTTATTACTGAGATTCTGTTAGGTAGAATCCTGATGTCTAGTGCCTCAATTCTATTATCTTAAAAACAGTAATAAAATGCTTTCCCAGCCCCTCTTTCACAGCATTATTGTAAAGATCAAGTGAAATCATCTACACCAACTGCTTTGGAAAGTTACAAGTTTAAAAAAAAAAAAAAGATAAGGGTACTTTACTAAAGTCAAGTCAAAACCCAGAGAATGAATTTTTGCTGAGCAAAAATTATACAACTGAGTCATAATTTTTAGTTCTTCTGTCACCTTTCTTTTCCTGTGCTTTCAGGATCCCCTCGGTTCTTCATACTAATTCCCATTTAGAAGCTGTTTAGTTGAGAGGGGTCTGGAAACTCACCAGCTCAGTAAAAAATTCAGTCCATCAAGAGGTTCGGAGAGTCTTTTCAGTTTAAGTCTTTTTGATCTTTTACCCCTCAATCCTCTAATCCTTTTTTGTGAGGAATCTTCAATTATCCCTGTTTTTAGTTTTATTTCTCAACTTTTCCTTTTGAAAAGCAGGATTTCCATCATGTCTTAGCGGTGAAGGCATTATAAACCTTCTTTCAACAATGCTGCTTTGGTTGATAAAGACACCAGTCATCTCTGTTGCTTGAGGCTCCGCTGAGCCATTCTCTTAGGTTTGCTCAATTCTTTGTTCAGCCCTCCCTGTGATCTAAGAGAACTCAATATTTAAGAATATCATCTTGGGACTTTCCTGGTGGTCCAGTGGTTAAGACTTTGCTTTGCAATTCAAGGGGTGAGGGTTTGATCCCTGGTCGGGGAGCTAAGACCCCACATGCCTCATGGCCAAAAAACCAAAACATAAAACAGAAGCAATATTGTAACAAATTCAATAAAGACTTTAAAAATGGTCCACATCAAAAAAAAAAAAATCTTAAAAAAAAAAAACTATCATCTTGTATTTTCCATTTAGCACATTTCTGCTCAGTGATTGGGTTTGGATTTCGTCCCCATACCCTCCCTTTACAAATAGAAATGCTTGACTGATGGTTCTCCAACTCAAATTCATAGCCATTGGTCATCGGAGTGACCATTCACACCAGTGATCACAGGTCATTTCCATTCACGAGCAGAGCTAGGCCTCCAGATTGCAAGATAACACAGTAGTTATGAACATGTGTCCTACAGTCCAAATCCTCCAATTCAGATCCTGACCCTGAAACTTTCTAGATGTGAATTCTGGGGAAATGACTTAAACTCTCTGTGTTTCAGTTTTTCCTATTAAAAACATGGATAATAATAAGCTCTACCTCAAGGGGTAGCAAAGAAAGTTAAATGAGTTGGTACGTATATAAAGGGTTTAGAATATGTCCTGGCTAACACCAAAAAACAAAGTGTTACCTATTATCATCAGAAAGCAGCATTTCTCTAATTTCACTTAGGTGAAATTCATATTTTCGCCGTATCTGCATACCCCTTGTGATATTATTTACTTATCAAAAACACTTTTATTAAGGAGGAAATTTCATTAATCACTAGCCTACATGGAAAAGCAGTATATCACTTACTAAAAGAAGGAGCTAATGGTAAAAAATAGATGATGACGATGAAAGATAGATGATAGATAGATAGATAGATAGATAGATAGTACAGAAATAGATAAAGTGCCAACTAAACTGTGTTTTTACATCTAGCCAGACCCTGATGCCTGCCTAAGTCTTAGAGCTGAGATCTTCTCTCTCTTCGTCGTGAAAGAGGTTAGGAAGTATTATTAGTGAGGGGTTAAGTCCTTGAACTTGAGACTTTGAACTGAGCCTTTCTTTAGAGTGTTGGAAGAAAATCCAAAACAGAGCCATCTTTCACTCTGTAGTTCCATTTTTTATTGCTGAGTTGATGTACCTCCTAAAAGCTTCTCACAGACACCCGGTGACGTGTACCCTACACTCTGGCTAAGATGGGGCTGTAGGGTTCATTACCACCCAGTTCTGTGATGACTGCAAAAAAAATGTCAAGGAGTTTGACGGATATTATCCTTGAGGACTGTTTCTCCTCTCGAGTTTAGTTCTCATTATCCAGATGTCTCATCTCCACTTTTTCTTTGTGAGTTTTTCAGATCTAGGTCTGAGTTCATGGCTCCTCTGAAGTCCAGAGATTGATGTCTCGTTGAGGAATTTGAAATTTTCTCTAGGCTTCACCATGCTGAGCAGCCCACCTCCTGGCTCAAAAAAAAAAAAGAAACAAAAAAGATCAGACATCAGTGTATATGAGCAGAAAAGTGTGATTCTGTAGTTTAGTTGCTGTAAATTTTTTATCATTAAAATACTAAAATCTATCTTGCAGCATGGTCACCCAACATGAAATATGCTTGTAGTTTCCAATATTTAAGAGTTAAACTCCTTCTACCTAAGCACTGTATTGTTATCTCCCATATCAATCAGGACACCAAAATGAGTGAAGTGCTATTTAAAACAGCTGGCCCAGCTGGGCTAGCACTCCCAGGAATGTCTCATCTCGAGTCCTTTCCCTCCCACATCCTCTATCTTTTTCTGAAAACAAAGACTCTGAAATATCTTTGCCCCTTATCATAACTTGAGTTTGTTCTGTTCCTCCTTGGTCTGAGGTCAAAGCCATCGTCCTAGAAACTCCTTTATATTCTTGGTCCAAGGCTAAGGTTAGAGTGATACAAACCCAGAAATACAACTCTTCTCTTTTTCCTGTTCAAGGCAATTGAAAGTTTTGCACAGTCATTCAAGTTTCTCATGCAAGCTTTGGATATTTTCCCCAAGCAAAGGAACTGAGATGAAACCAAGTTTGGGAATTTCTGCAGGTTCAGGAACCCCACTGCAAAATGGACTTCAGAGTCTGCTTACTATACAGATGAAAAAGAAACAGCACAAAGAGGAAAATTATTTTCTCAAGGCAAATCCAGGGTCTTTGATCATCAATTCATTTACCCCAGACCACTCCCAAGACAGAGAAAGGCACATGACATTTACTTCCCCCGTAATACCCTGTCCCATGACCCCTAATGATGTGGCCACACAGGCAGTTTCATCACATTTTCTCTAGAGTTACCATATTCTTATAATCTCCTCTCACTACAGTAGATTTCAGTTTACTTAAGAACTAGGAAGAGGAATGATGTCAGGAAATAAATTCACTCTTAATGATAAAGCCTCAAATTCAGAAACAGGAAGGGGAATTAATCCAATGATAGAAGCCGTAGAGTCCTGATACAATTTCTAATCTATCAAACCACAATATTACTTGGGCAAGTCATTGCCAAGAGGTAGCAGTTTCAATAATGTAGTTTGAACCTAGGCTCCATCACTTATTAACTGTGTGACCTTGAGCAAGATTTAGCTGGTCCAAGCCCCAGTTTACTCGCCTGTCCAATGGAGACAGTAATAGCATCTACTTCCTAAGGCTGTTGTAAGGATTAAATGTTATAACTAGATCCATGCCTGACACACTGAAAACACTAAATAAACGTTGTCTGTAATTATCACGTGACCTATTTGAACAGCCCTCAACCCTGGATCATCTACTGTAGAACTTAATGACTTCTTACATATATCAAATGATTGGCTATGAAATTATACAAAATGTTGAATCTAATTCTTGTTCTCTCCTTTCCAGGCAGGGAAGCAGGAGAAATGCTGTAGCTGTAAAAGAGCCTCTTAGATGGGTGGGGCTGGAACTCTTTCTCCAACCTCTTTCCACTACAATCCCATTGTGGGTGATCGATCCTCTTCCTTAGAGGTCTTGTTCGCACAAAACCTATAACCTCACCCTTTTTCTTCCAGTTAGACGAGCATTCATACATTCATTTAAACAAATATTTATTAAAAACCCACCAATTGCCGGGTACTCCACTAGGTAAGGGGATGTCCATAGTGAACTGGATAAGCTCTCATGGCTCTTACATTCTAGAGGAAAAGGGCAGGCAACCAACAAATAAACAAACACACACAAGACCATTTCTAGAGCAGTGCTACAAAGGATACCAGGCATGGCCCTAGGATAGAGAATGATTAGGTGATGTGTGATGGGGTGTGAGTTGCGTGGGTGGGCTATTTAGATAGACTCATCTGGAGAGCCCACTCTGAAGAGGTGACCTTTTTGCTGAGACATAAGTAATTAGAAAGAACTGGCTTTGGAAATCTGGGGAAGAGTGTCGCAGGCAAAGGCAAAAATAAGTCTCTGATACAAGGAAGGGCTTGGCTTATTTGAGAAACAGAAAATGGAATGAGCGTTGGGGTGAAGAAATGAGGTTGGAGAGCTGGGCGGAGACTCCTATAAGCTGCCAGAAGGAAGGCTCTGGGAAATCACTGGCAAAGTGAGCCCAGGAATGGTGGGAAAGGTGGCATCTGGTCCACCCTTTGAAAGAATACACTGAAATGCTACTGAGGGGGGAGAAAAATAGTACAGGGAAACTAGAATTTAGTCTCTTTTTTTTCAGCGCCAAATAAATAAATTGCCTTATTTTCATCCTTAAAAAGGATCGATCACAAATTACTTGTAGCACACCTGATAATTGTCCAAATCTTACTTTTGCCTCATTCTTGAGAATCACTCATGTGAGCCTGCCTATCCCAAAAGGGTTTGTGGAAGTCTTGTTTTTTTTTTTTTTTCAATTAATTAATTTATTTATTTTTGGCTGTGTTGGGTCTTCGTTTCTGGGCGAGGGCTTTCTCTAGTTGCGGCAAGCGGGGGCCACTCTTCATCGCGGTGCGCGGGCCTCTCACTATCGCGGCCTCTCTTGTTGCAGAGCACAGGCTCCAGACGCGCAGGCTCAGTAGTTGTGGCTCACGGGCCCAGTTGCTCCGTGGCATGTGGGATCTTCCCAGACCAGGGCTCGAACCCGTGTCCCCTGCATTGGCAGGCAGATTCTCAACCACCGCGCCACCAGGGAAGCCTTGTGGAAGTCATTTTTTGGGCTTATAGATAGATTCTAAGAGTCTCCCAACACCTGTGAATTACACAGCCCCACCAGTCAGCAGTGACAGAGTCCCAGGAGAGGCAGGGAAGCTTGGAGCCTGGGAATCATCTTATCCCTGGGCAACCCCCCGACTTAGAAGATGATGGATAGCTAACTAGGCCCCATCTGTTCCATAAAAAAAGATAAGCCGCACCCTGTTTTATTTATGACAGAACTGTAGTGTTTGAACACAATTTGGAATCATCACACTAACAAGGTCAAGAAAAAATTGAGGCAGCTAGTCAAATAATTAATCAGATAAATCCCCCCCAAAGATTTTATGTAAAATAACTTGAACTGCTATTTTCTCCTTAAATTATATTAACCCACCAGCTCACATAATGTGATGAGTCCCACATAGTTATAATAAGTAAGTCTCCCAGAAAAATATAGTCCACATAAATATTATGGATCTGATTCCTTTAAAGATGTATTGTATTATAAAATAGGGTAATGTGTTTTCCCTTTATCTTGCTCATTTAAAAATATATACTATTTTTATTTTTTTATCTCGTTCATAGCTGCTCTGTTTCTTTTGTCATTTTGTTGTTCGTGTTGTCTTTCTTGTTTGTTTTTAATTCTAAGACTAACAGGTTCTTCTCCACCCCACTCCAACCCACTTTTGCTTTCTTGATTCTCCCAGCTGCTAAATAATTAGTCAGTATGGTGTCACTCTATGTGCGGAGCCCAGAGAGAAGCAGTCATTGGCCTTTGGTACAACTCAGCAAGGGAGCTCTCAATACTGAAGTTTGAATTTTGGCTGCATGTCCTTCTTTGCTGGTAAACATCTAAGAATCTAATTAGGTGACCACAATTTGGCCGTTCTTCCTTGGACACTTCATTCTGCACCATCATACCCAGGTTCTAGAGGACACCGAATTCTAAACTTTACACAGAGCTCATCAGAGAATGACATATTGCCTAACGTCACTGCATATTTTTGGTCCTAAAAACTTAATCTTAAAAAGGTAAAATAAAAAAAATAGAAAAAAATAAAACTCAAGCACGTTTTCCTCTCCTGGGTTTTATCTTCCTGTCTTCCCCCGTGCTGTTCCCTGCCAGGGAAGTATTGCTGTAACCAAGCCTTTACATGAAGACATGCCAAAGACACTTTCTAATAAAGTGTTTATTTCTCTCAACAACAGAGCCAGCAATTTTCAGATTTTTGCTAAGTGCAGCCCCCAGCGAACCCTCACTACCTGTTTTAGTAACTTCCCACAGACTTTCACATTTTGGTAGATTACGTAGCATTGTTTTGTAATGATCTTTAGGAGAAGGGAAAAAAAAAAGCATAGCAAATGTCAAACCTCCGGATGTATTCAAGAGGCCTTCAAATCACTACCAATTCACGATCTGCAAAATCACTACAGCACTTATGTCCCAACGTATGCCTTTTAAGGTCAGAAGGATCATAAAATCACTCAGGATGTCTTGTTCTGCTTGAGTTCCTTTTCATTTTCCCACCCTAATGGCAGTTGCTCAAACTTTTTGAGAAAGGCAGCTTTTGATGTTCACGTGGAAGAGATTTTCTTGACAAAAGATTTGAAGTGTTTGTGTTTTCTTTCTTTTCTTCATCTCCTTTTTTTTTTTAATCTGAAACTTAATACTTTTGATCTCTAATATAGAAGATACAACAAGTTATGCCCCCCCCCACCCCAATCTTCTTTTTCTTTTAAAATGAGTGGCATCTGCCTGTGTTGGTCTGGTTTTGGTGAGTGAATGAGTGAATATAATTAGCTTCAGATCAGCTCTATGCATCAGTCAAAGTCATTAGCTGGTCAAACAATCTAATTTCAAGTTCGCTTCCGCGTGTCTAAATGCTGAAACCTTAGACCTTCAGGTAGTTCTCTTAGGGGATTTGGAGAGAAAGCAGGGAGGAAAGAAGGGGTCAGGATTGGTCACTGGAGCCCCTTTCATCCCAGGAGAAGGTGTTGTGTATTTGTTTTTTTGGATTAAATAACTTAGGGGTAGGAGGAACTGAAGACAGTGACTTCTAAAAGAGAAAAAGCAGTAAGTATTACAAACCATAAATTCAGCAGAAAGAATTCGAACTTGAGAATCAATAAGACTGAAGTTCAAATTCCATCTTTCTCAGTGACTGTGTGACCTTGGGCAGACCACTTACCCTCTCTGAGTCTTATTTTCCTCAACTATCAAATGAAGATTTAAAAATACCTACCCTACTGCTTTGCCAGGAAAATTTCAAAATTGGTAACGATATTCACAGGATGCGGTAAATTCTCAGTAAATGTTAGTCTCTGCCCGTCCTCGAAATCAAACAAAGCCTTGAATATTTACACATGTATTTAGAACACCTCAACCAAATTCCACGGAAACAAGATGGCAAACAAGCATTTGCAAAAAGCAACGTTCTCTTCAGTGGGTGCCCCTTTCCTTTTTATAGTTCCTTAGTTACTTGGCAAATTTAATCCCATCATCCCTAAAAGCACAGTGCCATCTTCAATCCCCAACTTTCAGGTTTTTTAAAAAGGAATCTTCTATTAGGAGACAATTCACCTTTGTGGCAGTGCCATTTGAAGGAAGAAAAGTCTATGTTTTAAAAGGCATCCCAGCCAACATGAATTCATCTCCCATTTAGCACTCGGAGATGAGAATATCATAATATTTAAATCAGTTTTGAGAACTTTCTTTGAAAAAGGAAAGGGGGGAAAAATCCACTAGTGGAATACCCAGGAGGCCAGGGGAGTTCAGTTACCATAGAGATTCAGAGCTGGCGAATGGTGTTGGAGAGCAGATTGGTGTCTGTTAATTTTTTTTATTTGTAATTTATGTGTGTTGGCTCATTCTCCAAGCCAGTCCAGATTTTCCTGTTTACCTGCCATTCTGCATGATGTGAGTGAGGAATGACAATGCCAGATTTCGGCCATTTCTTCAATTTGTAAACATTATCGAGGGTCAGAGGGACAGCTCAGAACACATGGAGAAGTCCATGCACTTAGTTTTTGGAAAAGGGTAGGGGAGAATTGTGTGGGAATTGCTGGGAGGAGAGAAGAGCCTTGCAAAATTCTTTAGTTCTGAGACCCATTTTAGTCTTATAAATTCTGGTTTCATAGAACCTTTTCAGTGACTCATTATTATTCTTTGGTGAATGCAAAAGATAAGGTGGAATTCTTTTTGTCTTTTTTTTTAAAAAAACATCTTTATTGGAGTATAATTGCTTTACAATGACGTGTTAGTTTCTGCTGTATAACAAAGTGAATCAGCTGTATGTATACATATATCCCCATATCCCCTCCCTCTTGCGTCTCCCTCCCACCCTCCCTATCCCACCCCTCTAGGTGGTCACAAAGCACCGAGCTGATCTCCCTGTGCTATGTGGCTGCTTCCCACTAGCTATCTATTTCACATTTGGTAGTGTATATATGTCCATGCAACTCTCTCACTTCATCCCAGCTTACCCTTCCCCCTCCCCATGTCCTCAAGTCCATTCTTTACGTCTGCGTCTCTATTCCTGTCCTGCCCCTAGGTTCATCAGAGCCTTTTTTTTTTTTTAGATTCCATACATATGTGTTAGTATACGGTATTTGTTTTTCTCTTTCTGACTTACTTCACTCTGTATGACAGACTCTAGGTCCGTCCACCTCACTACAAGTAACACAATTTTGTTTCTTTTTATGGCTGAGTAATATTCCATTGTATATATGTATATATCTTCTTTATCCATTCATCTGTCGATGGACACCTAGGTTGCTTCCATGTCCTGGCTGTTGTAAATAGAGCTGCAGTGAACATTGTGGTACATGACTCTTTTTGAATTATGGTTTTCTCAGGGTATATGCCCAGTAGTGGGATTGCTGGGTCGTATGGTAGTTCTATTTTTAGTTTTTTAAGGAACCTCCATACTGTTCTCCATAGTGGCTGTATCAATTTACATTCCCACCAACAGTGCAAGAGGGTTCCCTTTTCTCCACACCCTCTCCAGCATTTACTGTTTGTAGATTTTTTGATGATGGCCATTCTGACCGGTGTCAACCTGTGGCAAACACGATCCCTGCAAATAAGTTGTCCTTGTGGCCTAAACTTCTAAGTTGTTGTCTTTCCAACAGTGCATGGGTGCTGGGTGGGAAAGTGGATATTAACAGTGCTGCTTGAACCCTCGTCACACTTCCCTGGGATTAGGCTATGGGAAAATATCAGTCCTTCTGACAATTAAGTGGAGCCAGTTCCATAGTATCAAGAAAGGAACAAGGAGATTAATTCTTTATAGACACCATCCTTTAGTCTCAGTGAGCCGTGGACTAAGAAAGCAAGCCTTAGAGATGGGCTTCAGTGGATGACAACTAATAAATACTCATTTCCATAAAATTTAAATGAACCCAGTAAAATCTGCCTCGTGCTGTGCCAGAGCCCCATCTCATTACTCAAAATAGCAGCAATGTAATTATTGGAAACCATGCCCGCCACGCCGAGGTGACTGGTGGTAAAGTCATAACTAATTTCCACGCATGCGGCCACCGCGGTAGTAAAAATAAGTACCTAGGCCTGTTCAAGTTCTTTCTGCTCTAGGCCATCTCTCCTTCCAACCACAGGTACCTTATACAATAATAATTTTCAAACGCAGAGCTGCGTTTTGATTAGCCAAAAGACATAGCAAAGGTTTCTTTTTCTTTCAGCACACATAGGCAACAGGCCCAATACTTAAATATTTAAAAGACGGCATGTGCAGTTTAAGAAAATTTCAAAACTTTAGACACCCACAGAGATGGACTGATTTACCCCTGCAACTGAGTTTTGCATCCCCTTTGCATTTTCAGTGACCTTTAAGCAATGATGAGATCTGTCTTGTTGCGACTTAATTGCTTAATTAGAGAAGCCGTTCTTAGTAGACAAATATTTCCTTTAAAATTCATCTTTTAATTTTACAAAGACTTCATTGGATTTTAGGCAAAATTGGAAGCTGTTTCATATCTTCAACAGCGAAACTGGAAAATGGTTCAAACGATACAGAGACAAACTGCATTTTCCTGTGAAGACTGAGTCATATCTAAAACAGCTATTACATAAAATTTTCAGTGGATTGACATTTTTTCAGTCAGTTGAGATACGCCTAAACTTCCACACCACCTTGAAATCCAGAGACCCCTTGATATTTCTGTGAGTTTCTGAAAACTTTGTCTTTCCTCATCCCTTCTGGCCGTGAGAGGGAGGCAATATGGGATCGTGATTAAGAACATAGATGCTGGGATCAGACTGCCTAGAATTAACTATTGTGTGACCTTGGACAAGATAAGTAACCTTCTTCTTCAGTGTCCTCATCTGCAAAATAAAGGAAAGTAAAATGTCCTACTTTATAGGATTGTTGTGAGGATTAAATAAGTGAAACTTTCAAGGGAGACTTCAAACAGGGCTTGCCATGGAGTAAGTGTTCAAAAACATGTTTGCTGTTATTATTTTTTGCTTCTACAGCATTCCTTTTTCCCACTCTTTTCTTTGTAGTGATTCCTTTATCACTTCCCTCGAGTTGACCCAAGGTGGGCACAGAACCCACACCCCCTGCAGTGGAAGCACAGAGTCTTAACCACTGGACCACCAGGGAAGCCCCACAAACAACATATCTTGTAGTGAGGTTTTATACAGGGTGGAGGTGATTAGAATCAATAATTTAATATTCCTTTGAGTTCCCCATAATTATGTGTCTATTGTACCAAACATTATACTACTTGTAGCATATATAATATTATGGTATAATTGAGAAGTCCCTCAATTATAGTCCCATTATGTTGTTTGTTTCTCCTCTTCACCATCTCACTACCCCTTGGAAGAGCAAAACAGAACAAAAATCAAAAAACTTCCCTCTTAATTATGCAGACCTATAAAATTCTTGGCCCCAAACCTAAACTCAGCCCTCACGGATTTTACACAGCAAAGATCTGTTAATGAACTTTTAAAAATGCTGATAATTCCTCCGGGAACCTATTTTTGTCTGCCCTCCATCAATCTGGGTACAAGAAAGGGAGTGGCTGGAGCTATGTGAATGATGCTACCCCAATAGAAGGCCACTGTCTGTTCCAGTTTTAAAGAACCACTTTTTCTTCATTTCCTTCTTTCCTGGTACAGTGGTCATCAGCCCCTACAGACAAAGAGAGGTCTGAGATTTACAGATTTGAAGTGCCTGATTTCTTACTGCTGAACCCCTCTACTTATCAGCTATATAAGGCCAAGAGTGCCTGCACCTGGGCCCTCTGACCTATCCCAGACCAAAGAGAATGACAGGACACGTAAGAAAGGCTCCTTCACAAATTTCAGGCAGCCCCCCACTTCCCTTGGTTCCCTGCTCCCACGCCTTCTGTTCTGGTTTTAACCTGGCAACAAGGAGATGCCTTGAAGATCTCACCTTGAACATGTTTTGATCTCAGGATCTAGCACCTCACTGGGCATCACACATGTACAATATAAAAATGTGTTTGGCTGCAAGTAACAGAGGACCCAGGCTTCATGGGTCTTAACCAACAGGATCTGCTTTATCTCACCTAAAAACAGGCAGATGCTCTGGAGAGTCTGACACCGAACCATCTTAGGGTCTTTGTAGTTCTCGCGTTGTTCTTTCCCCCTTGGGCTTGTCCCCAGAATCACAGCACCACGCCTGCTCTGTGAGCGTCACAGCTGTGTGCAAGGCAAGGAGCCTGGGAAGGGGCACCACGAAGCTCGTCTGCTCTTCTCGCCTTTCTCGGACCATCCCTTCCCCCTTAAAAAATCCCATTAGCATCTTATCTGCCACAAAAGTGTACTTGGCCATACCTAGATGAAAGTGAGGCTGAGGAATGAGTATTCTCCTCCTCCAGCCTCTGCAGTGGAGGAAGCAAGAGCAAAGGGGTGGAAGGAGGGAGGGGATGGGGGGGGCGTGTCATATCTCTAGAATCAGCTATCCAGTAGCATCAGAAACACCAGAGAAAGAGAGGCCTGAGGTTTATAGATTCGAAGTGCCTGATTTCGTACTGCCGAATCCCTCTGCTTATCAGCTACACAATGCCAAGAGTCTGCACGAAACCTTGGGGAGAAAAAAAAAAAAAATCAGTTAAATATTTAGATGATTTGTCGACATGGGGAACTTGCCGTTGGCAGCAAAGATTTATTAAACAGGCTACAAAACAAGATGTCATTAAACAGTTTGAAAGCATGCCCTCGTAATTAAGAAAGGAGAAGGTTTCTAATTTGGGTAATGAAATCTGTGAATCTGTGGCTCAGACAAGCATTCATTTTATTAATATTTATCGTGCACCTACTGTGTGCCAGGTACTGCCTGGGCTGACCCCAGGCAACAGAACAAACCATCTCCCTTCTGCCAAACCTACTGGTAATAATAGCTATCATGTATTGGATCCTGATGCAATGCCAAGCAAGTGGTAAGCATTTTACATAATAATGGTTTATCCTCACGACAACCCTAAGAAGTAGGAATCATTGCCCTCAACCCATACCTGGGGCGAGCAACCATCTCAGGCTACCCGGGACTGGGAAGTTTCCCAGGACACATGACTTTCAGTGCTAAACCAGGGAAGTCCCAGGCACAGCTACTTAGAGCTGAGGAAAGTGAGACTAAGTGCAGATAAATGACCTCCCCAAGGGGACACGATTAGCACACGGGATTCCTAGACTCAGGGCCCCTGACCCTCCCAGGCTGCAGCCTGATTCCTACAGCTCTTCTTGACCCCAGAATTCCTACCACCTCCCCTCCCCTGCTTCCTCCATCCTTCCTTCTACCTCTCCTCTCAGCTGCAACACAAAAGGGCGGACCCTCTCCCTTCTTGAGCCACAGAGCTTCCAAGAAAAAGCCCCACCCGCAGTGGATGAACTTGGGTGGTCTTCAGGGGCCAACACCAATGAGTAATAGCTCTGTTTTGACCCTGCAACACAAAGGGCTGCGTGCTCTCGGGGCCCCTTCTCCAGGCCATTAGTAATTAATAGCCTACAGACTGTTTCTCAGCCCTGGTTGCACGTTATTGTCACCTGGGGCACTTTTACAGCATACTGAAGCCAGGACCGTTTAAAACAGAATCTCTCAGAGCAGGCCTGCATGTAGGAATTTCTTACCTTTGCAAAAATTGAGTTTATCTTGTCTACAGGAGAGTGCGTAAGTATTGAGTGTGAAGTTCAGTGGATTTTACATATATTCACACCCAGGTAACCACCCGCCAGATCAAAATATGGACCATTTCCAGCTCCCCACGAGACTCTCTTATGGCCATAGATATATTTTTTAAAACCCTCCTAGGTTATTCTAATGTGCAATCAGATTAGAGGGCTGCTTGTTAAGGGCCCAGACCCTCCGTGGCCAGAGATGATCCCTGTTTCCAAAGATAGCAGTAGCTACAGGTTCCCTCTCTCAGTGGACAGAGAGGTGAAAAGAAAATCATCCTTCACTGTGCGTCCCCCTGTATATATTTGCACTAGACTTATATCCCATGATAGGGTGAGCACTTTGAAGGCAGAAGCTGCATCTTGCCAAGAGCCTAGCACAGTGTGTGATCCATCGTAAATATTTATCAGATGGAGAAAAAAAAGAATAAATAGACCCACGTAATGGGGAGTCCTGTTTGGTCTCCATTTAGAGGGTCATTGGAGGTTCTCTGAGAAGACAGTGTAGCACCGAGTCCTTTTTTTCAGCTTCTGCCATTTTTCTTTGACCTGAGAAGGGCGAGTTCGAGAAGATGTGGATTCCGGGTCTTGTTCTCTCGCAGAGTTCACGCTCGGCCTGTACACAGGTGATACCAGTGACATGCAGTGTAATCCTGCAGCGTTGAAAGCCGCTGTCAACCGCTAAATGGGGAAAAGCAGGGCGTCTCGGCCGTGATGTGTGTGTGTGTACACGTGCAGCCGGAAAATAAGCCGAGGACTCGGGGAAATTGATGTACTAGCAAAAGGCCACCGACACTTAGGAATGATCCGTGTCAGATGCACGTCTGGCTGCCCTGGGTCACCAGGGGAGGGATTTTCTTTTTTTAATGTATAGAATGTACAGAAAAAATATGTATTTTTCCTGAAGAGCAGTTACAAAGAGCTTATTGTGTCAGCATCCCCAGACCATTTACACGTTTTTCTGCCCACATACTTTATTCATAATGTCTATTTTATTCTCTTTTATTTTGTCAAAATAGTGTTCAATATTACTGCTTTTCTCTTAGAAAACGACCCATTATCAGAGTAAGGTCACATGGCTGTGGTTAAACTCAAGTGCATTGTTGGGCAAGTTTAAAAATCAGGAGCAGGTTTAAGCAGCTGGGAGGGCTTCAGGGTCTGAGCTTGAGATTTATCATGATGTTGTTCCTGAAGCCTCGCATTGGGAGGGGGTGGGCAGGAGAGGGTGTGGTTTGAACAGTGACAGAGAACTCAAGGGGCACAGGCTGAAGGGCATTCCAGTTCTCGGCACAAAGGGAGGACCAAGTCTCATTCACCAGCGGGACAGACAGAGCAGATCACTCACATCACACCATCCCATAAAATAGGTAACAGAGAAATACAAACCACTTGCTTTTCATGAATTCTCCAGGAAGCTCCGAAGGTCTTGGGAAATGACTGCTCTGAGTCGAGGGCTCAAAACCCTGTACTGATTCCAAAAAGCGGTCATCCTCTTGCTGTCAGGCTGCTCTAAGAAGTGTTTCAACTCTGAACTGGGTTCTGGACTCCAGATGAGAGAATCTGAGGCTATTAAGCTCTTCTTCCTGCCCTCCCACCTCACTCCCTTCCCAGAACAGATGTGCAAAACTCCTTATCGAAAACATGTAGAAGAAAGCATTATTCCAAGAGAAACGAGAGGAAGGGAAAGGAGAAAGAAAAAGAAAGGGAAGGAGGAAGGGAGAGAGGAAGGAAGGAAGGAAGGGAGTGAGGAAGAGAGGGAGGGAGGGAGGAAGGAAGGAAGGGAGGGAGGAAAAGGGGAAGGAAGGAAGGAAAGGAGGAGAGAGGGAGGAAGAGAGGGAGGGAGGGAGTGAAAAAACGTTGCACATTAGAAAAACGTTAAGGAGGTATCTTTTAGTTCATGAGAAGGTGCCTTACAAATAAGAAAACATTTTATTCTCTGGAACAACTAGCATGGCGCATATTTCACATCTCTCACATTAGTATGCTACCAATAGATTTATCAACGTATTATTGTTGCTTGTTCCTCAACTGTGTCCGTCTGGCCTTTGCAAGACAAGTTCAGCCATGTATCTATGCTGGATCTCAGTGTACTAACCTTCCTGTGGTTCTACATCACTTGACAATAGAAAGAATAAGAACCCTCTACCTTTGGATTCTTCTTTCCATCTGGAAGAGAGTTTTGATCATCATAAGGGAAGCTGTGGACCTTCCTTCAATGTGTTCTGTGAACCAGCAGTCCCAAAACTCAGGGGAGCAGTCACAATCAAATAAATTTGGAAAATGCTGCTGACTGCATCTCCTTATTGGAAATTCCCAAAGGGCATGAGCCCATTAATAGCTCTAAGAGATCCTGAATTTAAAACAAACAAACAAACAAAAAACCTGTTAAGAAACATTGTTTCATTCTGCATCCCTCAACTGTGTTTGACCACAGAATTTTTTTCTCCACCTAGAATCCTTGAAAACAAGCATTCTAAAGAACACACTTTGAAAGGAGCCAAGGTTCCAGGAGACAGAAGGCCTGAGTAAAGACTACACTGCCCTTGTCAATCAGTTAGTTCAACTTTCCTTTTTATAGGTGGGGAAATGGAGTAACAGAAGTCATATGGTCTGTGGAGGGTCACAGTGGCAGAGTTAGAACCACGTGACCCAGGACAATTGCATTCACCCCTGCGGGCCTCAGTTTCCCTGTCACTACTGAATGAGATCAGAGGTTCTCAGCTGGTACACCTTGAGGTAGCCTCAGATGTGTCCCCAAATTCTGATTAATGTACGTACTCATTGACTTAATACAATGCATGTGTATTATTTCACAGTTTCTGTGCATCAGGAAGCCAGGTACAGGTTAGCTGGGTCACAGGATTGTAATCCAGGTGTTGGCTTGGGCGGCAGCCTCATCAGAGGCTCGACGGGGGAAAGAGATGCTGCCAAACTCCCTCAGATTGTAAGCAGAATTCATTCCCCTGAAGCTCTGGGACTTAGGGAGGTACTCTCTTGCTGGTTGTTGCCTGGTGCCCACCCTCAGCTCCTAGAGGCCTCCCACAAAGTTCCTTGCCATGTGGGGTTCCCTAACCCAATCACTGACTTCATCAAAGCCAAGAAGGGTGAGAGTCTCCTGCAAGATGAAAGTCAGATTTCTATGAATCACATCCCATCACCCTTGCCATATTCTCTTGGTTAAAAGCAAGTCACAGGTCCTGCCCACACTTAAGGGAAGGGAGCCACAAAAGGAGCGTGGACCCCAGGGGGTGGGGATCATGGGGACCACCTTAAGAGTCTCTCTGCCATGATGTGCAAATTTTATTTTTGCTGCAAATGAGTATACAATTACAGAGATATCTGGTCTGGTGGAACATTATGTTGAGATGATCATCTGAGATGCTATAAAACAAAACATACCTTGCAACAAGCTAAAAGTGAGAGTTATGGCACAGAGTAGAATTTCATCTTACAAGGTATAAACTTCTAAAAGCAGCTCGTAAGAGGAAAATTGCCCATAGTCAAATTTACCATTAAAAATCTCTTAAGCCGGGACTTTCCTGGTGGCGCAGTGGTTAAGAATCCGCCTGCCAATGCAGGGGACACGGGTTCAAGCCCTGGACCAGGAAGATCCCACATGCCGCGGAGCAACTAAGCCCCTGCGCCACAACTACTGAGCCTGTGCTCTAGAGCCTGCGAGCCACAACTACCGAAGCCTGCATGCCTAGAGCCCGTGCTCCGCAACAAGAGAAGCCACAGCAATGAGAAGCCCGCACACCGCAGCAAAGAGTAGCCCCCACTTGCAGCAAATAGAGAAAGCTCGCACGCAGCAACGAAGCCCCAATGCAGCCAAAAATAAATAAATAAATTTATTTTAAAAAATCCCTTAAGCCATCCATAAAGTAAGTGTACTTATTCTTGTGTATTACCGTATTGTACATTACCTTAAACTGTAATTCTTATGCAAGTTGAGGTCTAAAAATCATTCAGCCATATTGAAAGAAAGTCCATACTCAGAATCTGAGCATTCAAACCAATCTGTCTTAATACAATTTCCTAGCAGGCAAGAGAATACAGATGAAGGATATTAAAACATTCCTTCTGGCCTCAAGAGATTATCCCATTCTGTTTATAAGTAAGCTTCAGAAACTTTATAACATGGTAATAATAGACTTATTTTGTTGTTAAAGATTAAATGAGATAATATACATGAAACAAGTCATCCCTGGGCCTGGCACATTCAATGAATGTTTGCAGACTTTGAAGGATCAAATACTCAGATACACATACACAATCTTTTGAAGAGATGTAGAGAACTTGGGCACATGTGTCCTGCTTGTCCAAGTTGGCATTTCCTCCTGTAGGTCCCCAGAGACTCCCATTCTCATGGCCATTGGGCTTATCTTCATGGGGTGAAGGGTCTACTGTCAATTCTTTATTTGAACAAGTCTTGTATAGACATCTTACCAGGAATGTTGTAACACCACTCAAATGGTAATATAATAATAAGGAAATATAGGATGTTTGGGGGAAAGCAATAAGTATGTCTCATGAGTATATAAGAGAGTAAGGTCAGGCAGGAGACGTTCCTTCTCAGATGAGGAGACTGCTAGAAGGGACCCTAATATGTAGCGTAATCACGGTGAACACGCTTACAGATACTGCGAAATGTGACTATAATGGTGGCTAATCACGAACTTGATCAGTTGAGGTTAAGTCTGCCATCAGCATTTTTGGCCTTTGATGGTATATCGCGCACCCCAAACACTGCAAATCCCTGCATTGCAGTGAATGTTTTCTTATCCTTCCCCCCCTAAAAAGAATTCAGTTTCTAAGTCTGGTGTCAAAAATTCAAAAGCCATAGGAGTCAGGCCCATACGTAAATGAAAAGGGCAGGCAGAAGACAAAAGAGAATGAAATGGAGTAGGGTGAAATGGCAAGCAATCGCTGGATCTGTGTAAAGACATTCAAATTTGGATACTTCTCCAGGCTCCATGTAGATGAGACATAACAGGCCTGCAGCTGGATCCCTCCAACGAGCACACAGTTTCCCATTCTGAAGGGCCTGCAGGTGGCAAAGGCTGTTTATGTTGTCCCCCAAACACTGGGTTTTTAAAAAGGAAAATACTCTTACCCTGTATGGAAGCAAGAGAGTAGATTTTATGTTGGTCTGACCACATTGAATCATTTCAGATTTGGGATCATATGATGTTCGCTCTAGAACTTGTAGCCACAAACCTCCAGGCAGGGTTAGGGAGAGGTTAGGTTCTATTTCCATTATTTTTCCATGAAGGACTGTCTCTCAGTAACTCTCACTACTGTTATCCCATCTGCTTATAAGTGAAATACAGATCTGGAATATCATTTTTATCTGCACATATTTAAAATGTAATGTCCAAATATTATGCTCTTTGAAAAGAGACACCTGTCCAAAAAATTCCCAGGAAGGTTTTAGAGAGTGCACTTAAGCTCAGATTTAGACACAAGTGAAGCTCATTTTTCATTTAGTAGAAACCTCAGACTAGCCAAGACTTGGAATACATGCTGAACGTTTTGCAAATAGAGCAATGCCTCATTTGTCTGACGTGGACTGTTCCATGTAAATGCGTTTTCCACATAACTCAAGTTTATCCCTTTGCACATCAAATCATATGTTATTCTAACCATTTTGCATAGGAATATTCCTGAGAGTGCATTACACACTTTCCTACCTCCTTCAGTAGAATTTGAGAAACATAACTTAATCTTGGCTTTCTGACTCAGGGTCATCGTCATGAATATCAAGTATTGGGCTGCTCTCCGCTCAAATAAAGGGATGTCTCTGGGTCCCTACAGCCTAAACGGGGCTGTCTGACTTCACTTTGCAGGAACTGGGATTTGTCGTCTTTTTGAGATGGTGCCTGCCAGCTTTCCATCTAATCCTTCAGTGTTCTCATAGGATCTAAAATCCTTTTTGCTCCCTACCCATTTAAATCTGTGTCTTCTACGAAATACAAAGGTAAAGTGAAGAGAGCACCTTATTTGGATGACCAAAAATCCTGGATTATTTTCCTGTTTCTAATACATCCTGTGACTTTGTTAACTGAACAATTACTCAACCCCTCTTGGCCTCTGTTCCACTACCTAAAAGTGAGAGGATCAAACATGATGCTCTCTAAAATCCGCTAAATCTATGCCAATTTGCATAATTTTATACTGTTTTTGACTCTAAGATGAACAAACACATTAAAATTGTGGGTAAACGTAAGGACTGTAGGTCCTGAGGAATCAGACTTTAACATCCCTGTCAGGAGCAAAGTGCATGAGTTATATTTTACCTTATTTGTTTGTAGGTTGTTTTCTGTATGGTTGAGGCTGCCAGAGAAGTCACTGCTCAGTCACTGGAATATCATGTTGTATCAGTTATCTATTGCTGTGTAACAAATCAACCCCAAATTTAGCAGCTTAAAGCAACAATGATTTGTTATTTCTCATGATTCTGTGGTGCAGGAATTCAAGTGCATGGCTGCTAGGTGGTTGTGCTGGATGTAGTGTGAACTGAGGGAGCTCCTCTGACGGCATTTACCTGCGGTTGGGCTGGACTGGGAGGGTGAAGGAGTCCTCACTCGCATGTCTGATACCTTGATGCTTCTCCACTGGCGTTTCTCCTACCACCCGGTGTCACCCTTCTGTAGTTTAGCCGTAGCTCTTTTACATCTTGGTGATTGGCTTCCCCAGGGGAAAGTAAATGCTGCCAGGCCTTTTACAGGGTGAGCCAAGCATTGACACAACATCGCTTCTGCCACGTTTTATTGGTCAAAACAAGTCACAATTCAAAGAGATTCAAGGAAAGGGGGAATAGATTCCACCTCCCGATGGGTAGGATTGCATGCATGTACAGGAAAGGAAGGGATTAATGGACACCATGTCTGGAAACCCTCTACTACCCACTTGGATACATCTTCACATGATACTTTACAAGCCTAAAGGTTTTCCCTTAATGTCAAAAGTATTAATTAGTGTTGATGTACCTAATTATTCTCCTAAGTAGTGTCAGTTTCATAAACAGCACTTTTCCTCTGGGAAAGGAATAAAAAGCAAACCCACACTTTTAATTGGGTACTTCTCTGAATTGGATTCCAAGTCTGTACTTTTCTCTTGTAAACATGCAGCCAAGTCTCCGAGTTTTGATTCAGTATTTGATGAATCAAAGTCAAATCTTGTGAAAGAAAACATTACCTCTTTCTGAACTTTCTGTATAGCTGTGCTTGCCTTTGGTTGTTGTCAAAACTCTATGAAAGTGTTTGCCCAACAAATCAAATTACCCAACTGCAATATTCTATTTGCTTTCTTATCAAGGGAAAATAGGTTCCTTTCGCCTTCCGGTTTTTGTGCATTTCCTTTTGTCTGTCCTGGTGCTCATTTATTCGTGTATTTATGTGGATTCCCTGAGCATATTCCATGTGCCCGGCTTAAATAAGCAACAAATAAGGCAGACATCACCCTGCTCTTGTGAAGCTGACATTCTAACGTGGAAAATAAATAATAGAGAAATAACTGATCAATTACAATTGTAATGTATGCTGCAAAGGAAAAGTCTAAAGAGTGGATACGATGTCACAGAGACCCAACTTAGTATGAGGCCCTGCAGAGGAAGTGATGTTTAAGCTGAACCCTGCAGGGGGGGGTAGGTATCCACTAGATGAAAGAACCGTGGAGGAAGTTGTTGAGGAGGAGGCGCTCCAGGCAGAGGGAACAGCACATACAAAGACCCTTTGGAAGAGAATGAGATGTGGTGGGTAACCAGTGTGGAATGACAAGATCAGGATGAAGACGTATGTAGAATACTGAAACTAAAATAGCCATTTAAGAGCTATGAAACCTTGAGCATAACGGGCATAATATTCCTTGAGCCTCAGGGAGAGGAGAGAAAGGAAAATGTTGACTCTTTTTACCAACCCTCCCCACCCACAGAGAGGCTTGTAAAGAAATCTCAGTGCCATCTGGCCCATCATGTTGTTCTTGAGAGCTTAAGTGTACCAATAACGTCTTCTAAGTGCCAGGTACCACGTTACATACTGCGAGTAGAAACGTGAGTAATAACAGGTGCGCAATAAAGACGCGCTTATGAGGGAAAAAGACAGTGCCCTCCAGGAACCCTCAGCCTACTGGCTAGGGAGTGCAGGTTGGAGGATGGAGTGTTGCCCTGAAATGCAATCAGAGCTATGATGAAATAATTTGGGGGGGGTACAGTCAGATTAGATTAAAATCTTTTGCAGCCCTAAGGACTGAAAATGTTACTGCACCCTCCCTTCCATCCAAATGCATTTCAAAATAATATTTTATCTCTAAAAATGACAAAGAAAAAAGCAAACACTGAAAATGAAAGAAATTCTTGTTATATTTTTCTGTTATGTAATTTTGGCCAAGTTCATCAAAGCTGAACTGTACTCATTTTATTTATTTACTTATGTATACCTTTTGGTGTCCTCACTTGGCCAATCACCTAAGCACATGCTTGCCCTGTTTGCCCTATCTTTTGAGTAGTTTTGCAGTGACTCACAGTGTAGGGTATGACAGATTCATTCTATTGGGGTGTTGGGACGGGGTGGGAGAATAGGAGAGGAGGTGTCAATTAAGCCTCATTTTAAGTAGTAACGCATTAGTTAGGAAACAGATTCTGGTTGTTTTTTTTTTTTTTTTTTTTTTTTTTTGCTATTTTTTTTTAAGTCCCTAATATAACAGAGGCTTAAATAAGAGAGTTTACTTCTCTTTCACCCTAACCATACAAATATAGGCAGTCCCAGGACCAATATGGTGGATTCACAGTGTCCTGGTCCCTGGTTCCTTCAGTGTTATTGCTCTGAGACTCTCAACACATAGCTCCCATCCCATGACCTAAAATGTCTTCTCAGCTCCTACCATCACATCTTCATTCGTCTGCAGAAAGGACGGAAGGACAAAAAGAGAGAGCATGCTCATTCCTCCTTAGGGTGCCATCCACTTTTGCTCACAGCCCATTGGCCAGGCCTAGTCCCGTGGTCATACCTAGCTGCAAGGAAGTCTGGGTACTGTAGTCTTTAGCTGGGTGGCCATGTACCCAGCTAAAACTCAAGGGAGCCCAACTACTAAAGGAAGAAAGGAAGAGTGAATATTGGAGAGCAACCAGCAGCTTCACCACAGATGGCAGGGGGCGTGGCCAGGATGGGTAGCCAAAGACAGGAACTTATGAAAATCATCTGTGAAGTTTTACAATGCCCATTTTATATAAGAGGAGCACCGAAACACACAGACGTTAAGGTAGATACCGTGGCATACCAAGGTGGTGGTGGGAATGGTCCCACCCTGGGGACAGGCTATAAAGAAGTGCATTATCTGTATAAGAATAACCACACCCATGAAGAGCTCTTCTGCTTTGCATTACGCATTAGTGGTTCTAACAGGTCAGTGATCAAACCCTCCTCCCTGCTGGCACAGACCCTTCCCACTGCTCCCAGCCCCCATGCCCTTGCCAAGGCAGGCAAGGGCTGGAAGAAAGTCTAAGGTATCTTGAGCCTGAACAAACAGTGGGGAAGGAGAAGGGCAGTTCCCTAACACACACACGTACAAACACAACCTTCTCTTAGTCCTGGCCTACTCCTTTGCATGTATTAATAAACCCTGCCCTTGAACCCAGTATGTCCTGGTATTCAAGGTCCCGTTTAGATCTTTGTTCAAATCCTGGCTCTGTCGTTTCCTAGGTCTGTGACTTTGAACAAGTCAGTGAGATTACAATCTATCTAGACCAGTGATTCTCAAACTTGAATCCGTGTGAATCAGTATAACCCAGGGGGCCTTGTTAAAACTCAGACTGCTGGCCCCCACTGCCAGAGATTGTGATTCAGTAGGTCTGGGCTGGTACTAGAGAATTCAAATTTCCAACAAATTCCCAAATGGTGTCCATGCTGTTGGTCCAGAAACCACATTTTGAGACTCTGTTCTAAACGGAGGGAAGTAGGTTTTACCTTTGGTTTTGGTGGGTGCAGTCGGTCATAAAAAATCCTAACGTAATGGGAGGTCGTGGGAGTTTTAACTGTTTTTGAAAACAGAAAATACCTAGTAATAACACATGACATTACCTAATGATTTACAATTTTCACTTTTCTTTCACAAAGCCCAAGCATTATTAATAATAACGATAACTAACTGTTTCCATCAGCCTCACTGGATTTTAAGCTCAATGAGACAAAGGACCGTGAAAAACACACCACCAGCTTAATATACCGCCTGCCCCACAATAACTACTCAGTAAATATTTGTCAAACACATAAATTTTACTGAGTTCTTACTAAGTCCCAGACATTCTGCTGTGCACTTTATGGGTGTTATTTCCATCAATCCTCAAAATAAGCAGAAAGTAAGTCCTATTATCAGTCCCACCTTACAGTTGGGGAAATCAAGACTCATAGAGGTTAAGCATCTTGTCGAGGGTCATTTATGAAGAAATGACCAAGCCAGCACTCGACCCCAGTTCTGCTTGACCCCAAGGCCCGCTCTTAATCATAATTCTCTATTGCAGGGGTCAGCACACTTGGCCTGCAGGCCAAATCTCGCTCACCACATAGTTTTGTAGGACCCATGAGTATATCTTTTTGTTTTTGGCCACACCAAGTGGCACATGGGATTTTAGTTCCCCGACCAGGGATCGAACCTGTGCCCCATGCATTGGAAGCACAGAGTCTTAACCACTAGACCACGAGGGAAGTCCCTGTAGGACCCATGAGTTTAAAATGGCTTTCCATTTTTAAATGGTTGAAAAAAATTTTTTTAATCCAAATAAAATAATAATGTTTTGTGACACATGAAAATTGACATTGAAATTTCCGTATCCCTCTGTAAAGTGTTACTGGAATCCAGCCACACCCGTTTGTTTACATATATTATCTTTGGCTGCTTTGGGGCTGTGATTACAGAGCTGAGTAGCTGTAACAGAGCCCATTCACCTCGTAAAGTCCAAACTATTTACTATCTGCCCTTTAAAGAAAAAGTGTGTTGATCTCTGCCCTTTTGATTCTTATTATCCTTTTCATAATGCTAGATTCAAGAAGAAATTATTCCAGGTGAAAGTCATCACAATTAATCCTTTTTTCCCTAATTTTTAAAAATAACACCTTGTTTCCTGAGCTGCCTACAATCCCACCATTAAAGTGTTTTGGTTTAATGCTGGCTGCAAGGAACGCCTCTCAAGAGGCAAATACCCCTGAGAGTGGTAGCTCGTTATTTGGTTAATAACAGTGAAAGAAAGCTGTGTGGTGTTTAGCAAAAGGCAATGGTCCAAGGAAAAGGCCACCAGTATTCCCAGATGCTGCAGTGTCTAGTTTTCCAGTCCAATTTCCCAGAGTGAAACAAACTCACATAGCCTAGGCCGTAGTATCAAGAGGTTCCAGCCGGGCTGAATTCCCTGGTCCGGGGCAAGATCCGTTGGAGACTTAGCCTGTTTGCTGGATCCCAAAGAATCAAAGATAAGGATTACAGTGGTCAAGCTCACACAGTGAATCGTTGATTGTGTTTTATCCTTTTAAATATGTGTAAGTCATAGAAAGCTCTGCAGTCAAAAATATTGACCGCATTGATCTCTGACAACCACAGAAGCAGCCCAGGTGGGCTGCAATGGAAAGGCTGTGAAATACTTAAAATAAAGATGTTATCCTATGGAAGAGGCAGCGCCTGCCGCCTCCCCCTCCCCCAGCCTGAAAGCAAGTTGGAATGCAAATGCACGAACGCCAGTCAGCAAAAGGAAAAAAGTACTTTTGCAACCCGACTTTGACATCAGCGTGCAGGCCTCGAGTCCAGCACGGTGTTTCGGGGCAGCAGGAATACAAATTTCTGCAGCATGCATAGATTTTATAAGGAGTGTGTCGGAGTGAATCGTGTTCCAAGGCCGGATGAGCAGTGTTGGTCTTCTTACAGAGAGAGCACCTTCATCATGCAGGGGGGAAAAGGACATTGCCAGTCACGGACTTTCCTTTTGCAAACCCGCAGTCCGTGTTCCAGAGCAGAATCTTCATGCATCATTCCCTTATCCGGGTAATCGCCTTCTCTGCTGCAAGGTCAAGCACATACTTGGGCCCGGCCCCTCTGCTGAATGCTGGGGACGTGAGTCCGCCCTCGAGAAGCCGATGGGGAGAGACACACATCAATCTCAAGGCTTCTTGGTGGCAGAGATTTTCATCTTGTTCGTCTAAGCTCACAGGGCCTGGCATGTAGTAGGGGCTCAGCCAGAATTTGTCAAACACGTGACGAGGTGAATAAGCTGACTGTAAGACAAGGGGTGGAAAGTGAGGTGGGATGGTAGAAGAGTAACTAATTCAGCCCGGCTCCAGAGAAGAGGCAAGATTCAACCTGGGCCTTGAAGGATGCATGAGAGTTCAGGAGGTGGAGACAGAGGAAAGTGTATCTTGGAACGAGTCTTCTAGCAGAAGGGGACAGAGGATGAGTCTTTCTTCCTAAGACCCTTCTAGAAATAGGCACTGAATAAATCAATATAGCTAAGCCTCTCCATAAATGCACCTGAACCTTCTAGAATTCAACATATTACACCCTCCAGAGATATTCAGAATGTACCAGAACTTCCTTCTGCTGCCTTCTGTAGCATTGCTCAGGGCCTGACAATTAGGACAGTTGTTTGTCCTGGGGAGTGATTCAAAGAGGGTCCAATGCGTAGCAGCAAATGAGTCCTAAACGCTCCCAGGACAGGGCGACAGAGCCCAGCCCACACGTCTGTCGCACAGGATTTGCCAGGTGGAAGATAGGGAAGGGTGGAGAGGGTTGGCAGGAATGCTGTGTGGATCTTCTGGGAGTAGAAGGAAGAGCTGCTGGGCTCAGTTCTGCTTGGGGTTTCGAGAGCCCGCACCAGGGCTGGGCACCATGCTTGGCATAGGGTGTAAAACAGCAGCATTAGCAGGAGGGGCAGGTGAAAACATAGGCTTTGGAGTTAAACATTCATTCACTCATTCATTCATTTATCTAACATTTATTGAGCACCGACTCTGTTCTAGGCTCTGGATACAGTTGTGAAAGACCAAGTAAAGTGCTGCCCTTGTAGAATTTATGTTCTAGTAGAGAAAGACCATAAATAAATATTAATGTTTATTGAGTGCTCACTATGTGCATTGTTTTAAGTACTTTATATATATATTAAACACAACATTTCAAACTCACAAGAAACCTATAAGTTACAACGATACTCCCATTGTACAGATGATGAAACTTCCGTCCCAGAGAGTTTAAACCAGGAGTAGAAATGGGATCCAGGGTTCAGGCGTCTGACTCCGGATTTGGCTCTTGACTGCCACATTGTGCCGTCCTAGGATAGAGGGTGACTGAGGCTGGGGAAGGTTAGCTGTGTTTGCTAACATGACCCAGGAAGGCCCCTCTGAGCAGTGACATTGGGCTATGACCCAGATGAGAAGGAGCCAGCCATGCCAAGATCGGGGGAAAGTATTGCGGGGAGAAGGAAAATAAGGGGTCAAGGCCCTGAGTGGGAGACAAGGTTAGTTTGCTCCAGAAAACAGGCAGGGGCTGGAGTGTCATGAGCAAGGCAGTGAGTGGCACGAAACAAACCAGAAGTAGGCTGCCTGGATCTCATCTGGACTCTGTCACTTACCACTTGGGAATCATGCACTCAAGCTATTTACCTTCTCGAAGCCTCAGGTTTTTTTTAAAGAGAATTTAATTTTTTTTAAAGAGAATACATGTAATGTGCTCACCCAAAGCCTGGAGCAGAGCAAACACTCAATAAATGTGGCCATTATTCCTGTTAACAAGACAAATTCCTGTTTTCAAGAATGTCACAATTGAGAGTGGTACAGATAATTATGATACAGTAGGATCTGGATATAAAATGTTTCTCATTCCCCAGGAACCTTGACATCCTGGATGTGGTTAATTCTTGCATTTTCTTTTGCTTCTTCAACAGAAAGCTCAGTCACCCTTTCTGGTCCATCCGCCTAGACTTCAATGGCCAAGAACCCTCCTGAGTGTCCCTCCCTCCAGCTCGTCCCAGACCCACAGAGCAAGCCTCACCCCCACCAGCACCAACCAACCCAGCCCTGATAGATGCGGAGTTGTCCTGGGGACAATAAATATGGCAGCCACACTTTCCCATTGGTTGTGGCTTTTGATCCCTTAGCGATGTAACTGCCACGGTACAGAGCCAGGATCACTCTGCAGTCAAGACAGTAGCTTTCTCTCATGAACAGTCCAAAGAGGAACCAAGAGGAGGTAGCAAATGAGTACCAATTTTTCATGTGCGAGGAGAGCCTCGTACATACACAGCCCTAGAGAACCAGCCAGATGCAGGGATGGTCACAGGTGGGAGGAAGGGGAGAGATGGGGTCAGCATCCTGAAAAGAAGTGCCACTGGCTTTCCTGGCAGTGGAGGCTGGATGCCATTGTCACCACCACCACCGTCATCACCACCATCATCATCCTCATTCCTAACCCTTATAGAGCACATGCAATGTGCCGGGCTTTGTTCTAACTGCTTTACACTTGTCATCTCACTCCATCAACATAGCAGCCTCTAAGGTTGGTTCATTATTTTCTGAATTTTCCAAGTGAGGAAACTACGGTACAGAGAGCAACTTACCCATAGCCACCCAGCTAGGAGGTGGATCTGAACTGAAGCTGGATCTGAACCCAAGCCGTCCAGATCTGCGGTCCCTGCCTAGAACTACGGTGCATCCTGCCATCATGATGTTTTGCTTTTTGGCACTATTTTCCTGTCACTACTTACATCAAACTTTACACCAACTCACACTTCCTATCTAAATCAAATGAACACTTTGTAAAACCACTACCATAAACGAAACCAGTTTTGCTTGTCACAAATAGGGAATCACTATAACAATGAAAATGTAATAACAACAAAACTATGGCATTAAAATCCTTGCGAGACATGTTGCCTATTGAAGGCTCTGAGCCCAAGGCCTGCTTACTCTTTCTTTGCAGAAAGGAGAGATTACAAGTGATAGAGGGGTGTTAAAAACACATCAGCACGAAGCTCACACTTTGACTTCAACAGAAAGAGTAAAAGGATTAAAAAGGAAATGTCTTATTCAACTACCATATAAAATATACCTCTTCCCCCAGTGTTTCATTCCTTTTCACGACAGACTGAAGTAGGAGGGGTCCAGGGGTTCATCGGTCAGAAGACCAGTTTGTAATGAGCTGTGTGTCTTGGTGCAATTCAGTGCCCCTCTCTGGACCTTATGCGTACTCTGAGTGAGTGATGAAATGTTGTTCCAGATCAGGGTCCTCAAGAAGCAGTTGGTAGATTAATTCCAGTCCATGATAAAATTTTCTCTAGAAAAATAAGTCCCAATATAAGTGAGATTTCCATAAAGTAAGTTTATTTCATTTAAAGTAATCTTTCTTGATCTGAAATTCATCCAACAACATACGTTCAACAGTATTTGTGGAGCAACCACTATATGCCACCATTCTGTGGGCAGCGAGTTTTCAATTAGTGAGATTTGCTCCTTCTTACTTTAGAAAAACTCAAGTGTCTTCTCTTTTCATTACGTGCTGGTCATAGTAATTCATCTTTCTTGTTTTGTGTGTCCATCCACAGCAAATATAGTTTTCTTTCCTTTTTTTCCTCCCCTCAGAAATTTCACTGGTCTGTGCGTTATATCCTTAAATCTGGGACCTCCTCTCCTAGCGGTTCCCTCTGAGCTCAAGAATGCTGCTATCCATTTCTGTGATTCTTTGCAGAAATTCCTGCAAATGTCAATGCCAAAGGAGCCAGCGGGTGGAAAATCGAGTGAAGGGGTTGGGTCGGGACAGAGCAAGGTGGGCTGCTGGTGCTTCATCTAAAGGGGTCACTGCTCCTCACTTCCGGGGAATTGTTGCCATGGGAGAATGCGGATCAGTGATGCTGGATCTTAAGACATATGGAGGGAAGGTGAAAGGCTTATTTTCACATGAATTCCCTGTAAGTTAGAGGCGGTAGATGGGCCACAAGTTGTGACTTCTGCTTATAATTTCCAAAGCTCTTTCACTTTGGTGCAGCTAGGCGAGCTAGACAAGAGGGCTGCCGTTCCCACCTTGTTCTCATTGACCAACTTGCCTTAAGCGATGTAGCAAATGCAAGTGGTAAAAGGATGGAGCAGGATATCATGAAAGGGCTTGGACTTTGGGTCTGTGGAGCCGAGCGCTTGTCGTTCTTAGCTGGGTAACCTTGAGCAGAGGACAACCTCTCTGGGACTCTTATTTCCTGACCTGTAAATCAGAGATTTTTAATCCTACTTTGCCAATTTTGTGGCAGATTAGAAATAATACCTAATGTCACAAAGTAGAGGGCAGTGGTTTTATTTTATAAGTAAAAGACTTGAACCCAGCTGTTCTGGTCTCGTCTTTTAGCAGCGCCTCTGGGGGGCCGCTGGCCAACCTTTGCTGCCTTTCTGCCTCCCTTGGAGCCTGTGAAAGAGGCATCAGAGGTCCCCGCCTCCTTACTATCCAAGGTCGGGCTCCTCTGTTACACACCACCAGTGGGGAGACCCTGTGGAGAATGCAATTTGCCGAGCCAGTATTTCTGGACCTTGCTCTTCTTGGGCCCAGAATCCGGTGAAAAGCAGTTTTATTGGCAAGAAGGCTAACATCCACTTAAACTGTAGCCTAAGAAATCATGAGCCGCCCATAGAAATGAAACATCGCCCTGCCCCTCTCACTGTAGCCTGAGCATTTGGTGTCCATAGAAACTAGTGTCTCAGGCTGTGAGTGTATAGGCCCAGCTCTCAGCAGATTTGCCGAGAGGATAGGCTACCAACCTCCCCAGGTTGCTCAGGACAAAGCGGGTTACCGAGATGCCAGACTTCCAGTTTAAAACCAGGAAAGTCCCAGGCAAACCAGGACAAATTGGTCACCTTACCCCAGAGCTTGACCTGGAAAGAAGAGCTTGGGTTGGGGAGAGATTCTTTCTAGCTGTAAAATGTCATGGCTGTGCCCCCATGTGTGCTCTTGTCACCTCAAGCAACTTCTTGGGATCAGGACACTCACCTGAGCCTCTGAGCCAATGCTTGAGACGCAGAGCTGGGCAAACAAACATAAGCCAAAGCGGCGTCACGAGTCAATCGGTCTTTCCCGCTGAGCCCAGACTCTGCCTCAGAATCTCTTTCATCATAGGGTTCCAGGTGACTCTTAAAAAACAACCTTCCTTGATTCACCGAGTGACACTGACGTGCCACGGTACTCTGATTTCATACATTTCACCATGTGAAATCTACACAATGTACCCTGGAAGCATTTGTTTAATGAGTAAATAAATAACTGAATGAGTAGGTGAATGAATGAATGACATAGTTAAAGGTTAAAGGCTTCACTGGATAAGTAAATAAATACAATTACAGTTTAAGGATTCCTTCCTTCCTATCAAAGCCACCCATTTTTCTCTCTAGAGCATGCTTTATTACATCCTTTTGACTGGGTCCTTTAAGACCAATGAACGTGGAATAAACCCTGGCTACAGGGCAAAAGGGCTGCGGCTGTAGTCCAGGCTCCAACTCTCGGCCACTTCTAACCTCTCTGCCCTCCATTTACGCATCTGAACCCAAGAGTTCCAACCAGACTCGTTCTATTCCCTCCTCTAGCATTCTAGAACCATCTCTCCACCATGCTCATGTCACCTCTTCCACGTGAAACATTTTCCTTTCAGCTCTTTCTTGACAGAACTCTTTCACCCACATAAATGATTCCAATGGTGAGAAATTCGGGTTCCAGGGCAGAGGTATGTGAGCTGAAGGGAGTTTCTCAGCCTTGAATGGTATCAGAGAGCAGACGGCCTCCGTTGCACATAGCGCTCTCTGGTCCAACAGAAGCAGGACCAGTGTAGAAGCTTTGGGTGGGGAAAGGGAGAGGGCGGCAGAGTCCTCTTCAAACCCTAAGCCTCTGATCAGTGTAACTTCTTCTGCGAAGCCTTCGCTGACCTTCTCCAGCAGAGCTAGAGCTCCTTGCCCTGTGATCTTGTGACACTTTGAGTCTTCCTCTGCTGTAGTCTTGATTTCAAAGCATCACAAGATGCATTTTATTTACATTCTCCTCCATTGATTGAGAGCACCGGGGTTTGTGCACCCAGGGCTCAGTCCTGTGTCAGGCAGCCAGTTTTGTGCTCAAACAAAAGCTAGCAGGTTGAATTCATGAACCAACAAGTGATTAAACGAATAAATGGAGTGGCAACAGTCAATGCAGGTCAAACCACGAGAAAATGCATGCGTCTGGCAGAGTTTCTGAGGCCTAATTATTAGGGAAAAGACATGCCAAGGGGCATAGAATAATCCAGAAGCAATGTTTGGTCTTGGTTAAACCGCATTATGAACACAGTGGCTGTGAGAATGGAGAGATGTGTTTTTCCGCCTGAAGCGTTTTACTTTTCCGTGTTTTGTCTGGGGTTTTAACATTTACGTTCATTATCATGTACCTGAGCTGAGATCTCAAGCAGTTCATTAATTGTCTTGGAGCACAGTTCTGTGCAATTTCACCTGGCATACTCATATCGCTGCAGTGAGGACTTTGTTGTACCTTGAGTGTTTTTAATGACTCTCCCTGAAAATCTATCTAAAACACACACACACACAACACATTAGCACAGAGGAAGGTAAGGACGCAGTGCTGGGTAGGGGTCCCTGGAGAGGAAGCTGTGTTTGGACATTGAAGCAGGCCCGGGGGAAGCCACTGGCCGTTGAGTGTGAACACCACTGCCCTCCAGTGGAGGGAATGCCAGGTCCACTCAGGAGGGCTACTGCCTCCGTGGGGGAGGACTGGGGCCCTGGGCCTGAAGCCTCCGCAACTATATTCCTTCCATGGATCTGTCTTCCAAAGGGCCACACATCACCCAACTCAGGCAAGTGGCTACCTGAGGGGACTATTTTGTTTGTTGTTTGTTTTTAACCGTGTGACCTTTTTGTATCAGTGGAAATAGGAGAAAGAACGAAAAATGCAGGACTTGCCCGTCCTGGAAAGGCAGGCTTAGTATCTTGGATGACGTGCCCTGTGTATGTGTTACTCCTGCTTCCTCTTTCTTCGCTTGCCTCTTCAGGAATGGGAACGGAAGGAAGGACAGCGCTTAACACAAAGGAATGCATTGCTAATGGTGGAATTTCAGATACTAGAGGGAGAATCGCTGTGTGTAGGAGTCCATCCATTCAAGTCGGCAAATAGACAGCAATTGCCTTCTGTGTGTTGGGTATTTAGGAAAGAAAGACTAAGACAGGGACTTCTCTCCTGGAAGAGCTCATAGTTCAGTGGAATAAACAGGCCTATAAACAGATAATCCAGGTCAGTTTGTAGGTACTTAGGAGCTCAGCATCTGTGGACTTATTTGTCATTGTGGCCATTTATACCTCAACAACCCACACGATAGAGATGTGGTAACTTTTCTCTTTGCTGTGGCATGAATTTGATTTGAGTTGCAACGCTAATGACAAGGAGCAAGTTAATTGCCCAGTAAGCACCCCTAGTCCACCGCCCAGGTCTACGCTCAGTAGGACTTTGCTCCCCTTCCTTCACCACTGCACGTGCCATTATCCCGATGTGTCGTGGTAATCGTGTTAAGTGCGGAGGAGTGTCATCAAGTTGGAGAAGAAGACATTACTGCTAAAAGTCCAAATATGTTGTTGTATAAAGGTATTTACAGAAACCATGTGACTCAGGAGGAAAATAAGAATTAGGAGACTCCCAGGAGCCTCTATCAGCAAGCCCGTGTTCACAGATTTGGGAACCTGGGACAATCTCATGCTACAACTTGTAAACCGGCAAGAGTCGACAGGTCTATAATTATTACGATCAGGTTTTCCAGATGAAAATTAGCTCCTGCGGTATATGAGTTCAGCTGTCCTTGGAAGGATCAAAAGGGAGAATATTTGAAATTAAGCATATCCTGGAAAATATATGAAATCGAGAAGGTCATGGAAACCTGAAGCCACAGACACTGTATGTGCAGCAGGGATGAGGATAAGAGATGCTGAGGACACAGCTGAGGGCACACCTGGCGCACCTGGTGCACAGATCCCAGCGGCTGAGACCACTCCAGACCGTGTGCATTTGCTTAGTCTGTTGGGTAGAACATATCAAACCAGAGCACACAGGTCACAGGTTGCTCCTTCAGTCAAGGGAGGGCCCCCACTAGGCACTGCCTGTGGGACGTCAAAGGGTTCTCAGGTTCCTGAGTAATTCCTGATGCACAGCCACTAACTCTGCTGTCATTAGAAACAGCAAATCATTAGTCCAAAACCTGGAGCTCCAGTAGTATCAGAAAGACCCTGCCGGTGGTGGATCAAGGGTTGTCTTCAAGAGATGCAGTATTAGCTCTGTGATTGCCTGTCATTGAGACAATCGCTATTGACAGAGGGCTTGCTAGGTGCCAAGCATGTGCTAAGGCAGTGAAGGCTCAGAGCGTACTCCTCTTCGCAGCAGGACTAGCCCATAATCTAGCACAAAGAGAGAAAATAAACAAGACCATTTCCAAGTGTGATAAGAGTTTCGAAGGCTTCAAAACAGGCTGAGGAGATTGTGACTCAGGATGATGGTGAAACTACTATAAACAGACAATCAAGGAAGTCCTGGCCAACGTGAAACTTTGGCAGTGAGGAGTGGTCGACCGTGTAGAGAACAGCAGTGGCCCAGGCAAGAGCAACCTGGACATTTGGGAGAAAGGCCTTGAGGCTGCAGCCTCGTGAACTCGAAAATATGTAGGAGGAGGTGGATTCAAAGGGGCAGGAAAGGGTCGGATCGTTCAGGGACCTGAGGCCTACGGCAAAGAGTTTGCAAAGTGAAGCCATTGGAGGGTTTTAAAGAAGAGGGGTGGGGACTTCCCTGGAGGTCCAGTAGTTAAGACCCTGGGCTTCCACTGCAGGGGGCGCGGGTTCGACCCCTGGTTGGGGAACTAGGATGCCACATGCTGCCCAGTGCGGTCAAGAAAAATTTTTTTAAATAAAGAAGAGGGGTGAGTGTGTGCCAGTGACAATGAAGGGGTGATGGACAAGGCAGAGCTGCTCACCCGTAGGGTCCCAACCTGCTATTGTATCAAGACCAGCAGGAGAAAATGTGTGCTGATTTAGTTAACGTTCCAGGAATTGCATATAACTTGCAGCACCCTTTCTCTATGCTGCATCTTATTTAAAAAATCCTCATAAACAGGCACTCCAACTCTGTTTATAAGTAGTTTGGATCTCAGCTTTACAGACTTAGCATTTTCAATTTAGGCTACTTATTTCTTAGCAGCTCACATGTTAGAGACATAGTAACTTTTCACGATGTTGATAAGAAAGAATGAGGTCCATGGGAGGTTGTCAAACGTGGTGAGCTTGCCCGGATACCTCTGCCTTAGCTGATAAATGATTTATTATTGACAGGTCATTGATAGGTGATCATTCTCCACACAGAATCTGTGGTGAGGCATTTTCTTTTCTCATTTAGTGAGAAATTGGCATCTTTCTATTCTGATTGTAAGAAGATTGGAGTTTGTATTGTCCTTTTTTTGCATTGGTTGCCTGGAAGCTCATATACAAATGGGATGGTTAGTCACAGGACCTATTTTAATTCTTATCATTAAGATATTTGCTTTCTCCTTTTTTCACTTGCTTTATTATTTATTCCCTTTATATGTCACCTTAAATCTTTTTATGGCTAGAGTTGGGATATCAATAAAGAAAATTACATGCTTCAACGTCATAAGCCCAGTCTGCTTGATAAATACCTTAGAAATTTTATATCCATTAGTGGCAGGGTAGGAACAGTTAGCTGAATTAGTGATTAAATACACTATTATTGATAATTTCTATAAAATGTTAAGCTTCGGGACTTCAGCCAAGAATTAGCACCCAGACAAGCATCATTTCTACTAAAAAATCAGGTTCTACCATAAATTCAAGGGTTGACTATTGCCATCAGAAAGGTTTTAAGCTTAATTTAAAACAGGAATGCCTCTCATCACTGGAATGCATTTGCCAAAGAACTTCAACTTCTGTCTTCTTTCCCGCTGAACTTTAAAAACGGGAGAGACAACTGCCTGTCGAGACTGTTTTGTCTAGAGCCAGGCTTAGGGCAGCAATCCAGCATGACAAGTTTCAATCCTTGCTCTCCAGCTCAAAACCAGGAAGCACCTTGACTGCATCTTGTTAATTGCAAAATTAACTTAAAGTAAAAATAAAAGAATAAAAGAGCCCCTCTTCTCCTTTGCTTCCTACAAAGCAGGAAGTTTGGGGGTGGTGGTTACACACCGACCCAAGGCCTGCATTTCTGTGATCTAGCCCTGAAAACCATTTATGACCAAATTTAACTCCGGAAAGCTCTGCTCTCTCTCTCTCTCCCTCTGATCATCCATATCAGTTTCATCTCATGACTCTGACATTTACTGGCTCAGCTGACCATAACCACACTGGATAATCCCATATGTGGGATTTAGTCATAAACACAGCCCTGCATCTAGACAAATTATATAGGTAATGGTTGTAAGGAGAAAAGGTAAAAAGGTGCCGAATTGCATAAGATATTTTAGGTAGTTTGCCAAATCTTTTCTAAAAACAAACCAACAAATCATCAAAACCAGCAAGAACCTTACTTTTTAAAAATTTAAGTAATAAATGTTCACTGAAGGGAAATTAAAGCTTACAGGTAGAATGGATGGAAGGAAGGAACAAAGGAAGGAACGAAGGAAGGAATGAAGGAAGGAACGAAGGAAGGAATGAAGGAAGGAAAAAGGAGGGAGGGAGAAAGGGAGGGAAGTAAGGAGAAAGGAGGAAGCTGTGAATGTATATTACTAACATTTTAGTAGATATTAATGTTTGGGACACAAATTCTAGATCAGGGGTTGACAAACTGAGGCCCCCAGGCCAAATCCAGCCCACTTCCTGTTTTTATTAATAAAGTTTTATTGGACACAGCCATGCCCGTCCATTTACATAATATCTTTGGCTAATTTTATGATACAATGGCAGAGCTGAGTAGTAGGAACAGAGATCATATGGTCTGTAAAGACTAAATTATCTATTATTTATATCTGGCCCTTTATAGAATTAGTTTGCCAGCCCCTGATCTACACTTTTTGTCTCTAAATACTTATATTTATACATAGTTTCATACACTTTTTTTTTTTTTTTTTTTTACTTTTTAGCTTGAAATAATTCTAAATCCCACAGGAAGTAGCAAAGAAATGTCAAGAGAAGTCCCGTGCACTCTTCACCCAGCTCCCCCGTCGCTAACATCTTGCATAACTGTTGCACAATATCAAACCAAAACGAATTCAGATTTCACCAGTTTACATGCAGTCATGTGCGGTGATACACATGCCTTTTATATGTAAAAGTGATATAACATATCACATTTGTTAAGGGTGACAATAATGAAAACTCAACTGACAGAGCGAAGGAAAGAACATGAGTATAGTTAGCGCATCCTGAGAACCCGAAGAGTCTGAGATGATCCCATCATCCTGAGAAAATCAGGACTGCTTCTTCTGCACCAACAGTCACTCCTAAATCATGTTGACCAAGACATCTGATGGAGGTTATGTATTTTATTTGCACCTAAACGTATAATCCTTTCTATTTTCTCTCTTCTGCACTCCCACCCTCTTAACACTTTTTTTAAAGTGCCTGAATTATGACTGGGCAATCAAAGATGATGGCACATTGATAAGGTCCAGAAAGCCTCAGCCCCTCCAAAGCCAGAGATTAAAGAGAAACGTGACATTCAGTTTATTTAAATATGTTTATCTGACATCTGCCTGGGATTCATCTGCAGTACGTAGGGCTCCTTCCCAATCCTTTCCCACACTGTGCCTGGCCTCACTTTGCAAGGGATGAAGTTCTCAAGCCTCAGCAACTAAGAAGAAAAGATGCCAGAGTCTCTGGCAAACCATGTGAGAGGGAGAAACGCCTCTCCCCGGCTAGTCATGAGTTGCTTTATAACTCATTTCCCCATGGACGGAATTACCAAGTGTCCATTCAGATTCTGGATACATTAATAGTTGTGCTGAGTGAGGCTGGGTTAACAGGCCTAGGTTATAGGTTTCTAGGAAATATAAGAAGATAGCTGGTAGGTAAGAGTATAATAAAGTTGTTTTTTAACAAAGTCTATTTAGGGAGCTAATTATAAACAGTATGATTGAGAAAATTTAATGGAGTAGCTTGAACAGAAGATAGTAACTAACCAGAGAGAGGCCAATGAAAGGTGTAAGTCACCTCGTGGACACCAGAGAGGACTGTGCCAGAAAAGCAGATAGGATTGAGGCACTTGGTTCTCTTTCTAGGACCTGGTGGGAGATAGGAGACGTGGGCCAGCACAGCTGGGCCGTGGAGACTCATGACCCCAATGGGAAGGTAAAGTCTAAGCTGGCAAGGGTGGGCCTGGAAACCAGTTAGGAGGCTTTGCAGTAGCCCAGCTGAGAGATGACAGTGCTTTGGACCAGTGGTTCCCAGCGTGGTCCCCAAACTCTTGGCCTCACCAGAGACCTACTGAGTCAGAAACCCTGAGGATGGGGCCCAATAACCTGTGTCCTAATAAGCCCTCGCTGTGATTCTGAAACACCCTAGAGTCTGAGATCCACCACTGCCTTGGACTAAGATGTTAGCCGTGGAGGTGCTCAGACTCTGGGTCTGCTTTAAACATAGAGCTTGGGCAGTGGGCAAAGGTTCGGTAGGGTTGGTCCCTTAAGACAGGATCAGGGTCATTTGCCACGGCCCTCACTCAGCCTTTTATATTCCCTCTCTGGACCTTGTAGGTATTTGATTTGGTTCCCTGCCCAAGACCAGTGGAAGAAAGAGGTAGAAATTTCAGTGATGGGAATCCCAGAACCTTCTCCTGTTAGAAAAATTGCCTTGAGTCATTTCCTTCTGTGTGGCAGAATCATCTCAATCATCCTTTTTTGGGAAGCGTTGGAGAGGGAAAGAGGAAGGTCTGTACTAAGTTTTTGAGGAAGGGTGTTGAAAAAGGAAAAAAATAAATGGGCCCCACGGTTTCCTTTGTCCAATCTGGTTCCCCTTCCCCAGAGGCAACACTCAGTACATGCTATTGCTTCTCACAAGCTGAGATGGGAAAATCATTTCCCAGCTTCACTTGCCAGGGGGCAAAAGTTTTAGCCACAAATGGCAGTTCCTAAAGGCAGCTCTTATTAAACCGCTATCACATTAAGCCCAGACAGTGACCTGTTCTGTCGCCTGAAAGAATCTGCAATTCACATGGGGAGTCTAATCAGGATATCAATGGGTTTGGTTTTTAATTCTTATAATATTTTCATCAGTTAAAAAAAAAAAAACTCATTTCAACCTGCATTAAGCTTGGAAAGTGGATTCTGTGGGGTGAGAAGTGACAGGATTGGGGAAAGCTTTGATTTTCTCATCAGGTAAAATGTAAGCATACGGAGGCTTCAGTGTGTTTTAAAAGAAACCTTCACGAAGAAATGATAGGTTGCGCCTGTGACCACTTTGTTACCCGTTGGCTGAGCTGCAGGAGAAAACACGTCCGAGGAGAACGGTGTTCGTGCCGCCCTGCTAGATGCTGATCTTAACCAACGCCTTCCGGGGCTGGTCATCTCATAGCATCCAATGCAGGGAGATAACACGCTCACATATTGGACACTCCAAAATATATAACCCCTAAACCAAGTCAGTACTTTGTTTGCAGTTGCCATAATTTAGTGAATCAAAGATACCACTGTGTGCCATTATTTAGGTACCTCCAAGAGAAAAAAAGACACACACACACACACACACACACACACACACACAACACAACAACAACGCTGTCAATTAATTGTAAGATGTCATTGTTTGGAAGATGCCTTCTGATTTCAGTTAAATCTAAGATGCCTGGAGGTAGGCTGTCTAAGCTGACAGGTAAGCACAGTGAGGCCATCACAGACCCATGTTTTTTCCATCCTTTTCTGCTCCCTCAGGCTTAGTGTCAATGCCCCGTCCCCGTGCTTGTCACTCACGTGGCAGCGAGATGGCGGATACATCTTCATACCTCATATTCCCTTTGCAAAAGGAAGGAAGGAGAGTGTATCAGTCAGGATTCTACCAGAGAAACAAAACCAGTGAGAAGTAAGAGAGAGAGAGAGAGCGATCAGGAAGATTTTTCTTTTCCCAAGGAATTGGCTTACACAATTGTGGGTGTGGCTGACCGAGTCTGAAATTTGTAGGCTAAGCCAGTAGGCTGGAAACTCTCAGGCAGCAGCCAAGGCTGCCCGTCCACAGGCGGAAAGTCGTCTTCTTCCCCAGGGAAACCTCAGGTTTACTCTTAAGGTCTTCAACTGATTGGATGAGGCCCACCCACATCATAGAGGATAATATTCTTCACTTAAAATCAACTGACTATGGATTTCAATCACATCTACAAAATACCTCCACAGCAACATCTAGATAACTGTTTGATTGAGTAACTAGGTACTAGAGGTGAGCCAAGTTGACACATAAAACTAACCTTCACAAAGTGAGGTGACAAAAGAACATCTTTTGGCAAGGTTTTGCCTTGTGAATCAGGGAGAGACTCCATTCCCCCCCTACATCTCATTGGCAGAGCAGTGTCACATGACCACGCCTAGCGGTGAAGGAAGCAGGAAGTGTTTAGTTCTTCAGCCTCCATAGCAGGGAATATATCAGAAAAACGGCTGGGAGTGGATGCTGAGTGAGCCAGCTCATAGCCTCTTCCATGACCTATTTATTTAACGAGTACAAGAGGCTGAACAACCACGTGCTGCCCGGATTCAATTCCTGGTCATCATTACCGAAGATAATTAAATAACATTGACTCCCAACGCGAAAAACCCATCCCCCTTCCATGTGTGGTTGCTAAAACTGCTTTTCAATTTGGAGGAGCGCTGTAAAATGCCTCTTAAAATATGTAAGCCAAAAAGTAAATCCACTTAAAGAAAAATATTAAATAAGTAATAGGACTATGCTGAAGCCATCACGGGGAGGTAATGCATGACTCACTGAAGCATGAGCCACTACTTTTTTTTCTAATTTTTATTTTATATTGGAGTAGAGTTGACTTACAATGCTGCGTTAGTTTCAGGTGTACAGCAAAGTGATTCAGTTACACATATACATATATCTATTCTTTTTCAGATTCTTTTCTCATTTAGGTTATTACAGAATATTGAGTAGAGTTCCCTGTGCTCTGCAGTAGGTCCTTGTTGATTATCTATTTTACATATAGTAGTGTGTGTATGTTAATCCCAACCTCCTAATTTATCCCTCCCTCCCCGCCTTTCCCCTTTGGTAACCATAAGTTTGTTTTCAAAGTCTGTGTTTCTGTTTTGTAAATAAGTTCATTTGAATTATTTTTTTAAATTCCACATATAAGTGATATCATATGATATTTGTCTTTCTCTGCCTGGCTTACTTCACTTTGTATGATGATCTCTAGGTCCACCCATGTTGCTACAAATGGCGTTATTTCATTCTTTTTATGGCTGAGTAATATTCCATTGCATATATGTACCACATCTTCCTTACATTTGGATATAGTCCCTCAGTGCCATGATCAGCTGAATCAGAGGTTCATGGCTCTACTCACATAGCTTAAGGTGTGATCCTGGTAAAGTTAGTAAACCTCTCTGGAGCTCCGTTTCTTCACCCGGAAAGCAGGGATGCTCTCTGCACCTAGATCGTAGCTCGGCCATGAAGTCAATGTCATCCTGCAACGCTCTTCCCCTGGTGCCTGACCTGTAACCAGCATCCCCTAATCATGGAAACATTATTATTACATTCATAATTTCCAAGTGGAGAGAATGTTTTCCTAATTTTTTACACATAAAATTAAAGGATTTTATTGTAGAAAGAGCGATGGGCTGGGGTTGGAGGAAGTGTTGTCATCCCCCCACCAAGCCTTAACGTTCTTCATCTGAGACGTGGGACGGGCAGGAGCAAAGGGAGACGCCTGTGGGGCACATTGTCCTTCACAAGGAGGTTCTCCTTTGACAGCTTATTGCATCCTCACCACAAGAATGACAAGTCAACGCGATGATGATCTCCTTTTCCAAAAGGTGTAATTTGGGCACTTTACGGTTGGACAACTTGTCCCAGGTCATCCCAGGTCACCTTGTAGTAACTGGCTGTGATGGATTTGAAATCACAGGGGTGGTTTTGCCCCCTAGGGAACAGTTGGCAATGCCCGGAGGCGTTTTTTAGTGGTCATGACTGGAGGGGGTGCTACTGGCATCTAGTGGGTGGAGGCCAGGCATGCTGCTAGACGTCCGACAGACAGACCAGCAACAAAGACCCATCCAGCTCCAAACGCCAGCAGTGCTGACTGAGGGCGAGAAACCCTGCCCCAGATTCTCTGCCAGGCCTGCCTCACAGGTTCTTGCCAGGCTCCCATGAGGTCAGGGCTGTGTCAGCTCGGTCAACTGTGGGCAAGAGCCGGGCAAGCTCTGGCAGTAAGCGGAAGCACTGACCGCGTGTCATGGGGAAGCAGGAGCGGGTTGCCCAGTGCATGGGCTTATGGGGATGGGTTCCAAATCCTCGCTCTGAATCACTGGCTGATGAGAACAGAAAACAGAGCTTAGCCCAGTTTAGTCACCGGATGAACCAAGTTACCTGTAACAGGTGGAAATCTCAGCCAGTCCACAAACCCGGGTGTAGAAGAAACGCAACTTTCTCTTCTGTTCTTCACCTGAACTAAACGTGTATTTCAAGTCCCTATTTTTCGTGGAAGAAACTTCATCCTAGTCGATTCAGGGCTCCTCCCCTTTTCCAAGGGATACAGCTAATACAAGGGAGTGCGGGTGCGCGGTCCTTCACAAAGGGGTCTGTAGTGGCTCCAGCTCTCACAGTGGCTGCTGGTCCCGGTGCGCCACCGGGGACTCTGCGAGGCCTCATCCCACGCGACACTGTGACACAGGGACACGGGAACTCTGGGAAGCAGCCACAACCGGCTATGTGATTTGCAGAGCCCCGTGCAAGATGAAAACATGGGGTTCCGTGTTCAAAATTGTCAGGAATTTCAAGGCAGCAACAGCAGAGCATTCAACCAAGCACAGGCCCCTGTGTGAGTGTACAGGTCCAATGCCCATGAAGCCGGCCCTGGGGGAGCCCCCGACCCAGCGGCTAGAGACCCTCTCCGTCACTTTGCTGCCGCTCCTCCCCAGCTGCATCACAGCCCGGGCCTCTGTGGGGACTTTGCTTTCCCGGGTGCTGCTGGGAAGGGGGCTGTGTTATTGCTACTCCTGGATTTAATCAAACCCTTAGGATTTCTATCACCCACCCCACCTTTCTTGGGGATGCCGAGCCGCGTTTGAGTGCCCAGCGCAGCTCTGGCTCTCCTCTCCCAGCCCCACCCCGCTCCCATCCACATGTTTATCTAGTCTGGTCCGGCGGGCAAGACTCGCTCTTTAATCATGTCTTATCTTTTCGCTGAGGTGTCTCTGGAATCATGCTTTTTGCAAAACCTACATGCGTTAAACTCCAACTCCTTTCCTTTTATTTTTGGTGGAATCATCTCTCCCTCGAGGCAATGAATACTGATGACTGGTGAGGGGAAAGCAGCCAACACAGGAAGGCCAGGAAAAATCAAGGTGATGTTTCAGATTTTCCCACCACGTGCAATGGGCCACACATCATCATCCTCCCCAAATATCCCTGTACAAGTTATTTATGAAGATGGAGAAATTCACCGGGGAAAGTGTGGGAGAAATTGTGCTGGTGGGCTCCTGGGAAGGATCCCCAAGTAGCCTCTAAGTCCTCACTTAGATTCCACCTCTTCCAAGAAGTCCTCTGTGATTTCACCCAGCTCAAGGTAGCTCTTTTTCTGAAGCCCACCTTATGCAACAGCTGTGCTTCTCACCCTCTGTCTTCTCGCCTTTCTCCTACAAAAACGTGGGAGGTAGCCGGTGGGGGGTGGGAGGGCGGAGGGGCGGGGGTTGCGTGGGACGGTGATGGGAAAACCACAGGGCTTGGGAGATAGAAAGATGTGAGGCAGCTCCTGTATTTGTGTTTGCTTGGGCAAGCTATTTGACCTCTCTGAACCTTAATTTCCTGATGAGAAAAAGATTGAGCATATCCACTCTGCTGGCTGGTTTGTTGTGTGCTTGCTGTTGTTTTAATTTTTGTTATTACTATTGTTGTACAAGCTTTAGAACTGCTCTTAGACTGCAGCCTCCTTTAAAGCCAAGGTCTTATGTATCTGTGTGTCCCCAGCCCCCTCCAACCCCAGCAGAGGGTACAGTCTCTGGCACTTAGATGCTCAGTAATATTTGTTGGGTCAGCAAGTGAATTCCCTACCCTGGTTTGCTTCTCTTTGCGGACACAAAGTCAGAGCTTCTCACAGGTTCCCTCACTCACCTCCAGTCACCAACCTTCCAGAGCATTTGCTGAGCCGACCACCAGAGAAGGAAAGCAAAGACTAGTATTTCTTGGGCTCCTGGGCTGTGCCAGGCTCTGTGCTATGGGTAGGGTGACCAACCGTCCCAGCTTGCCTGAGACGGAGGGGTTTCCTGAGATATGGGACTTTCAATCCTAAAGCAGGGGTCGTCCCAGGAGAATGGGCAGAAAAACTGGTCAAGTTAGCTAAGGCTTTCCATGTATTATCTCATTTATTTTTAAATACACTTTGTTTTGTACAACAGTTTTAGACTTACAGAAAAATACAGAGACACTAATACAGAGGGTTCCCATATGTCCTGCACCCAGTTTCTGCTGTTCTTAACCTCTTGCATTACTCAGTACGTTTGTCACAACTAATGAACCAGTATGGATACATTATTGTTAACTAAAACCCATACTTAAGTCACATTTCCTTAGTTTTTCCCTAATGTCCTTTTCCTGCTCCAGGAGCCCACCCAGGACCCCACATCACATTTAGTCTTCATGTCTCTTCAGGCTCCTCTTGTCTGTGACAGCTTCTCAACTTTCCTTCTACTTGATGACTTAGTTTGAAGGGGTGCCGGTTGGGAATCCTGTAGGAACTCTCTTGATCCTAACACAAATCTAAGGGGCAGATACTATTGTCCCATTTTACAGACAGAGCTGCTGAAGCTTAGGACCAAGGTGATAACCAGTAAAGGGCTGAAGGAGAATGTGAGTTTCTACTGGGGACCGATGATTCCTTAATCACATCAACAACAATAATAACTAATATCTTTAGTGCTTGCTATGTCCCAAGTACCCTGCTAAGAAGCCCATACATATCATATCACTTAATCCTCATGATTGCCCTGTGTTATGGAGACTAAAATTATGCCCATTTTACAGATAAGGAAAAGCAAGGCCCAAGGAGGTTAAATCCCTAGCCCAAGTCACACAGCTGACAAATGGTAGAATAGGAACTCCTACCCTCACCTCTGGAAGTCCTTTATGCTCTATACTTCTAAGAAATTTTTGTCTCTATTGGAGTTTGCAGTTTTAAAGAACATATTATGTGGAAAATTTGAGGATCTTATTTGAGATGCACGTTCTGATTCCATAGGTCTGGGGGGAAGCCTGGGAGCCCATGTTTATAACAAGAAGGCAGGTGAGCCCATACCTGGAGGACCAGGCTGAGGACCACCTCCTGCTTCACAGCTTTCCTTTCTTTCCAGGACAAATAGGGTAACCACAGTGTGACCACACAAGGAAGTAGCCAGACTTCCTCAGGTCACTTTCTGGCCCTCTGGAGCTCCAGCTGCCAGAGATAGAAAGAAAGCTCAGAGCTGAGAAATCCCAGACGCTATCATTCTGGGTGACCAATTGGCAACTCCAGCCTCTCCGGCAGGGTTTGTAAAAAATGTAATTAGCCCAGGTGAGGCTCAGTAGAGCCGGCCTGGAATTCTGCCACTGCTACCACGAACTGTATGCCAACCCCTTGATTTTAATATCAATGGCAGCGCTGACAAGGAAGCCAGAAGGCACTGCAGGCGAGGAGGAAGCTTTGCACCCAGGCGGGCGTCTCCCCCCTCCCCTTCCGCTAGCTCGCCACGAGCTAAGGCAGTTGGCTTCATCAAATCAGAGCTAGCTCCTGAGTAATTTCCACTGTCCTCCCCTTTCTAACAGGCTGGGCCCCAGGTGATCCTAAAAATTAAATGAAGCTCAGAAAATGAGACACTTTGGAGAGGCATTAACAGCCCATCCCGGGCTCCCGCAGACTCTTCACTTCCCTTGTCAGTTTCCTTGGAATTCCTTTAGGACTTAGGCGCAGGGCAAAGTTTCACTCCAGAACCTCACAGCTTTGGAGTGTTTCTGCCAGAGGGACCCAGTCCCCTGCGTGTTTCCTTGTTCTCATGCAAAACTTAAAATGGGCTCTGGTAGCCAACGCTATCTTTTCTCCCTGTAAATTGAGATATTTATGCTGATGCAATATTTTCAGAGTAGGACTCTAGGCTGCCTCCCAAGCTTCCAGGAACTGCACAGAAGCAAGTTCACAATTCTTATCATCATCATCATCACCCTACCCATCATCATCATGTCATTTATTGGGGATTTATTATGTGCTGGGCACCAGGATTTGCATTTTGCCTGTATTCTCTCAATTAATGCATGCAAGGAGCAAGGTTATTCTCATATTACTGAGGAGAAAACAGGCTTACCTAAAGCCATTCTACCACTTAGTGGATTATCCTGTCTGCTCTGTCATTATAGTTCGGACTAAGGTTATTTTCTACTGTGCAAATCCCTGAAAGAATTTGGATAAAAAGTGATTGCCTTATAGGTCAAAACCCAGGAGCTAATAGCTGATATTTTAAATAGAGAGTGAAAGAATGAGAAAGAGAGAGAAGAAATGAGGAGGAAAAGAAAGGCAAGTAAATTCACAGAATAATGCCCTAGAAGTGCAGGAGTGAGAAAAAGATGGCAGCAGTGTTGTGTGTCATACACTGTATTTACACTAAGCATTAGAGAAAATGAATTCCAACTGGCCGTGTTAGAAATAGACGTATGTTAATATGTACGTGTTAATTTAATACACGAAAAAGCAACCCTACTGAGAAAGGCTAGAAACAAAATTATAAACCTTTGCTTTCTCTCCCACCCCTAAAAAATAGAACTTATGTCATGGTAAAATTCCATAATCTGAATAAGGGCCTACTGTATAGCACAGGGAATTCTTCTCAATACTCTATAATGACCTATATGGGAAAATAATCTAAAAAAGAGTGGATATATGTATATGTATAACTGATTCACTTTGTTGTACAGCAGAAACTAACACAACATTGTACATTGTAAATCAACCACACTCCAATAAAAATTTTTTTTAAAAAATTCCATAATCTGGTCATTCTTTTTTTCTATATGGAGGTATAGTTGATTTACAACATTATATTAGTTGAAGTACAACATAGTGATTCAATATTTTTGTAGATTATACTCCATTTATATTTAAGACATATTTGTTAAGTACTTTCTATGTACCAAGAAATAGATTTTTTTTAAAAAAGCAAAAATAATAGAACTTACCACCTAGGGGGTTGATGGACAATTCAACTAGCGATTGTAATGCAGTGTGAGAAGTACAACTATTTGAGTGTACGTTAGTTATTTGTGTACAAGCAGCAGAAACTGACTCTGGTGAATCCAAGCAAGTTTAAGGTCCCATCAGAACAAAAACATCATCTAATACAAATCTAAGGGAGACAGTCAGGGAAACATCCTGGAGGAAGGTGATCAGGGAAACATCTCGGGCCTCAGTTTTCTTATCCATAAAATGGGCATAATTTTAGTCCCCGCATAACACAGGGCAATCATGAGAATTAAGTGATATTATATGGACTTCTTAGCAGGGTACTTGGGACATAGCAAGCACTAAAGATATTAGTTATTATTGTTGTTGATGTGATTAAGGAATCATCGGTCCCCAGTAGAAACTCACATTCTCCTTCAGCCCTTTACTGGTTATCACCTTGGTCCTAAGCTTCAGCAGCTCCGTCTGCAAAATTGGACAATAGCATCTGCCCCTTAGATTTGTGTTAGGATCAAAAGAGATCCTACAGGATTCCCAACCTGAACCCCTTCAAACTAAGTCATCAAGTAGAAGGAAAGTCTGAGAAGCTGTCACAGCCAAGGGGAGCCTAAGGAGACATGAGGGCTAAACGCGATGTGGGGTCCTGGGTGGGCTCCTGGAGCAGGAAAAGGACATTAGGGAAAAACTAAGGAAATGTGACTCATGTATGGGTTTTAGTTAATAATAATGTATCCATACCGGTTCATTAGTTGTGACAAACGTACTGAGTAATGCAAGAGGTTAAGAACAGCAGAAACTGGGTGCAGGGCATATGGGAACCCTCTGTATTAGCATCTCTGTACTTTTCTGTAAGTAAAGCACTTCTACAAAATCAAATGTATTTAAAAATAAATGAGATAATACACAGAAAGCCTTAACTAAGGTGCCCAGCTGGTCCCTGTTCATTTGGGACGACCCCTGCGTTTGGACTGGAAGTCCCGTATCCCAGGAAACCCCTCCATCTCAGGCAAGCTGGGACGGTTGGTCACCGTCCCCTCAGCACAGAGCCTGGCACAGCCCAGGAGCCCAAGAAATGCTAGTCATCGCTTTCCTTCTCTGGTGGTCGGCTCAGCGAATGCTCTGGAAGGTTAGTGACTGGAGGTGAGCGAGGGGACCCGTGAGAAGCTCTGACTTCGTGTGCACCTCCAGAGGAGTGATGCAGCAAGCAGGGATGTGTGTATGGTGGATGTCAAGGACTAGGGAGCAGGGCAGACAGGTGGAAGGTGAGTGTTCCCAGCAGAAGAGCAACATGGGTGGGGCGCGGGGGAGAAAGCATCCCCCAGGGGCGTGATTGGAAGCCCCACTGCCGGCCGGACACCCGGAAATAGCTCTCGGTGGAAGTGAGGAAGGGGGGCTGAGAGGGAAAACAACGTCCGGGGAATAAGGCACCCGGAGGGCGCGCCCCCTAGTGGAGAAGCCGCCCGGAGAAGGAGGCAGCACGAATGGGAACTCCCGCTCCTGCCGGCACCTAACCCGTATTTCCTGAAGCCGCCGCACGAGGAACGGCTTCGCTCTAGGAAAAACCCTCCTGGTTACCGTGACTCAGACAATGATCTGCAAAACAATTCACCAAATTAGAGTTTGCCGAGCGGAAGTTTGTAAATCGGATCCCCCCGCCCGCCCCCCATTACGTCGATTACATCTTCCATCCCCACATCTTCCATCCCCAAGAACGAGGCCGAGAGCCTTCTCCCTGCCCCTCCTCCCCTCCCTCTGTAGTCCTCACCCCTCCTTTCTCTCCTCTCTCCCTTCTCAGCATCCTGCCACCCCTAAGGCGGTGGCGTGATCCCCGCGAAGCTTCCAGGGAGTTCATTAAAAACCGCCACCCTCTCCCTTGCCCACCGGGCACTCCCAGCAGCCCCGGGGGCCATGGGGCGGCGAGAGGAAGCCAGGTACCGGGGGTGGTGGGGGGGGGGGGGGGAGGTCACTGCCAGTACCCGCCCCAGTGAGAGGAGCCAGCAAACAGTTAATGGTTTAATCCTCTGCAGAAAAAGTCAAGGCAGACTTGTGATTCTTGATGTTAATGAAGGTGTCACACATTGTCTCGAGAAAGTTGTGCCTGGCAATCTTCCCTTTTTCGGATGCCTACCCCAGTGACATTTCATCTCACATCCACCTTAATGAAATGCATAATTAACATATTCTAATTGTGCTGAGCGCTGCGATGATTTTGACAGAACTCACTTTCCATGTCTAATTTGATGCTAATTTAATCTGTTCCTCTCCCGCTGACATGACCTTTCTTGATTGAGTTTCACTGAGGAAATTTTTTGATGGATTGATTTATCAGCATTGCAGAGACAACAAAGGCTCAGGGTGCACGACAGAAAATAGGAAGGGAACGGCCCTCGAAGCCAGCGCGCTCTGAACTCGCCGGCTGGAATGTCCTCTTTCCAGAGACGGCTTGTCTGATCTACTGATGGAATTTGAAAAATGTGACATCTGTGTGTGGGTTTGATCGCTCCGATAAAGACAGTAAATATCTTATTGTGGTTGTGAAGCTTTGCATGGAAAACTCCTCCAGGGATAGTCCAAGGAAGCTGAGGCTTCTCCTGTTGACAAAAAGCCAAGCCTGCGAGGCTCGTCCAGCGGCTGATGGCCGCTTCCTGCCGGGATTCTTGGGTGGAATGTTTGGGCAGTTGGCTGCATGCATCCAGGAGAAGGTATGGGAGGCAGGAAAGTGTCCATCTTAAGTTAAGATGGAGAAACATTGCATCTGTGGAGGTCACTGAGTGTGGATTTCATAGGTTCCGGTGTTTTACAGCTAGCTAAAGGAGAGGCAAACCTTGATCTCCTCCTGGAATCTTCCCCAGGGCCTACCCCCTCCCTACCATGCACAATGTCTAAAGTCTATTAATATAAATATCTCTTTGTCCAAGGCCAGGTCTGTGTGGAAGGACGTGCTTCGGATGCATGCTGACCGTCTTGGAGTTAAACCAATCCTCCCATAGTCAGTGGCTGAGGGCGTGTTAGTCTCTCTCATGCTGTAGGGAGAGGGGTTAAAACCAGGATGGCAGCTAGACCAGATGTGAGGCAGCAGTCCCTCACCCTGCATTACGCAAAATCAGCTTCTTTTCAACAGCTCTTAAGGCTCGGGTTCAAAGGGGTTAGACCAGGACTTCTCAGCTTCGGCACTCTGTCATCTGGGGCCGGATCATTCAGGGGGTGCAGTTCTTCAGGGGGTGCAGTTCTGTGCATTGTAGGATGATTAGCAGCATCCTTGGTCTTTACCCACTAGAAGTCAGTAGCACCCCGCTTCCTGAGGGGTGACAACTAAAAATGTCCCTGGACTTTGCCACATGTCCCCTGTGAGCAAAATCATCCCCAGCTGAGAACCAACAAGACAGAGGACCAGCTTGTAATGCCTGTGACCCCCGCATGTCTGCACTGCCTGCCCCTCCACTTCTGCCCAGTGTCAACTCCCCAGCTGGGCCTTGTCTGACCCCCTATCTAGGATCAAACCTCCATCCACCTCCATCTTCTTACTCAACTTCTCGGTCTTTTTTTAAATTGTGGTAAAATACACATACCATAAAATTCACCATTTTTACCATTATAAAGTGTGAAATTCAGTGGCTTTTAGTACATTGACAATGTGCAAGTGTCACCATCATCTAGTTCCGGAACATTCGCATCTCCCCAAAAGGATACTTTGTATCCATTAAGCAGTCATTTCCCATTTTCCCCCTCCCAGTTCCTGACAATCAATAATTTGCTTTTTGTGTCTTTGGATTTGCCTATTCTGGACGTTTCATAAAAGTGGAATCATACAATAGGTGGCCTTTTCTGTCTGGCAGTTCCTCAGTCAGTTAAACATGGAGTTAATATAGGACCCGGCAGTTCCACTCAGGTATATATTCCCAAAAGAATTGAAAACAGGTGTTCAAACAAAAACTTGTACATGAATATTTGTAGACACACAATTCACAGTAGCCAGAAGATGGAAACAGCCCTAGTGTCCAACGGCTAAAGAAAGGTATAAAAAAATGTGGTCTATCCATACAATGAAATAGCCGTACATAGGAGTGAAGTCAGGCCTGCCACGACATCCATAAACCTTGCCTGTCTTTTCATTATTGCAACTTTAGTGCCCACAACAGTGCCTAGCTCATAGTAGGTGCTCAGTAAATACAGGTTGAATAAATAAAAGCCATAGAAAGCTAAATGAAATATAGTCGAGAGCAGTGAATAAATAGAAGTAGCAAGAGGTATTGATATTAACTGTTTCTTTCAATTTAGGGGGAAAAAAGGAAATAGACTCCAAAAAAGTAAACAAGGGAACAAAAACAAACCTGATACTGAATTGGAATTTTTTTACTGTTGTTTTTGTTGACCAGTCTGTGAAAAATAGTTGAGTCATGGAGCGGGGCCCTGTTATGAAAGTGTCTAGATAGAATCCTAAAAATTCTAAAAACTCCTTACTTTTTTTTTTTCAGTGTAAAGACTCTATCTCATCTTTCCAACTGTTTTCTCTTAGAAGAGGCTGTACTTAGGGTGTCCATGGTAAATAGATGTTTTCTTCAAAATAGCCCCCTGGGAAGATGAAACATCTATTCCAACATAGTTGCCGTGACTGCAAAGATTTTTGCAAAATTTCTTCAGGAGCTGCCTGATGAGCCCCACAAGGATAGCAAGCTAACGAGATTATAATCATTATAATTACACTTCATCATAGATCAAAAGCAGTTTAACTCAGCAAAATGACCTGGTCGGCTTCACTATCCTTTATTTTCAGTGACTTCTGGCTTTGCTCTAAGATTAAATCTCTGCAAAGCCCAGCTGGACCAGGGTGTCAGGTGCATCCCCAAGGCTCTGCCACTACCTGGGAAACTGTGCCTTAATTTCCTTGTTGGTAAAATTGCATAACACTAGTCCTACCTTAACGAGTTCTCTCAAGGATTAAATTAGTTAATAATACAACTGCCAAGCATTAAGAACAGTGCCTGACACTTAATAAAGGCTTGGAGGTATAAGCTCTTCCTATAAGAAAAGTGTCTGAGCCTTTCCAATAATTGTGTGGCTTTCCCAGGGGATTTCTGAAATGGGGCTGCACTTCCTATTTTCTGAAATAATTATTAAGGAATCAGACGCACAGTTTTAAGGCACATTTTAATGATGTGCCCACGTCTACTGCTGTTGTAACAAATTGCCACAAATTAAGTGGCTTACAACCACACAGATTTGTTATCTTCTAGTTCTGGACGTCGGAGGTCTAAATCAGTCTCACTGACTTAAAATCAAGGTTTCAGCAAGGCTAGTTCCTTCCTGAGGCTCCAAGGGGAATCCCTTTTCTTGCCTTTCCAGCTTCTAGAGGCTGCCTGCATTTTTTGGCTCATGGCTCCTTCCTTGAATTATTCCAGCCCCTTCTGTCCTTATAATCTCCTATTAATGCCTCTGACCTTCCCGCCTTCCTCTTATAAGGACCCTCGTGGTTACTTTGAACCAAGTGCATAATCAAGCTAATCTCCCCAGCCTCAAGATCCTTAATTTACTCCCATCTGCAAAGTCCCTTTTACCATGTAAGGGGACATATTCATAGGTTCTGGGGATCAGGATGTGGACATCTTAGGGGCCATTATTCAGCCTACCACAAATGATTTCCTGTTCAGTGGAAAGTGGTTCTCAGTCGACTCCCTTCCACCTCTCAGAGCACCTCTGCTGTGCCACTTTGAGGAAAGAAAATCAATTTGGAGGAAGCAGCCAGAATCCGAGATTGGAAGGGAGGTCTAGGATGGTGCAGTCTTTTGCAATCCTTTGCCTCAGAGGCTTTGTGAGAATTGTTTGACCATCAACCCTGGGCTTGAAGCTATTCAAGGATTCTAACTCCACATATGTCACATTGGGGAATATCAGTTTGGCTGCGAGTTTGATCATGACATTGCATCCTACTTGATGCATCTAAGACAACACAGTCCCCTGGTGCACCTGGCCAAAGCCTTTCTTATTTCTCACATAGCCTCCATCAAGTCATGAATTTTGTTGTTTGTCTGTTCTCTGCTGTCTCTGCAGTGCCTAGAACAGTGCCTGGCACTTTACAGACAATGACTAAATAAATATTTGCTGTATAAATGAACGAGTGATTGATATTGAGAGGTTTTATAGTGTTTGGAAACCAAAACTGTTTTTCATAAAGATGAATCCCTTTTTGTCTATTCTACCAATATTCCACCTGGAAA